>NC_060070.1:3062500-3377500 GCF_922984935.1 Meles meles | reverse complement strand
TCGATGCCATTTTGGATTGACTTGTTAGCAAATTAAGTAATGTACTTTAAACATCAATCCAATGAAAGAAAGAAAGAAAGAAAGAAAGAAAGAAAGAAAGAAAGAAAGAAAGAAAGAGAAAGAAAGAATCTAAACATCAAACCACCGGGACTTCGTAGGCTAGGTGGGCAGAACACGCTTCCCCACGGGCTAGGGCCCCTCAAGTTGGAGAGAGGACCATGCTTTTGACGGGAGGGCCACCAGGGGGGCCGTCTTATCAGAGCCATTCCACAGAGGAATTTCACTTCACATTGTGGAAGGCTCACGTAAATAGCTTTCCTTCACCTAAGCCACATGCAGAATTTTGTTTTTGTTTTCAATAAAAATATAAGAACTCTCAGATTTCCCTTCGTAAAGAAGAGGCATAATTTTATTTCAGTGTTTAGTTTTTTTCTGCCACAGATCTAACTTGGTGACGTTCAACTGCATGAATCCCACCGTGGATGGCAGGCACATGGAACTTTTGGACGACTTCGTTTAGGTGCCAAATCTCACCTAATCCGCAGAGCTCTTTGGAGTTTACAATGCTGCTTTACTGAAAAATGCAGAAATACTATCGGTCATGGACATTTTCCTCATACTGATGTAAGCATAGTAACAATTCACTAGAAATAAGAACGCAGACAACAGTTCTTCCATGGAAATTTACTTCATTTTCTTAGTCAACCTCCAAATGTGAAACGAGGAAGGTACATGATTGCAATAGGCAGCCCCCGTGGAGAGTGCGCTTCTCCCTCTCCCTCTGCCCACAACCCCACTCGTGTACATGCTCTCGCTTTCTCTAAATAATTTTTAAAAATAAAATAAATAGGCAGTCCCTTTGTCAAATATGTCACATGAGATGTTTATCATCAGGACTCCCTCTTTTTCTTGAACTACCATGAAATTTCCAGAATTTCATAGTGCACGGTATGTAGGTTCTAATGCGGCGCTGACGTGAGAGGAAGCAAGCCTGAGAACCGCCAGCTGCGTGGTTACAGACTGTCGATAGGATCCTCCCAACCTAGCTGGCTGTCTCAGCCACCAGCAGAACCCCGTCTTCCTCTGGGGATGTCCTAACTATCTCCCTGCAGGGTCCTGGGCTCCTGGATGTGCTGGAGATCGCTCACGGATGGAACCCAGGGTCTGGTACACAGTTGGTGCCTACTAAGGGACTGCGGAACTGAGCCTCCAATGTATTTGAAACCCAGAGTGAAAACATTTTCCCAGAAAACAATCCAGAGCAGAACACTTTCCCGGTATAAAGAGAAGAGCAATGTTCTTGAAACAGACCGATATTAATCAGTATGCTGTCGGAGGCACACATGGCTTTAGAAGTCGTTCTAGAAATAAGTAATTTAAATTTTAACACAACACTTCTTGTAGATCTGGGCAACCAAAACATACTTAAAAATATATCTGTGCACACACACATATATATACACATTTACACATACGTATATATACACACATGTATATACATATTACATATGTGATATATGGGTATACGTGTGTGTGTGTGTGTGTGCGCGTGTGTATCTTATTTTGGTAGCTAAGCACATGGATTTCAGACGCAGACCTCTGCAGTCCCTGTGATCACGGGCCGGCCACCTGGCCTCTGTAAGCCCCTGCTGGCCACCCTGTGGCTAGCAGTAGGAACAGTACCTTATTCATCATCTTCGATCTAGAATTAATTAAAAGACATACGTAAAGCACTTAGCCGATCGCCCTTTTGGGGTCAAGAATACAGGTATTTTACTCCTGTCTGAACGTCTGCCTCACATCACATTGGTTAATCCATCTAGAAGTAGGATTTCTGGGCACAGTGAAGAAGCATCTCTCAGGTGGCCTATGTCTTGAATTTTTTTTACTGAAATTATCAAAAGTAAATTTTTGTTTCAATAACAGAAGTTTATTTTTAAACTTGAACAGAAGCCCCGGGTAGTAAAATAGTGTTCTGTAGACAGACAAGCTTACTTAATACACAGTATTTGAAGTTCCAGAAAGACTAACCGTGCTCTAGTAAAACCACAGGGCAGTTTGTGACAAGTATAATCGACAATAAAAATTCACAGCTGTCTTAGGAGACTTGCTTCCTTGGAGCCATTATTAATGAGAATCAGTTTCAGGAGTGAAAAAAAGAGGTTTTAAAAGTGATGTGAATGGCAGAATTATGGCAATCAAGCTATAATCCGTATCTTTCCTCACTAGGAAGAGTGGCCATCTGATAATCAAGGTTGATTTTTCATGTTGCTGTCAGTGAGGTATGACGGGGTTATACCATGCGCTTTAGTAGAACAGTATGTGTTCATGGTCACAACGAAAAAAATCCTCTGTATTTTCTTACAAACCACTTTTTAATTTAAATATTGTACAATTGTATATTTAATTATACCCAATAAAGCTGGAAATAAAAATAAAGATCGCCATGCCCTGTCAAAAAAAAAAAACTAACTGAAAATATTTGTGTGGTTTTTGTTGGTTTTAATGTGAACCCAAAAGCTGGGAGCGGTAGAAGAAAAAGACCAGATCCATGTCTTAGAAATGTTCTTCCTCTACCTTGGATATGAAAGAACCTAAGAAAAAAGACATGGGCCCTCCTTATTCCCTCCACTCTCCACTCTGGATGTGATAGGGCAAAGCAGAAATAAATTCCTATGAATATTTTTCTTTTTCTATGAGGCTTCTCTTTAGATGTCCTCATGCCCGCCACTCATGGAAACCCAGATGAAGCTGGCGTGTGGCAGCCCCCCGCCCCCCGCATGGACCTGTGATCGGAAGGACCAAGCCCTGAGTCTTTCTGTGTTTGCTCGTGAAAAGCTGTACTTTTCATGAAACCTCTTAGTAGCAATTATTATTTTATGCTAATAGGGTCCTGACTCTCACCATATTGTAAAATAATAATTACAAGTTATCACCTTTCAAGTGCTTAATTAAGCTGACTTGTAAGTCTTGTAATATAAACACTTGCCCTGGGGAAATGAGGTCTTTAAAACGATCACATAGCTGGGCATCTCGGCGACACGCTGTGTGTTCAAACAAGTCTTTCTCGGAAGACTTCTCTCGGTCAGTGTCATTCTATCATCACTCCAACACGCTGCCGTTAGAATCACTCTTTCCCTGGAAATACAGCACAAAAAGCAGAGCGTCTAGTCTTCCTTATCAAACAAGCGTCAAAGCTGTTCTGTACCTAATAATTTGGAAGAATGGCTGAGACACCGCAGTTCAGACTCGGGAACCGTGGGGTAAAGGAAAGCGATGGTGCGGTCACAGGAGGGAAGGAAGTGTCCCACATCTGGAGGAGGGAGGATGGATGGAGACTGGGGTCTCCAGAGCGCCCGCCCCCCTTAGCCGCCCCACTCATTCAGCACTTTGGAAGCGCTGCAGGAGCCGGAACGTGTGCACAGAGACGCTGCAGCCCATTTTCCCATCATCCCCTTCCTGACGCTCACTCTTTCGCTGTGCACACACAAGGATGACTTTTCGTGGTGTTGGAGTTCCTGCCCCCAGGCAAGTTCCGGGGGAACTTGGACCCCACATCCTAGAGAAATCAAGCCCTGGATGGAAGCCAATGACTCAGCTAATGCCAAATGAACCAGCTCTGGGGGAAAACCTGAAAATACTCTTTGACAAGAAGGTAATGCTAGAAATGTCAGGAAAATTATTCTTAAATTTCAACATCCAAAAGACTGGGAAAGTTCTTTTGGGAAAACGGGGGTGTCCAGAAGCATTTTTCTCCAGCAGAATTCCTACTTCAAAAATATCTGCTTAGGAGCGCCTGGGTGGCTCAGTGGGTTAAGTCTCTGCCTTTGGCTCCGGTCATGATCTTGGGGTCCGGGGATCAAGCCCCGCATCCGGCTCTCTGCTCAGCGGGGAGCCTGCTTCCCTCTCTCTGCCTGCCTCTCTGCCTACTTGTGATCTCTCTCTGTATCAAATAAATAAATAAAATCTTAAAAAAAAATCTTCTTGCCTTCAAGTCTCACATGAAAAATGGTGCCTCACTGGGAAGGCTGAGTATCGTTCCTATGTGTATGGGTCACTATCATTTCCTTTTCTGTGAATTCAGTGTTCATATCCTTTGTGGCCACTTTCCTTCTTCTATTATTATTTTTCTGGTTGATTTGTGGGAGCTGCGAATTTCTTCTCTATTTCCCCCTCTGCTGTTTTACTTTGTTTATGGTTTGTTGCAGAAGTTTTGTTTTTAAATGAAGTTAAATATATCAGTCTTATCTTTGAAGGCTTCTGAATTTTGAAACATAGGTAGGCCATTACTTTGCTGGGTTTATACGAGAATTCTTACATTTCTTCCAGTATTTTTGTGACTTTGTTTTGAAAAACAAGTTAAATCTTTTATTCATTTGGAATTTATCCTGGGGTACAGCATGAATTTTTTTTTTTTTAGATTTTATTTATTTATTTGACAGAGAGAGATCACAAGTAGGCAGAGAGGCAGGCAGAAAGAGGAGGAAGCAGGCTCCCTGCTGAATAGAGAGCCCGATGCGGGGCTCGATCCCAGGACCCTGAGATCATGACCTGAGCCGAAGGCAGCAGCCTAATCGACTGAGCCCCCCAGGCGCCCCGGCATGAACTATTGATCCATGTATAGCTTCTTCTAGGCGGCAACAATATTTTCCAACACTGTTCATTAACTGGTCCTTTCAGGGGATACAAAATTCTCTCCTGTATTTGGGTCCATTTCCGGTCTTTCTGTTCTCTTGTGTTGACTACGTGTATCATATGCCTTTATAATTGTTTTAATTACTGAGGTTTTGTAACATGTTTTAATATCTGGTGGGGCAATTTTCAATGTATTTATTTTGCCATGTGACCTTTAGAATCACCTTATCTCATTAAAAAATAATTTTCATTTGTGTATTGGAATACTGATTTATAAAATAATTTAGAGGGAATTAACAACTTTACAAGGTGGATTTTTTTCCTGAAAAAATGATAATGCTCATTTTGATTTCTAATAATTATCAAGCTCATTTGTGGTTTTCTAAACATGGCAGGAAACCGAACTCTCATCGTATACATTTTTTCTTTGATAAGCATATTCCTCACCCAAGTCTGATGATTCAGGGACAATAGCTAGCAGATTACGGCTGACACCAAATTGTCTTGAAATTAAACACTGAAGATTAGGTTTATGTTTCCCTCACTTGATTTTTCAATGAAAAAAAAAAGTCCCATATTCAATAAGGCAACACTGTTGCACAACCTGGTTTGTTCAAAGTTGCTTATTCCAGCCAGGCATGTTATTTGTCGCCTTGACGTCCGATTCTACTTCTCATCACCACGTCATGAAGCTCTGAAAAACATTCATTTACTTATAGAAAAGTAAAATGATAGCAGGTGGACTTAAATGACTGCAAATGCAGACATCTGAGGAGACAGCGTGATTGATGCCCACAGGGTGTCAGCCGCTGGCAACGAATGTAAGGGCTGCTGGGAGCCCAGTGCCCTCCTCTTGAGGCCAGGAACAATCTGGAGGGACACGTACAGCAGAATCCCACAGCAGCTGTGAGACCTTGACATTAGAGCAGATCTGTCTGGGTGAAGGAGAGAAACTTTTCTGACATGTCCAAAAATACATTTTAAAGACAAGGGGTACCGGGGGGAGAGGACTCAGCCGTTTGCGTGTCCAGCTCTTGGCTTTGGCTAAGATCATGATCTCGGGGTCCGGGGTTCGAGCCCCACATTGGGCTCTGCACTAGTGGGAAGTCTGCTGGGGGTTCTCTCTCTCCTGCTGCCCCTTCCCCTGCTCTGTCTCTGAAATAAATAAGTAAATCTTTAATAACCTCAGATGCTAGTCATGTTTCCAGGGCCATCTCCTGACAGAGTTGAGCTTCCTGACCCATGACAAACTCAACGCCAAGGACAGACGTGCGGGGACATGCTAAATTTCTCCGTCGATTCTCACTTGGCATGAGATGAGATCAGGGCAAGCAAAGACCTGCCTGCTTTTCAGGCCAAAACATCACTTGCTGGGGTCCAGGACGTGGTACTTCGCTTTTCTCTCAAGGAGCAAAAGGACCGCTAAGACCTTGGCTTGTCTCTTCCATTCTGTGGCGATGTGGCCCTAAAGGCACAAACCGACTCCCAATGTGAAGAAAAGAAGATGAAGGGTTAGTGTGTCGCATGCAAACTTCATTCCTGGGTCTCTGAAGACAGTTTCCCGCTGACGGTATTTTTCACCTATCAGACAGATTACGAAATAGCAACATTTGGAAAGACTTTCCCTCAGGGTGAACTCATCCAATCTTCTCAGTGATGATGTGGAGAAAAATAAGATCCAGGCCAGTCTGTGGAGGTGCCCGGATCGCGTAGGTCCCTGGGCTTGCACCGTGGATTTAATTACTTTCCTTCTCTCGTCTTTTTCACTTTTATTAAACTGTACTTGACGTGGGCTGAGAAGTGAGCTCTAAGCCACATTGGGAAGCGGCCCTGGTTTTGTTTCTCTTCTACTTCATCTCACGTACAATTATTTTGTGCTCAGTTGCACGTATTGGTAAAAATGTGTTGAGCCAAGGCTAATATCTGTTTTATAATTTTGCACGTAAAGGGATTCTGATTCTAGAATAAAGCATATGTGATTTAATCCCATGACTCTTTCCACAAATATTTTCTCTTTTAAAAATTCTATTTAAATTCACTTTAGTGTATTATTAGTTCTGGGGGTAGAGGTCATGGTCATCAGTTGCATAGAACACCCAGCGCTCTTTCCTTCATGCCCATCCCCCGTCACCCCGCTCCCCACCCACCTGCCCTTCAGCAGCCCTCGGTTTCTTCCCTAGAGCTATGGTTTGCAGACATGATTTCCTTCTCAAGAGCAAGACGCCTCCTAAATTATTTCATGTTCTTCCCTTCCCGTGGCAGGCGGTCCAGCTGGAGCACCTGTCACAAAGCCCTCTCCTGTTGGAGTTTAATTGTGATTTTTCTTACATGCCTGATGGCATTCGGTTTATTCTGAGGGAAAGCAGAGTTTGCGGCTCTCGAGAAGCACTGGAGAGGCGTGGATTAAGAGCAGCCACGAGACGAATGCCCGACGGTGCCCGCCATCCCCTGCCCCGCCAACCCCCACAGCTGCAGAGGGGCCTCTGCCAAATGGGAAACCAGAGTCCTAATGTCGCGCCATGGAAGAAGGGTAAGCAGGAGGACTGCTTTTCTCCTCCAGTGGCTTTGCTTTCCCCGGCCATCCCTAAAGTCTGGTATTTGTGGCTGGAGGCACAGGGCCCGTCCCTTCTCTCCCGGAAGGTGTGCCAACAACTCCAGAGCCCACTAGCAGGTGGGTTTGGCCATCCGGTGGGGCCACGGTGACGGGCGGCCCAAAGGCCCCATGTTTGCAGTCTGAGTGGGTGGTCTCCTTGAGCTGGTTCTTCACCTTTGGTGTGGAGATCGTTTCCAGAGGAGTCTGGGCTTGTTCTGGAAACATGCCAGCCTTCTCTGCAGTGGCCAGGATGGTCTGGGGTTCCTAGAGGGCTTCCTCCCATGACCAGACATGCATCCATAGCTCCCTGGACACTTTCTCCAGCATCTCCAGGTTCACAGCGATGAGCAATCGCTAGCCAACAAGCTTCCCTTTGCAACGATCGCAAAGAAGCAGTCTTGGGGGAGCTGGACAGGAGCCTGGACATGCTGTCCCAGGGCAATATGGGGAACCAGAGCTGGTGGCTCGTTTCTGTCTCCCATGATCAGTGCAGTGAGGCTTGGGTGCAGCTCCTGGCTGGTGTTCCAGGTGTTCCTAGATCAGCACAGGACCTAGAACCAGGCCAGGGGCAGGGGATAGCACGCGACAGGACAGCCCCCTCAGGTGCATGCAGGGTGGGGGGGGGCAGGCCACAGCAGCACCCATTTTCTTTCCCGGGCCTAGAGTCTCATGGTCATTTAATTGATTCTTCCTCCAGTATTGTGTCACGGCCGAGAACATGGCATATTGAGGCCAGCCACTCTCTTACCCTCTCCTGGGTCATTCAGTGCAGCCACCGGAAAAACATTCATGTACCTCCGAAAACTCACTTACAGGGGCACCTGTCGGTTAAGCCTCTGGCTTCAGCTCAGGAAATGATCTCAGGGTCCTGGGATCGAGCCCCGCATCGGGCTTCCTGCTCAACGGGAAGCCTGCTTCTCCATCTCCCACTCCCTCTGCTTGTGCTCTCTCTCTTGCTGTGTCTCTATCAAATAAATAAATATTTGGGTTTCCAAAGGGCATTGGTTTCCACCACCATGACTGCTCCCTTTAGAAGAACATGTTCTGAATTTTCTTTCCTTTAGTTTGAATTATGCAACTTAACTTAGAAACACACGGTTCTCCTCTGTGGTCACATTCTGGGTTAGGAAAACATGTGGTTTTTGTCTTATCCGGACTCAGAGTTCACCGGAAGCTTTTCTTTCAACCTTGGCATGGTTTCCTTCTCTCCTCCTCTCCCTTCTTCCCTTCATTCTTCCCTCCTAGCATCCCTCCCTTCCTCCTTCAAACAATTATTCACTCGATTACCCCACTTTAAAGATGAGAAAGTCAAGGCCGGAGCCCGTGGATCCTGCACCCTGCGGCTGCTCCGTGGCTGGACCAGGTTGGCTGAGTTCCTCCCCATGCTTCTCCCATGACGCCAGCTCGTGGGTCTTCAGGAAACATCGTGGAATGAAGGGCTGAGTGATGTGTGTGCGCTGACCACTTCACCGGATGCGTCCGAAAGACTCAGCTCGAGGGACGCCCTCCCGGACCGGGGGGAGATTAGGAGCTAATGTGTTGCTCCCTCACATCACCCCTTGTTTACCTAATTGCCCAATACCGACTTTCTCATGATCATTTTAAAGTGAGAACACTGAGTTCACAGACACTTAGGGACTCGTCCCAGATCCCCCAGCTGACAAGTGGCAGAGAAGCGACCCAGGTCATGGGCTTGGGGTCCGCCGGTTCTGGCGGGCGGTACAGCCCGCTCCTGCTCTGCCCCTGAGACAGGTTCCCCTCAAGCTGCTCAAGACGCCTGAGAGGCAGGAAAGGACTCTGGAATGAAATGACACGTCCCACCGCGGCGAAGGGGTGTAGAAGTGACAGAAATCTGCCTGTGTGAGGAAAGTCAAGTGTGCCCTTGGGCAGCCGGGGGACCTAGGTCTGTGCTTGACGACGGGACTTCCCCGTTCCGCTCGTTCTCTTTACTCTGTCAGCCGGTCACCGGCCTCCTGTCTGCTGGGTCCATTGTCATACATAAGCGTGTTTCTCATTCCCCTCGGCTTTGCTGGGTACGTGAGCCTGGCTCTTCTTTAACCCGGGAGCGATCAGCGTGAGGTTAGGGCGTCGGGCCACAACGGACTGAAAAAACCTGGCTCCGTTGTTATGGACAGAAAAAGCTCGGTGTTTCGACGCAAGTCATCGATCTGTCTAGAAACTAAATGTGTATTTACTATGGCTGTTCTAATTACTACAGCAGTAAGAGAAATACCACTTTCCAAAGAAAAACGGGATGGACATTATAATCTAATTATTTTAAAAATACGTCCCACCGTGTGGCTAGAACTACCGTCCTTGGTACGAAGGAACCGGGTGCCTGGGAGGTGACCGTTGGTACACTTACTCCTCGTGGAAATCCGCTGCATGGCCTCTCCTGGCCATGCCTTCTCAGAGACTCATCGCAACGTCGTATCTATGGTCGCCGGATTTGAGATTTCAGAAACATTTTAAAGAAAAGATGGTGGGCGTACAGGAGACCCGGGGAACCAGTTTCCAGTTGGGCAGGCCTGTTCTGCAATTCTGTTTTATAATCCCATCATACGATGGATCTTGACAAATCCAGTGAATTAGAACACAAATATGTAATGATTAAAAGTCAGTCAGCAAAACTCTATAAAAATTTCACAACACTTTTTTTCCTTGTGTCACTTTAGTCTGGGAAAGGCCTTGTCACTCACACAGTTGTTCTCTGGCAAATACTTAGCACCCCTTTTCTGAGGGGCATAGACTCATGTCTCTCCACCAGCTCTGGGACAGTGTCTGTCCATCTGCACCCAAACAGCAGGTGTCCCTCAGTCCTGTTGCTAACGTCAGGCACGCAGACTCCCCAGACAGACAGACAGACACACACACACACACACACACACACACCCCCAACATGAAAGAGAGTAAGAAGGAAGTGAGGAAAAGAAGAAAGAAAAAGGGGAGGGAGGAAGGAAAACCAAAGAAAAATAAAAAGGAAACCTAATCCAGCAACGACAAAAACTTTTAAAGTCTGGGAACGAGAAAAAAGGGAATTGTTTATGCCAAAAATTGGCCACAGGCTAATGCAAGGCTTGGTCCCAACTCCGGTGACTCACTGACCCATATGTGATTAGGACGTGTACGACGCAGTCAGCACTCATTAGCTGCTGGAACGCTTCCCCGGTTCCTGGAGGAGAGCCCCACGGCGCCCCTGCACCTCCCCGTCTGTGGACATGCATCCCCCCATCGCTGGCACGCACTCTCCCCATGGCATCAGCTCACCGACACTTCTCTCCTTAAAGACATCACCGTCATGTTTTTTCCCAACAATTCCCCCATGCTCTTTCTTTCATCTGGGGCTTCGTGTACGTATCTCACGTCGCTTGTCATTTCACAGGTTTCTGCCCTCTCTGTCTGGCCAGACAGCACGGCTCCAAACAGCAGCACCCAGCCGTGCTTCCGTGCCCGTGCGCCACTCACACAACAGTGGTCTCAATACTGCACCTTCTACTTCATCGGACACAAGCTGGAGGCAGAGAAAACCTTTTGCACGTAGTAAAAGGGTCTCTTCGTGAGGCTTCCCATGTCCAGGTGCTGTTCCAGCCATGCACCTGTAGACATTCATTTCATCTCGACGACAATCACGAAGGTAGAAATACTCCTTTCCATTTTGTTATTCCCCATTTTACACACAAGGAGGCGGAGGCCCAAGATCCCTCGGCCGGCGGGGGGCGGATGAGACGCGGGCTTGCCACACCTGCCCCACGAGATGCTGCCGTCATGAAACACAACTCAGTTCAGCGCAGACGGTAGGAGAAAACCCAGGAGAACCGCGAGGTTTGCTTGTGGCCCGAGCACCACAGAGGGTTTAAACTTGCTGGCTCTGCCACAGAAAGACCTGGGCTCTGCGTCCTCGCTCTGACGCTTCCCTGCTGCCTTTGGGCATCTTACCTACTGTTCTGAATCTCAGTCCTACCACCTGGAAAATAAGGAATATTAGCACTTTCCTCATACGCTCTCGAGAAATGAGAGATCCTATAAGCCCGTGTAGGAAGATCACACTGGTTTCAATATGCTGTAGTGTTAAAATCTGTTTGCAAAATCAAAACCAAAAACAAAACAAGCAAAAAAAAAACAAACGTCGACGGAGCGAGCTTACTAGGATTTATTATCCTTTTTGGAAAAATCTGTAGACTTTAGATACAACTTTTGTTATATTCTGTTGCAATTAATTTAGACGGTGAAGTAATTTGTTGACAACTTTCCATTTCTGGGTTTAAAGATCTAGTTTAGTTTTCTAAAACATCTCCTTTGAAGGTGCAAGAAAACTACTTTCAAGGGCAGAGTCAGTAAAATATCAGTAGTACACAACAGCGACTCTGCGTCCTGACTGTAGAGCCTGTCCTCCACCTCACCCACTGTAGGTCCCCATTCCCTCGGCCGCCCTGTCCCGTCTTTCCGGGGAGAAGTCTAAGGGAACGCGTGTGTCTGGGAAAGCCGAGTCTTGATCACTGACAGGTTAGGATGGCTGGACCCTCGAGAAAAGTTCATTTCTAGCTGCTTTTGCATATCCTGTGCGTGGCAGGATATTCCCTACGATTCACCTAAAATAAAAGTTTAGCCTAGAAAGAGCACGCGTGCCTTGATAGCTTCCTCTACTCCCAGGCTTATGTGACCTACTTACACATGGTCTACGAGGCCTTAGAAGGGTTTTGTTGGAAGTTTGCTGCGTCTTGACCTCACTCTTCATTTGGCACCGAACTAGGGCGGAGTGCTGGGTTGAAAGGCTCCAGGTGCCGTGTAGACCATGGCCCAGAGACCCTCCCGGGCAATCTTCAAGCGTTGGGCAAATCAAGGTCAACACTGTGCGCTGCCGTTTCGTTTTGCAACCCAGTTGAGTTGTGTATTTCCTGCACTTACGTTCATAGTGTTATTTGTCACGGGGACGACACTTCCTGCCGGCTGGCCGTCTCTAACCCAGGAAATGAAGTCACCGGCCCATGAGGGCTGTCTCTGCAGGGACTCTGCCTCCCCTTCCCCACAGGAGCAGCCCTTCGGGAGTATCTGGAGACAGATGCAGAGCTGGTGACAAATAAATGGAAGTAAGTGTGCTTAATAGTGTGCCAGGCATGCAGAATCGTTCCATTTCTGCAGAACCCGGAGACCTGTGAGAACGCGGTGTGATTCAGGGCCCTTTTCATACAGCCGTGGAAAGATTATATAACACGCAATTTTGACTAAAAAAGATGCTAACTCCTTGAGGCTTTCAAACTTTTCATTGTTTTGTCATTGATCTTCTGGCTCACAAATAATATGCTCTACTGCTAATTTATACTTTTAGCTAAAGTGAAAAGAGATGCCTTCTCACGTTCCTGCATCAAAGCACGGACTGGATCTCATGATCATTTCGTTCTGTACTTGGACTTGGAGGTTTCTCCCTCTCAGTTTCCCTAGAAGACTGGGCCAGATGGCTTGAAAACAATGACATGTTCTTAGGGACGCCTGGGTGACTCAGTGGGTTAAGGGTCTGCCTTTGGCCCTGGTCAGATCCCGAGGTCCTGGGATCTTGCCCAGCATGGGTCTGGTTTCCTGCTCAGTGAGGGGTTGGCTTCTGCCCCTCCTTGGGCTTCTGTCCCTCACCTGCTTCTCGCTCTCCCTGCGTCCTCCCTCCCCTTCTCCCTGCTCCTGCACTCTCTCTCTCTCAAATGAATAAATTAAAAAAATCTTTAAAAAATGACTAATTCTTAGATTAAGGGGTTAAAAAGAGAAACCAAGAATTATGTTTATATAAATACCTATTTATTTTAAAATACTGGATTGAGATATAATACATACCTACACACCATAAGATGCATCCTTTATTTTTTATTTTTATTTTTTAAAAAGACTTTATTTATTTATTATTTTAGAGCGAGAGAGAGGGAGGAGGGGCCCAGGGAGGGGGATTGAATCCCAAGCAAACTCCGCACCGAGCGTGGACTCTGGCGGGGGCTCGATCTCACGACCTTGAGGTCATGACCTGAGCCAAAACCAAGAGTCGGTCACGTAACCGACTGAGCGGCCCGGACGGCCCACGATGTGTCCTTTATAAGTGTGCACGCAGTGATGTCTGTACACGACAAGGTTGTGTGTCCATCGCCCCCGACGTCTCCTGGGACGCGCATCAGCCCCGAGAGCGATGGCGCCCGTGGGGACTCACTCTCTGCTCCTTCCGTCCCCAGCTCCCGGCAGCCCTTGTCCAGTTCCTGTGCCTGCGGATTCGCCTGCTCCGGACTCCTCACGTACGGGAACCCTACAGCGGGGGTCATGGGATGGGCTGCTTCCCCTTGGCAGCAGTCCCTGACGTTCCCCCACGTTTTAGCATCGGTGCTTCACCCGTTTCCATGCTGCGCATTCTTCCACACTGTGCTCACTGTCCACCGGCTGACAGACGCTTGGCTTGTCTCCCCTCTGGGGCTGTCACTACACGGCTCCTGTCGACACTCGGGAACACAAGCTTTTGTGCGACTCTCCACTGTCAATTATCCTGGGTCGGGTTTTACCAGTGGTTTTGGTAGGTCCCAAGGCATCTCTACGTTTAACTTTCCGAGAAACTTCCCAACTGTCTTCTGTAGCAGCGGCACCGTCTTTCCTTCCCCACCAGCAACGCACAGGGGCCTTCCTCCCCACGTCCTTGCCGACACATGGCCGTGTGTTTGACGTGAGCCGTTCTAAGGGTGAGAAGGAGCCTCTCGTTGTGATTTTGATTTGCATTGACCTAATGACTAGTGAGGTTGAGCGTTTCTCATGGGCCTGTTGGCCGTTTATATGTCTTCTTTAGGGAAGTATCTATTCACTTACAACTACTAATCATTTGTCTTCTCATTGTTGAGTTCAGGAGTTCTTTATATACTCTGGATAGTAGATTCTTATCACACATGTGATTTTCAAATGTGTTCTCCCACGAAAGGGTTGGTCTTTTCACTTTGCGAGAGTCCTTTGAAGCACACACACGTCCGATTTCGATGAGGTCTGGTTTATCCACGTGTTCTCTTGCTGGTTCAGGGTCGTACAGAAGAAACCGTTGCCTAATCCACAACCACACGGTTTACATCTGTTTCTTCTGAGGGTTTTATAGTTTTCACTCTTACTTTAAGGCCTTTGATCTGCTTGGGGTGAATTGTGGTATGTAGTGTGAGGCGGTAATTCGTTGTAAGTGTGCTTCCCTGAGCTCTCGACCATTTCTGGTTTGGAGGGAAGTGGAAGATTATGCATTAACAGTATCAGACCCTCTACGGAAAGACGCCTATCAGGGAGCGTCTCTAAGCTCAACATGTTATAAGCAAATGATAACTATGTAAGTCTGATACCGTAGGGCTAGAAATCCAAAGAGTAGAAAGGGGAAAAGGTAGGACGCCAAGACTTGCCTCTGAAATCACTTTTCCGTGCGTGTCAGTGAAGGGCAGTGACGGTGCTAATTCTGCCCCACGTCACGCTGCGTCCGCGTCTGAACCTGGTCTCTTGATATTAAGTCAGAGAAACACTGTGGCGGTGGTTGTCCGTGTTATTCTCAAGGCTTCCTCCCTTTGCCTAAAAGCAAGTCACGTAAAACACACCCCAAAGCCAATGTGACTTCCACAAAGTCAGATATGGCCCGCTCGAAGTGGAAACAGTACAAAGAAAACTTAGAGTCTTTCTGTGTATTTTATGTTCCTCTCGACCAAGAATCTGCATGAAACCCCATCCTTTTCTTCATCACACTTTAAACATCATTATAGAAACATCTCTGTTCCCGCTGTGGATGAAAAGGTCAATTCTAGACTCGTGCTGCCCAGTGGAGCTTTCTGTGAGGACAGAATGTTCTAGATCTGTCTTGTCCACACAGGGGCCATCAGCCATGGGGGCCTACTGAGTGCTTGAAATATGCCTCATCCAGCTGAGGAATTAAAATTTTAATGTTCTCTAATTTTATTTAAGTCAAATTTAGAAAACCACAGGGAGTTGGTGGCCACTGTGTGGACAGCATAGCTTTCCCGTCTGATAGCTCTCGTCTGCCCGAAAAAACCCCACACGCATAATTTTAGAGATGCCAGGACGGTCTACCGAAATGGTAACCTATTTCAAAAACAGGAAAAAGCCGAGATACAGCTCTTGCGGTAATTTGTGCCGGTTAACTTAAACAGCGAAGCGCGTTGCTAGAATCACTTCCTTTTTCTCTGCCAAAGGAAAGAATATATGCAGACTTCTGGCTGGAGATACCCTATATGCTGCCAAGCATGTAACTACAATTAAGCAAAAGTTCAATTGCTAATAGTTTTTTTTTTTTATACCCTGTGAAAATCTTGGAAAGCTAGAAATCCCATTGAGATAGAAATGTGAAACATTAGGAAGTTTGTCTATGAGCGGACAGGGTCTGGCATTTAAACAAAGATCGTAAGGCATTTTCTAATATGGACTAGAGAAGAGGGAGGGGCCTTCGTGTTCTGCCCTAAGGACAATCTGGCCCACGTGGGGACACTTTAGCCTTTGCGTGTGCAACAGAAATACAACAGATGATTCACGCAACACGCTATCCTAATTGTGAAGGACTCTACAGGCACCAAGTCCTTGTAGATAACAGATTGTCCCTAGTCCATTATGTGACTGAATTATTCTTATAATGGAATTCCAGAAAATACTGACAGATAGACTAACATCTAAGAAAACAGTTTCTCTGCTTGAAAAGGAGTCCTGGCTATCGAATCTTCACGTTGTACGCCTGAAGCTACGTGGCATAGGTCAGCTGTGTCTTAGACAAATGAAAAGGTGCCCTGGCAAGATCCTAGTTTCAATCTCCGTTCCTGAGTAAGCCACAGAAATGCAAACAAAGCCACAGAAATATCACCAAATAAAAACAACAAAAGCAAAGCTAAATGCAGAAGTACAAAACAAACATACACAAAAGGAACCATGTAGGCTTTTCTTCTTGGGGCTAGAAAAGAGTTCCGAAAGCCCACTGACAGGGAAACCAAGGGCCCGATCTAATGGCCTCGTGCTTCTGAGCACTCAGGGACTTAGGAATGGTGAGGTCATGTCTGCTCTGTTAAAAAAGAAAGCAAACATGCAGAAAGGTGTTACAAGGAAAGCAGGATTCTCCCTACCAGCCCCCAATCTCCACATCGACTGCCTAGATAAAGCATTTTTCCCTGTATCCTTCCAGAACATTCTCTGTGCAGGTATTTATATGTAATAGGCAGCCTTCTATTTCAAGAAATGACGTAAGTTTTAAGAACCTGAAGATATGCTCTGAATTTCTGCCCCAGAAACAACGGAGTCGCTTCGGCCTCCTGTTTGCACAGCGCACAGCCTGTCCCCCCAGGAGGGTCTCATGGTCATGGTTCCGGGTTCACCATCTCTGTTCTGAAGGTATTTCCCAGCCTTGCGCTGGGCTCCGCACTGTCCTCCACGTCCCCTCCAGGGGGAGCAGCGAGGCACTGATGTCACCTGCTTCTCTAACCACGTGATAGCAGACGTCCGCACAAGGGAAGGGGGACGGTCAGAAGCAGACACCAACAGCCGGGCCGTCCCACCACGGCACACACATCCCACCGGCACGCACCCCTGCACGCCCCGCTCCCCCCCCCCCTCGAGCGCATGGACCCATCTCCTGCCCCCGCCCTCATGCTGCACCCGTGGCCCAGGCTCCCTCCGTGACACGGCGTGGGGGCAGAGTCTGATCTACACACCGAAGTTTTCAGGCTCGTGTGGTGTTCCTATTCCCGTCTCTCCCGCCCAGTACGATCAATGTCTGAAAGGCAGGACCCCAAGGATTTGCTGCCTCGGAATTGAGGAAATCGCAGGGAGCCCCAGAGAGCCCAGAGCCGGGCCGCTCTGGAATTACAGAGTCAAAGAAACCAGATCCTTCTGGCCCCTGCGGAGCCCGGGCACCTCGCCACAGGTACCAGCCGCCCAACCGGGGCGCCTCACCGGGGTGGAGGCCGCTCCCACCCGGGGCCAGGTTCATGGGCACATCCCGGACTCCCAGGCCCACGGCCAGCGTCTGATGGGCAGGGCAGCCTGACGCGGACCCTGCGTACTCCCAGGAAGTGAGCAGAAAATCCCCCCCAGCCTCGGAGCTTATGTTTGCCAACAGTTCTGTACAGAAACAGTAACAGGTTTGTGAAAGCGGCAAGAAATGGAACTTCGAGATCCCGATCTCACGTCTGTCAAATCTGCAGTGTAAAAAGAAAGAAGAGAAAGGACATCTGGACAGCCCTGCTTCTCTCCCCGGCCTCGCTCAGACTCCGGGTCAGGAGCCGGCGGCAGTCCTGAGGGGTGTGCGAACTCTCCGACCTGTCCACGCCAGGGCACTGTGGGGTCCCGACCTCGGCCACACCTGGGTTACCTGTCGCGGCTGCCTGCGGTGGACCGTGCCCGTGGGGCTGGGGCAGGGCCGACTGGCCCACAGAGCAGCCCAGTGGTTCTGCCCACGGCCGGGCCCTGCGGGTGTGCCTGGAGCCTGACCCGAGGGGACGGGGACTGTACATAAACCCATGCATGGCCGCGTTGGAAATGCTTCTTTAAAAGATCCACCTTCAATATCCCTATTTCTGTGAACATGAAATTATGTCTAACCCTGATAACATCTTATTGAAACAATGCAAAATGCCTTCGAGGCCCACTGACAAGGCGAACAATAAAGCGCTGTACGGTTTGAAGAGAGTCTGACAAGGACACAGCACACGTTGCGGGGTTGTCCTCCGAGTTCCACGCAACGCACTTGCGTCAGGACACGCAGCCTGATTAGGCTACACGCTCCTTTCGTGGTCCTTAACACCCTGTGTCCCTCTGTCTGGTCTAGCAAAGCCCTAGAACCCGGGGGAGGAGCCCAGCAGGCTAACCCCTCATCCAAACGCTCTGTTCCCGGGGCTGAGCCCCCAGCCCAGCCGATGGCCCCTGCCCCTCAGCCTCTGATGCTTTTCTCGTCCTGCGCCCTCCCCATCGTCCCCGCACCAGCAACCTGCGCCTCACCTGGCAGGGCGGGGGCTACTTTCCCCCTCCTGTCTCTGTGTCTTCACCTTCCTTGCTCTAGCTTCCAATTATTATCCACATTTCGTATTTCATATTTTAGTGGGAACTTTACTTTCCAAATGAACGTAGTTGGGAGAAGACCTTGGGGGGGAGTGGCAAAGGCTCGGACTCGTTCTTTAGCATAACCAGTGGGGGAGGGGGCTTCTGCCGCCTCTCGCTGGGGAGCAAGAATGTGTGATGGAGGGAAAACCCAAGGACAGGCTATTTCAGAAGAAGCAACACGCGTTTGGAGGAGCCCAGCAGGAAACTGGCCAACACCCTCGCGCCGGCCGGTGCAGAAGCTCCAGGAACACATCGGGGCCACAAAACACTCTTCATAGACACTGGTGACGGAGTTCTTTGTCCTCAGATGCGTGACTGTCAGCACACTCGTTCTTGTCATTTCCCTTGGTCAAACCCTTTCAAAAAATAGATTGGCAAAAGGATCTGTGAAACACGAATCCACACTCTTTATTTTCAGTTTAAATCGTTGCACGTCAAATTAGTGACCTTCCACTTATTCCTACTCGAACAGCACAAATGATTATTTTAAAATACGGTCATGCATATCGGGTCTTTTCCATGTTTGGCAGAAGAAATAATCGTTCGTTTTTGTTTGTTTTTTTTTTCCTGAAAACATCCTTTCTCCAGTTTATCTGTTTGAGCGATGCGTGTCGACGCTCCTGGTCCTCTCAAAGTTTCCACGTCTGAAATCATGTCCTGCAGCAAGTTTGCCTCTTGTTGCTATGAGAGAAATGTTTGAAAAGTTGTTCTTATATTTTGTGATGACAACTTTTCCCCTATTGCTTATTTTTTCCATATTCTCAGCAGTATAAATTTTAAAAATTAGAAAATATCCCTAATTTCCAAATATTAATTTTTCTTTCTATAAATCAAATTCCAGAAAAGTTCTGATCTTCAAGTTAAGTTATTCTGACCAGGACATAGCCAGGGACTAAGAATAAGAAAGAAAAGGGGCTTCTGCTCTAAATGAGTTCCCCACGGATAAAAGACTAGCGTGGTTTAATTCGTTTATTGTCAAAATTTCCAGGTGACAATCAGTTAAGCAGCAGAGAGAAGGAGGGAGAGGCAGTGTGACAATAAGTAAAACCCAGAGCCGCTGGCAGCAAGAACTCAGAACCGCACGGGGCCATTTGCAACAGGGAGAAACAGCCCTCAATCCCGGAAAGTCTTTAAAGAGATGTTGTATTGTAATCAGTCAAATGATTCGATAAGCATGTTCTATGTCTTTGAGTTTTTCTTTTTTTTTTTTTAAGTTTGAGATGTGTTTTGTGTTTTTTTAAATATTTTATTTATTTGACAGAGCGAAATCACAAGTAGGCAGAGGCAGGCAGAGAGAGAGGAGGAAGCAGGCTCCCTGCGGAGCAGAGAGCCGGATGCGGGGCTCGATCCCAAGACCCTGGGATCATGACCTGAGCCGAAGGTGGAGGCTTAACCCACTGAGCCACCCAGGTGCCCCGAGATGTGTGTTTTTTTTTTTTAATTTAAATTCCATTTCATTAACAAATACTCTATTACTAGTTTCAGAGGTGGAATTTAGTGATTCATCAGAGATGTGGTTTTTCTTAAGATTTATTTATTTGAGAGAGAGAGAGGGAGAGAGCATGTGTGGGAGCATGGCGGGGAGAGCAGAGGGAGACGGAAATTCAGGCATACTCCGAGCTGAGCATAGAGCCTGATTCCGAGCTTGATCTCACCACCCTGAGATCGTGACCTGAGCCAAAACCAAGAGCCAGATGCTTGACCAAGCCACCCAGGCACTGCCCCAAGGCTGAGACGCATTTCAGAGGTCATTTCAGAAGACTGCCTTCAAACCTTTTCAATCAAAAAAGGATCTGCCCACTGTCTAGGAGATTCACTTAAGAGGCCTTAAGTGAGAGGCCTTTCGAGCTTGAACACTGCCTCCCTCTGAAGCCAAACAGAAAACCAGACAACAGCAACACTGAAGCAAAATGTCAGGGTCAAGTGACAGAACTTCTAAAACTGGGAAGGCCAAGTGCGTGGGACTTGGCATGATTATCTTTAAGTTTTTGGGTTTTTTTTTGTTTTAAGATTTCACCTATTTATTTATCAGAGAGAGAGAGACAGACAGAGACAGAGACAAGACTGCACAAGCAGGGTTAGCAGCAGGCACAGGGAGAGGGAGAAGCAGGCTCCCCGGCGAGCAGGGACCCACCCAGTGCAG
Source organism: Meles meles (assembly GCF_922984935.1). Classification (NCBI taxonomy): domain Eukaryota; kingdom Metazoa; phylum Chordata; class Mammalia; order Carnivora; family Mustelidae; genus Meles; species Meles meles. The sequence continues at coordinate 3,357,053 of NC_060070.1, read as the reverse complement.
GGCTTGTCCCCAGGACCCTGAGATCATGACACGAGCCAAAGGCAGATGCTCAACCACTCAAGGGACGGAGCCACCTGGCGCCCCTCTCTTTAAGTTTCGTACTTTGCGTTTCAGTTCCACTTTGAAAGCGACTAGTAAATAGCAAGGCTCCTAGGAATAGTCTTGCAATAACAGAAATTAGAAACACGCATCTTCCAAAAGAATGTTAAAGGGAGAAATCAAATTGTAGGGACATACAGCAATAGTCATGTGTTTTTATGTGTATTTTTTTAAAGAAATTTTTTTTTTTAGATTTTTATTTATTTATTTGACAGAGAGATCACAAGTAGGCAGAGAGGCAGGCAGAGAGAGAGGAGGAAGCAGGCTCCCTGCTGAGCAGAGAGCCCGATGCGGGGCTCGATCCCCGGACCCTGAGATCATGACCTGAGCCGAAGGTAGAGGCTTTAACCCACTGAGCCACCCAGGCGTCCCGTTATGTGTATTTTAAAAGTGCACGTACAGACTCCATATTACTCTTGAAAATATATATTATGAAAGTCGAATGACTGGGCTGGAGATGAACACGCTGTTGCTTCTGGGAGGGGAGGAGGAGGCCGGGACTCAGGATCAGGAAGAGCTTCGCCGTTACTGATCATCCTTCCTTCTCCCTAAGACAATCCTGAAGACAAGCTTCCCTTCTCATGACTTGAGAGCTAACGCGGCAAAACAGTAACTCTCTGATCTGGATGGCTGGGATACAGCTCCGTATTTTATTATTTACTTTTATCACTTTTTTAAGGCTTTGTTTGTTTGTTTGTTTCCTTAATAATTCTATTAAGAAACAAGAATTCCCCGAGAGCTCGCCCGCGCAGAGGCACTAACTCTGGGCAGTGATTTTAAGGACTTCACGAGGCCGGTAGCCCGGCTGGGGCACGTTTCTGAGTCGCCATCCAGGGAAAACCCCACATCCTGCGGATCGCCGTCACACCCGGCGACGGGGACTTGGACAGTACTGGTGCTCCTGTAGAACAATCCAGTCTATCCAACAGCGTCTTTCCAGCGAGCCAAGTGAATTCCCAGCTTTCCAGTTTATCTCTGTAACTTCACCAGGTCAGTGGGGACACAAAAGCAAACCCTTAGGAAACCTGGCAGAGGGATGTCTTGTTGCTACAACAAGACGTCGTGTGGCCGTCTCCACAGGGCAGGCGACGCCAGGGAGCCACTGTCCCCGAGCGAGGGGCGTCTGTCTTCCTACCTGCTCTCGCCGCACAATGGCAGCCACCAGGACACTTCCTGAGCAGCCCTGCCGCACACCCGGACTTTGAAATCATCCGCTATTTTGGCAACAGGATGAATATTCGCTGTTCGTGAACTTTCAAAAGGTCATCAGCTGAGAACAAGCCAGTTTCCTCTGACTCACCCGCTCCCCTGCCGGTGAAACCTGCACGCCGCTGCTGCACACAGCACCTAATTTGTTGAGGGAAAAACAATGCACTTTTTGCATTTTTAAAATGGGAATGTAAAATTTTATTTGGGGGATATTAGAAAAAAAAAGTCCCTGTTTTGGTTGCCCACATTTTAGGACTCTACTGCTGATTAACAGAAAGAATAAAGCCCTGGAAGCCGGTCTTTCTGAACAACTTTACACTCTTGTGGCTTATCTTTTCATGCCAATGTTAAAGTATACTTGTAAATCCCACAGTTTGCAAAAATACAAATGTAAGTGATACTTACCTCTTAACTAATATTAGAATTTACTCACACTTGATTTTCAGAAAGTTAAAAATGACCAATGATTACATTACTTCCAGAAAGGGACTGTTTCGTATTCTTCTTTTTTTTCTTTTTTTAGGTAGGCTCCATACTCAGTACGGAGTCCAGTCCGGGTCCTGAACTCATGACCTTGAGATCAAGACCTGAGCTGAGACCAGGAGCTGGGCACCCAGCCAACTCAACCACCCAGGTCCCATGATGGTTTCATGTTCTTGCAAAACTCATTTGATAACAAATTCAATCAGCTTCCACACTGCTGAAGTTGTCAAACAATTTTACCAGGTACATCTGAGAAGGAATAGGAGAAATCTGCTAACAGTATTGATTTTATTGATTAATTATTTTTAAAACATCCTACGTGATGAGGAAAAAAATATGAAAACTGTTTCTTATGGTAGATTTTTAGGTATGAAATTGACAAGAATTAAAATAAACTTATTTTTAGATTGATCTTTGTTAATTCTATAAACTGAGTAGCTTTTTCTGACTAATTATGCATATATATAATACACATTTAAATTTTTCTAAAGAATAAAAAAGGAACAGAAGTAAGAAAACTTGAGAACTCCAGTAAAATGTCTCTCTGCTAGTGAATTACAGTAATGTCCAAATAGACCTAAGGTGCTCAGAGTTGAGGGGTGCCTGGCTGGTTTAGTCAGAAAAGCATGTGATTCTTGACCTTGGGGCCGTGAGTTCGAGCCCCACGTTGGGTGTAGAGATTATGTAAACTTAAAAAAAAAAAGGTAGATATTAAAAAAAATTCGAAGTTGATATAATCATGGGTCATTTCTGGTCATTTCCATGAACGCATACTACTGCAGTAGAATATAGCAGGCAAATAATTGTTTTCAGTCTAACTCTTTATAAAAAGGGAGTTATTTCTTTTTAAAGATTTTTTAATTTATTTGACACAGAGAGAGAGAGCACATGCAGGGGGAGTGGCAGAGGCAGAGGGAGAAGCAGGCTCCTCGCTGAGCAGGGAGCCCGATGCGGGACTTGATCCCAGGACCCTGACATCACGGCCTGAGCAGAAGGCCGACATGTCACCGAGTGAGCCACCAGGTGCCCCGTATGTCATCATTGTTACTAGGCACTGACCTTAATAGTGGCATTCGTCACATCCAATTTTACGAATTCTCTTCCGTTCAGTCCTCTCCACGTGCTGTCATTCGACCCAGTGCTATGGCTAAACGGCCCTCCTCCCTCTGCCCTTTCCCTCCCCCTCCCTCCCACCAGGGCCTTGTTCTCAGCTCTGAAAGCATCAGGCGTCTGTGTTTCACGGCTACATTCAGCAGCATGGAGAGGGGTTTGCAGAGCAGAGACCTGCCCTGTTAGATACGGGGAAACTGAGGCCCAGAGTGGGTGGACAGCAGCCTGGGGTTGGATCAAGTCAAGCACGTATCTTTGTGCTTTTTTTCTCACGTTCTCTTCGCTTCACAAATAAGGAGACATGGACAAGGCGTATGGGGAGGAATGGGGAAAGGAGAATCAGGAACCTGCTCCCATCACCTTCAAAACACTTCCTAATGTCTGGCAGTCTCACTCCCTTCCCGGAGAGCAGTGTGTGGCCCGTGGGAGAGGCCTGCTCACGTCAGCTTCTGCCCGCAGGACCGGCTCCTGGGGGAACAGGGACGGGGACCGGACAGCGGCTGGTACCATGGACCACAGCTGACTTGCCGGGAAGTGGCCTGCATGGCATACGAGGAGCCAGAAGCCTTTCCCCCCTAGAATATGTGTTTATTTGAGGCATTGAGGGAGCGCAGAGAAGGGCCCTGGGTTTCAGGGGATGCCGTGCACTGGGTTTTCTCCCAAGGCGGGAGGCCCTATGGCTGCGGTTTTCCCACACGACGTCTCAGGAACAGCTGTGACAAGGCACACGATGAAAACACTGACAATCCAGCCCGGGGGAGAACACAGCCAGAACTCGTCTGTGCAGCTGGCGGCCGTCTGTTTCTAGGAAGGAGGGACGGGGATTCTGAGCAAGTCATCCTAAGCAAGTCGGCAAAGCTGGGGCCTTTCTGTTGGACTGAGGCAAGGGCTCTCCTGCGCTCTCTGCAGAGAAAGGACAGACGTGCCAGATGCGCGGAACCGCTGTGGGGCCAAGCAGGTGAGCTGGGACGGGTCACCGCCTCCACCCGGGGCATTCACAGTTCCGTTCTGTGTTATGTGTTCTGTGTAGGATTGAGTACACGGGAGGGAAACGCAGGTGTGAGACACGCAGCTCAGTTACCAGGCACGATGCCGGACGCTAAACCAGCTGCCGTGAGTCAGTGCTCAAGCCCAGGACCAGGACAGGACGCTGGCAGGGTCGACGCAGCTTCTGTCCCCTCCTCCAGGCCCCCCTGCCTCCTCCCCGCCAGAGCCCCTCAGTGCTTCAGATTTGTACTACCACATCCTTTTAAAATAAGTAAGTAAGGGGCGCCTGGGTGGCTCAGTGGGTTAAAGCCTCTGCCTTTGGCTCAGGTCACAGTCCCAGGGTCCTGGGATCAAGCCCTGCATTGGGCTCTCTGCTCGGCAGGGAGCCTGCTTCCCTTCCTCTCTCTCTGCTGCCTCTCTGCCTGGTTTTGATCTGTCTGTCAGATAAATAAGTGTATATCTTAAAGTAAGTTAAAGGGAAGTTTTTTCACATATGCACATGTTTCCTGAATGCTACGTTGTTTCGCTTCACTTGGTTCGGGGTCTAGAGAAAAAATGTCACCATACGGAAAGCAATCTTTCGCAATATGCTTGTTTTCACTCCGAATTCTGTTTCTAGCATTCCTCCATGTTACAGCGCGTAGAAGACACAGCCCTTCCCGCTCTGTGCGACGTTCTGTGGACGGAAGAGTCTTCACTCCCCCGCGCTCCCGCTGATGAACGGCTGGCTTGTCTCCAAACCTGCCGAGGGTCAGGAGCTGGGGCTTCTCGAATGTACAGGCCCAGGAGCACAGGCGCAGCCCGCCCAGTAAACGACCCACTCCAGGATGAGTGTCCAACTGTTCTCCAGAGCCCGCCGCCAAGTCCCTTCCCTTCCCCGCCAATAATGTATAAGGATTTCCGCCGATGCGTGTCCTTGCCAATACTTGAGAATTTTGTCCAACAAGTAGATACAAAGTACGTCTCGTTCACATTTGTCTGGTTATGATGCGGCTGAGCCGCTTTTGTATGTTGATTGGTCACTTGGGGTTTGTCTATGAATTTCTTGATCACCTCTGGCCCATCAGTTGGACGGTCAGTTCCTAAGACTGACTCTGAGATTCCCTTGTATGCTCCAGATACTAATCTGTGGGTCACTGGGGTTGCAAGTGTGTTGCCCGTGTGTGCCCTGCACGCTGTCTTTCACACTAACATTTGGTGAGATGTCCCAGTTTTGATGTACCCAAACCTTATCTGCTCTTCTGTGGGTAACGCTTCTAGTTGTTGTGGAGAATAGCCTTCCTTTCCTAGAGGCAGAAAGATATTTTCTTATCGTCTTGAAGTTTTACAACCTTGCCTTTCACATGTAAGCCTTTAATCCATCAGGAAGTCACGGTGTGCGGGTGTGAGGTAAGGACCGGGTTTTTACTTTCCCCCATGCGTAACAGAGTTCCCAAAACATCTCTTGAATGGCTTCTCCCGTTTCGAGTGATATGCAAGGATCCTTTTCACTGTAACAGGAAAAGACGTCACGTTTGGCTCACAGCAACAGGAAGAAATTCTATAGTGATGTGTGTGTGTGTGTGTGAGAGAGTAAAGGTGATTTTCTCAGGGTCGAGGGGGAACTCCTCTTATCCCCAAAGTCACATCATCTTCGCGGTTTTTTTACTGGATCTGCTGCAGTTCAAGTGTTAAGTGTGGTACTTGCTCCTGAGCGCGGTGGTACACGGACTTAATTAACTCCTTTCCCAACAACTCTACTTTAAAAGCAAATGAAAAAGCCACAGTATTTGCTTTCTAAACGTTGCCTGGCTGTTTGGGGGTGGTGGTTTTAAAGTTAATTCATTTTATTTTTTGTTTGCATTTCCTGGAATTTACTGTACAGGTGCTGACGTCAGGCAAGCTGGCAGGCCCTGGCAAACCTGAACTCACCTTCGACCGTCAGGGTGCAGCCTGGGCACAGAGCCCACAGGTGTCCCTTTCAGCTCCTGCCTCCGCCCCTGCATAGGCGGCCACAGCAAGCTCCTTCTCCAGTTTGCTGAGAAAGGAGCCTTTGCTACCCGGCAGCTCACGGCTGCCTCCCCACCCCGCAGGGAACGTTCCCAGAGCACCGGCTGTGCCCGCGCCCTGCGAGTCGCCTCGAGGACACAAAGCTTAATGAGGCCGTTTTCTCTGCCTTCACTCTATGACCTCCTCTTCTAGACCTGACGTCACCGATTCGCACATTCCTCTCCCACCCCCGCCAGCACAGCGTGACACGCCCCCCCAGTGCCCCGCTGATTCTCCAGTCCCCTCCGGGATGAGGGTTTTCCACTCTGCCCTTCTGACGCCCTCCTGACCCTCAGCAGCATTTCCCTCACTCACGGGTGAGTCAGCACTCCAGCAATGAATCAGTGATTTTCAACAACTCATAGGACCTGCGTCTTGATCATCCAAATACACGACCTTGGGTGACTTTATAAGCACCAGGCTCAGCATTCAGAACTCGGCACAGTCTCGATTCACCTGCTTTGGACGGTGTCACGCCTGCCAAATTTCTGTCAACAAACAGGTATCTTTTAAGTGATGGTAACACACCGCCGAATAAGACGCAGTCTCGCCCACAAGAGGCTCAGAGATGAGTTGGCATATGGGAACACAGGCGGGAACGACGGACAGTCTGGTGACGGCCACGGCAGAGAAACAGATAAAGTGACCGCTACCTGTCAGTCATTGTACATGGTCTTGGGTAAAGATAAATTCGAAGTCTAGGTGGACAAGATGAAACTTACAACCGATACAGCATAGTAGTAGAACGGCTCTGCTTTTAAATCCTGAGAGCCTCCACAGCTAGGTAAGAAGGGACAAACGCAGCTCCCCTTATCTCTCTTGCTAAATGCGGCTGTAAAATGTGGACAGACTGAATGGAGAAACTATTTGAGGTCTCTGAGAATTGTACAGTAGCATGTGGATGGGGAGAAGGACCGGTAACTGAAGCACCTCTGAGAGGCAGCGAGCTCACCCTTCCCCACCTGTAGTCCCTGTTTGAATACAACGGGCTCCACACCTGGACGAAGGTGTCTGATGTCTGGTACCTGATCAGCTTCAGGCGGGAGGTAGTGACAGGGGTGGGAAATTCTAACATGCAGGGAGACTGTGGAAATGACATTGCTTTTTTCTCTGCTCTGTTCCCACGTCCCAGACCCCAGGCGATCTCATGGTGCTGGTGGCCGTGGAATTACAAGGCACTTAGAGCCCGCAGGAGTCAAAACTCCGAGGGCTGAGATTTCCCCTGCGATACGGAGAGCTGTGACCCTGAGAGAGGGGGCAAACTACCCAGCCCCTTTCTCTCTTCATCCCTTCAGTGCTTGGCCTGCATGAGAAGCAATGTGCAGGATACAATCCAGAATTACTCGGCACACAAAACCCAGGAAAATCTCAACTTGCATGCGAAAAGACAGCCAACCAATGCCAAAGCAGGAAGGACACAGAAATCACTATTCGAAGGCATCAGATGATCCAGAGCAATGTCTGTTACACAGAGAGGATCTGGAAGACCATGGGGAATTTTTAATTTGTCCTGTACAAGAGGTTCCACACTGGCTGGAATACATTTCCTTCCTCGGGCAGATGCCCAGTCTTGCCTCAAGCCTGAATGTTCTACTGTCTTTTCCATCCTCTCCCCACATTCTATTATTCCCTTCTCAAGTTATACTTGTAAGCAGTGCAAGTCTGCATTCAAGTGAAGTGCCTTGAGGTCTCCTAAGAACACTAAAATTTAACAAATAGCAAAAAATAATCATGTCCAGTAATTTTTTTTTTTGCCTAAACATTTGGCATGAAAATGCAATAAAATAAAGTAGCCTTTAACATTCAAAAAAGCCAGTCACTTTCTTTCAAAATGTAATTGAAATTTTTCATGTTTAATGAATCCCAGTAAGTAAAATAATTAATAGAGATGCTGAATCTGGTAAAGTGGCAAAAATGAGTTTATAAAAGATATCTCCACAACAAACCAAAATGAGTATATCATAAGAGAACAGTTCATCAATCCCTAACGTGATTAATTTGTAATGCTGTGCTTTCTGGATGAACTACTGGAGCCTTTGTTACGTAAAACAGGACCACACGTGAAAGTAGGAAGTGAAGACAGTAAAGTAAAGAAGCACAATCATATAGATGTCCGGCAAGTGCCCCATCAGACCTTGGACTCCCACGACTACTGAAAGTAAACTTGAGAGCCACTTGGCGAATTGGGTGTTTAACAACCCCATGCTAGAAGAAAGCATTATCTATGAGGATTTATTTGGACTATCTTCGTGCTCTTTCTAGTTGCCAAATCCTCACCATGAATAAAGTTGAGCTCACATTCTGTGCAAGGCCCAGCACTGGGCTTCATCTCCCTGATGGTTGGATTTGCCTGAGGTCTTGGACTCTCTTGTACTTAATATAATTTCTCACTGTGTCAGTGTCTCTTCCCAACATTTCCCTCATGATTGTCTTCCTTTCTTTTCATTCTTTCTTTCTGAGATGAGGGAGGGGAGAGGCAGAGGGAGAGAGAGAGAGAATCTTAAGCAGGCTCCACGCCCAGTGTAGAGCCTCACATGGGGCGCAGTCTCCGAACCCTGAGATCATGACCTGAGCTGAAATCAAGGGTCAGCCATGTTCAACCCACTGAGCCACCCAGGGGCCCTGATTGTTTAATTTCTATGTCCATTTGGCCTTCGACCACCGGTGGTTCAGCTCTGGTTTAGGTTTGCTATCCTTACTTGGTGCATTCAGCTCCAACTCTGGGTGTTGATAAATGAACCAAAGAGCAAGGCAATGTAAAGACAAGAAATTTTATCTATTCAGGGGCGGATGTGGTAAAGGAAATGAAGTATACATACACTAACCCTCCCATTGTGGTGAGAGCCTATTGTTGGCAGAATAATACGTTTCCACTAAGATGGCCATGTTTGAATCTCTGGAACCTACGAATGTATCTTTCCTTAGGGACAGGAAATGTGAAGACGAGATTAACTTGAGGACCTTGAGATGGGGAGATTATTCCTGGATCATCCAGATGAGCCCAATGTAATCACAAGACTCCTCAAAAGTGAAAGGTGATGTCATAAACGGAAGCAGAGGGAGATCTGACTCCAGAAGAGGAGATCAGGGTGATTTTATGGAGGGAAGACTCCACAGGACATCGCTGACTTTGGGAAGATGGAGGAAGGAGCCACAAGCCAAGGAACGCGAGTGGTCTTAAGAAACTAAAAAAGCCAAGGAAACCAATTCTCCTCTAGAGGCTCTAGAAGGAATACAATCTGCTAACACCCTAATTTTAACCCAGTAGACCTGTGTTGGGCTTTTAATTCACAGAACTGTAAGAAAATAAATTTTTGTTGTCTTAGGCCACTGAATTTTTGGTTACTTGTTACACCAGCCATAGAAAAATAATAGAATGCTCCAAATATTAAGAGCAGAAAGGTTCAGATAGGGGAGAAAGACTCCAGATTAGAGAATAAAGGTAGTTGATTTGTTGCCTAAACGAAGTTTAATCAGAAAGTTCTTTTTTTTAATCTGAAAGTTCTAATTAAAGTATGTTCACCTGGAATTCTTTAAATCAAAAGTTTCTTAATAACTCAAAATCTAATCACGAAGTTAGCATATAGCTCAGTAAAAGGACTAAGTCATGTGAATTGCTGACAAGTTAATTGTCCTCTGGGATTTTGCTGTCATCCTCCTCATGAATTTGATTTATTGCTTCGGCAAAAGCGTATTGCTAATTTAAGGCTGCCTCACAGGCATTGCCAAAGACATCCCACCTTACTTCAATTTACAGGAATTTATTTGCCTCTCCTAACTGAAAATCACTGTGTAACCCAGTCAGAGGGTCCAAAGCAGGGCCAAGGTATGGGACATCAGATAAAATGTATTACAAACTGCCTAAAAAAGGCTGAGCCCTGGGGCAGATCCGATGTGTAGGAGTGTTGCACGCTGAGGTGGAGATCAATATGGCTTCCCTATTTTCACTTGACCTTCAGAGAAGGACACTGGACTCAATGATCCAACCCTCCCCTGACATTTCCTGTGGAACTTGGACCTCTGCTAACCAATTCATAATGTTTCCCCCGGGGTCCATGTATAACGTGGTATCCATCATAGATGAGTTTTGAAACTAACCTGTCTCTTCAGAAGAACGTCAAGGAGCACGTCTAACTGTGTGCCCAGTGACGTACTTCCGGGTTCAGCAGACCAGCTCCTGTGATGCATCATGGCTTAAGAGACACACATCGCGTGGAGCGGGAAATCACATGCTCCCTTTCCTAAAGTCAGGTTCCATTCCTGGGTAGGGACTACGCACAATTTTTGAAATGCTCTTGAATATGGAGAAGAAGAAAACAATCCATAAAGTATAGACTTTTACGCTGTCTTCATACCACTGCAGTTCTTCAACGCTCACTCTGAGGCGGTCTCTGATGTTCCACATGGAATTTCTTGCCTTACAAAAGAATCAGCATGACTTACGTACTCTATGAAAGTATGCAGTCCTCCAAGGCAGTCATCATTTTACAGCTGCCTGGTGATCTGAAATCATGTTTGAAATATTTTATTCAGTTGGCCTGTGTTTGCTGAGTTCATGCTCTGCCTAAAACCCATTACTGAAGAGATTAAAGTCATCAAAGAAAGGGTCTTATCCCATTGGTCTAGCTGCAGGTACCCAGGAAGCTGTTACAGAATATAATGGAAATTACTGGCTCGGCCATAATTTTAGTCATGATTTCTTAATATATGTCTCATTAACCACACCAGGATACAGCCTCGGTAAAGGTAGGGACAGGTGTCTAAAAAGGAGGTTTTATCTTCCGTCATAGCATGCAGCATGGCTCACTTTCCCTCATCCACACTGTGTCTACAAGACGACTGAACAAAATGAAAAACAGAAACATGCGCATTAAAAAGGAAGCCACTACCTCAGGATGAGGCTTTTCAGTGGTTCGGTGACTCTGTTTTAAGCATGGTTCCAGAGTACCAATGGGCATGCATCATGGAAGAAAAGATTCTTTTCAAGAAGGAATGTGTCTTTCCCAGAAGCACAGAAGGAAAGCTTAAGGGCCTGGTAGGACTATTGGTTTAGAGAAATCTCACATTCAGAACTAAACAGAATGTGTGCAGTACAAAGCCACGGATGGCTGTAGATAGGCCAGTTGAAGACACCTGAGGACCCAAAGCTGGAGAGCTGGGAGCTCAACTCCCTAGCTCAACTCCACCTAGCTCAACTCCATTCACATTAGAACAGAGGTAACTGGAGTAAAGGAGGTTGAGTGACTTGTCCATTTCAAACTGCTAGTTAACTTGAATGCTAGGAGCGGCCCAAGCTGGATGAGATGAGATGAGAGGACTGGGGGCACTAGAAGTGTGTCTTCATTTGACTCATGATGCTCCATTTCAGTGTTCAATAAAACGCTGTCCATTGGCCCTCTTGTGCTATTTATCAACAACCCACCTCTCATGTCCAATTTCTTGGTGCTTAACTTCTCCTTTTTCCTTTTCTACATTAACTTTTTGCTTTTTCACGTACTACACTTGTCTTTCTTTTGACAATTAAATCCTTTCTCCTTGTTTCTAATTTTAGTCCTTTCGACAAAGGAAAGGAAGTTTGGACAATTGAAGACATTTAAGTAATTCAAACTTTAAACTCTGAATTAGAAAGAATATAAAAAAATAGACAAAACCACTCATACTGTTCCTATTTTTAATTGGAGTTCAATGTAAACAATAGCAAATAACGCCAAATTGCTTACTTACACATGCATTTGAAAATTACCATTCAACAGCAATCAGCTCAAATGCCTCTAATAATTTTTTTATTATTTTTTTCTCTCCCATGCAGGCCACATCAGCTGGCTAGAGTGTGGGGATCATGGTGCATGTGGGGATAGCCAGAGGCATTGGGATAAGGTAGATTGAGTTTGCAGTGGGCAACTGTGTATAGAAAAGACGTCAAAAGGGACTGCTAGGATAAGATCACTTTTATCAGGGGCACCCGGATGGCTTAGTGGGTTAAGCTTCTGCCTTTGACTCAAGTCATGATCTCAGGGTCCTGGGATCGAGCCCTGCATTGGGCTCTCTGTACTGCATGGAGCCTGCTTCCCCCTCTCTTGGTCTGCCTCTCTGCCTGATTGTGATCTCTCTCCCTGTCAAGTAAATACATAAAACCTTAAAAAAAAAAAAAAGATTGCTTTTATCAGTCAGGTCTTATTAACACAGATCAAACAAGTTAAGGTGAGCCGGGCTGGGACTTTTCAGTACCAGGGAGAGTTCCTGGTGGATTGGTAACTGGGGAAGACCTGAAATGAATCCTTTTACCCCCTAAAGTCTCAAAGGCCCTTTTCCATTATGACAAGTCCTAATGCCAAAAGATAGATTGGATACATTATCATCCAAACATTAAAATTTAAACCTTGGTGGGAGAATTCAGTCTTCCTGTAAACTTCAAAGAGACGAATTCCTTCATCTCTGCCTTAACTTTCACAAGTTACCTGGTGTTGGATGGTTTATGCAACTGTGAGACCCCAGTCTCCTCATCTGCAGAGTGGACACGTGAAACTTGCCTCTTGGGGTTGCTGTGAGAATGGGGGAGGCTGTTTACATTAAGTACTGTTGACCATATACCTGCTTCTCGGTAAATAGGAATGATCACTCTCCCTCCCTCCTTCTTTATGCCGTCCACTTCTTTTCTAAATCAGAGGTAGAAATTCTGATAAAGCAGACTTTAAAATTAGCTTTCTCTTTGATTCCAAGTTACCTCTAGTTGACAGAATAAAGTGTAAAGAGACTTCTAGATTAATATCATAGATACCACCACAAAGACAACTAGACTTATTTTTTAAAAATCTTAATGATTAAAAAAAATAGTTATTGTCATCATTATGCCTTTATTAAATCAAATTCTCATCTGCTTGGCATTACCCAAATTAACCAGCCCCTAAATCCATTGCCTATAAGAAAATAATCCTTTGCCCAATTTCTGCCCATTGCAAAAGCAGATTAATTTTGAATTAAAATATTTTGAACATCTTTCAAGAAAAGAACTACTTATTAGAGGAAGAAAAAGAGAATTAAGGATGAAGTGAGACTTCTGGTCAGTGCTTCCCAAATACAGCTGCATTTAGCCTCACTTGAGGGATCTCCAAAATACAGATTTGCAGTGATACGCTAACACCCCTAGACACCTCCATAGCTGATATTTTGGCAAGGTGATCATGATGTGCAAACCCTTTGGAAGCCACAGACAGAGTTCAGGATAAGCACCTGTTTTCATAACTTGTTTCAAAACTGCTTCAGTAACCCCTTTTTAACGAATGGTCGCCATATTCCTCATACGAACGGTGTTCCTCAACAGACACAATGAGTTGCAACCTCCTACAATACAGACCTGAAAGATACCCCAGAATAATGGTTTAGCCAAGTAACCAACGTACCAAGAAACTGCTACATGGAAGGAAGTAATTTAAGACCCTAAGATAGTGCACATCTAGTTGCAGATATAATTCCACACGTAATTAGGTCTAAGTTGTGCAGTGCACTCTCTGGTGCCCAGCGGCTCCCAGGATGCTGGCCCTGGGTGGGCAGACATCTTCGCCGCGCAGGGGTGACTGTACTTCTAGACGCTAGACTCCGAGGGAAAAGAAGATTCATGAAACCCAAGTCCAGTGTTATTTTCTAAAACACGACTCAGTTATTCTGAAGATACAGTAAACATCGAACCGAGGGAGTGTCCAAGTAATTCAAATTTGTATAGAGGAATAAAGAAGCATTTTTCCTTCCCATAAAGACTTCTTTTCCGTGTGATTGTTTATGGGAAACAGGGAGGGTGTCTTCCAGCAGCTTTTATAAAAAAAAAGAGGACGATGCACCAAGCCCAACGGCACTTTCAGTTTTTGTTCCTGGACTTCAGTGACAGGCTATGGGCTGATACCGAGTTTCTCTTCGTCAGAAAAAAGAGACAGAGGAACGTTCTATATCTGATCTTAGAAGACCCAGACAACTCCAAATGGACATGCCTAGTGAGTCATAAAAGCTTGATGATAAAACTGGACATCTATAGACATCTTTCTTTTTGAATACGTTTGCTATCTGCTAATCCTTCCTTATCTTAAACTACATTCCTCATTTCACTTCTTCACATGCAATAATAAAGATGAGAATATTAGTAACTCTTCCAAAGCTTGAATTAGTATATGCTCACATTTTCTTGCTTCATCTCAGAAAATGTGCCTAAGGAATTAAATACATTATTCCCTCTTCTGCAAATTGCTCTGAATGGATATATTTAATTGAATGAATAAGGCCTTAGAATTGATGTCGTAAAAAATGCTAACATGAATGAAACAGAAGCTGCGTCCTAAAGAAGATAAGATTTAATACATGCCTCAGCAGAAGTATGAGCAGAATGCTTTGACCAGTACGGCTCCAATAAGGAGCCATTACAACTAACATCAGAACAAGAGGGTTTCTGAAGCTAAAAGACCCAAACGGTTTTGCACGTTAATAAATGCTAAATTTCTAAAAGAAATAAAGTGAAATGATAATGTGTGCCAGCATGAAGAACTTAAGACTGGGGATGACTGATGACAGCATTCCAGCCGAAATGTGAGCCTGACCTGCCGGAATGAGTTGTCTTCAACCCATCTCTGCACCCTGGGCTAGCAGGGTGCCGAGGAAATGCTCCAAAATTACTGAAAACAAGAAGAAATGAAATCATAGAGGAGAGAGGGGCATCTTCTTTACCGTTTCTCCATGACACCAGAAGTTGGAAAACCTCCAGAAAGAAGGATAAGAGTAGCTTTCCGCACCGGCATTCGGGGTTCTGCAGAGTTACACGGCACCATGCAGACGGCGTCATCGTAAGAGTAAGTCCCCAGAAAAGCTCGTATCAAGGTCCCTGTCTCCAGCGACTTTCACCCCCACTCTTCAGTCCTTTAAATCCAGTCAATGAAAGCTGCTGTGTCTACACCGTGCGCCGGCAACTTGCAGACCTGCGGCTTCGAGAGATGTGTCTGTGCATGAGAAGGGGTGTTGAGCGCCCCCCACCACCTCAGTCAGGGTCCTGCTCTAAGCCCAGGGAATATGTTAAAGGCCATTTAGCCCGCCTTGACCAAGCAGTTGCACATCTTGAATTCGTCCACGCAAGGTGCACAGTGAAGCAAATCAGAGAGCACTGCGGCGCTCCTCAGCGAGCGATCGACTCACAGACCTCCCCCCGAGATGGCCCTGTAGATGTGTGTCCATCAGCTGTGCGGCCGGCCTCCACTAAGACGGAGAAACGGCCGTGCCGCATTAACAGAAAACGCAGGAGTGGCTGTATGGATGACCCCGTCTTTGGTAGTCACACTGAGCCTCGCTATACCACACGTCCACGTGTGTTATGTAACATCTGGAGGGAAATACAGTCAAACGTCCGATTGGCTAGATTACGTGCAGTTTTAGCTTTTTTCTAAGTCTTTTTCTGATGTTTTTGAAATGATCGTGCATCACTTTTGCAGTCAGGAGAAGAGCTATCTGTGTTACTTTGAAGAGAAGAAAAATGAGAATGACCAATTTAATGTATAACTTAACAATTGCATTTTGCTTGGCCCATCAAAGGTTACATATCCCTTTTTGGAATGTGCCTCTTTCCTCAGCTTTCAGGGTATATTCTATCCAACAGTCCTCAAACTCATTCTTGTAGGGCTTAAACTCTTTCCCCATATTTGAAGAGATAATTCAGGAATATTGCCGACGGATTCCAGAGGAAATAACTCAGTTTGGGGAATTAACAGAGATGGCTATTTAAACACTATATTTAAACATTTTAATCTCTAATTTAAACTGTCATTTACACATAGTGGTCATGCTAGGTCTGAGACTCATGTAGAGTCACTCGTATTCTGGGGACACAAGGGGGATGGGTGGAAGCCTAGTTTCAGTGAGACCCCCAAGGAGACAAGGCGGGAAAAGGCTGCAGAGGAAGGTCATCAACGCTTAACGGGGGTTGCATGGCTACTATTCCAGCCGAGAAGGGAATGTGCCAGAGGGGGAAGGCAGAGCATCTTTTGAGGAACTTCGGTTGGACGGAGCCAGTGCAGAGTGACCCGCCGTAGACATGGTGAGGCTGGAGGGCTGGGGGTTCAGATGG
Organism: Meles meles; assembly: GCF_922984935.1. Lineage (NCBI taxonomy): Eukaryota > Metazoa > Chordata > Mammalia > Carnivora > Mustelidae > Meles > Meles meles. The sequence goes on along the minus strand of NC_060070.1, from coordinate 3,341,041 downwards.
GGCAGGTGTCTGAGCGTGCATGTTGCCATTTAAAACTCATAACAAGATAATTTCTGAAGCTAAAAGCCTCTAATGAATAAAAACGTAGTTGTATTTGTGCAAATGTACTAGAACTTCACAAGTCTTGAACTCCAAACCCCAGACCACCAGCTCAGGAAACACTGTACTATGGAAACAGCTTTGGCCAATTCATGATTTAAAGTTACATTTAGCCTTCGAAACCAATTCAGAAACACACACATTCCTACATTCGCTCATTGCTCCCCTGGGGCCCTCAAGTACGATGGAAAAGTTTGCCATCCTAGCACCTTATTTGTTTATTCTTGGCCAATAAGGATTTTAATCAAGATGCATTCCTTTAGTCAAAGCACATCATTACAGGAGAAACTGGCAAACAGAAGTCGTCCTATTGTCTGAAACACAGTCACCCAGACGTGCCAAGAAGCAGGGTTTCTCCCACACCGAGGGCTCCCAAATCCAGAGCCACACTGGGTGAGGAGTTTGCTGCCCTCTTTGGAAAAACGAGCAGCTCGTGTCCTTGTCATTAGCCACCGACATGTGTCCCGTTACTGCTCTCTAGATCTCACTGTTTGTTTGCTCGTACGCGTGTACGTGCTCACGCGCATTTGCTTCACTCTCACAGTCACTAACGCGAAGACTGATAACCCTGGTAATTTAAACCAATAATCAAGTCGTGTGTTTTGTGTATGGGAGACAGGGGGGTGCTCGCTTCGGCAGCACATATACTAAAATTGGGAGACGGGGGGAGGGAGGGACGGATGGGGAGCAGAGGGAGGAGGGAGGTGGGGAAAGAGGGAGGGAAGTGGGAAGGGAGGAGGAGGAGTGAAGGGAGGGAGGGAAAGAGAGAGAGAGTCCGCTCTGGGCACCGTCCGTGATGAGCCTGTGTGAGGTATGGACAGAGAGGCAGGAGAGAACTCGACAGACAAGCCAGGTCTACAAACCGGTCTCTGTTGCCACTTGGGCCACCACAGGATTAAAACGTAGTTCTTAGTACGTTTTTATAGATACCGAAAGATCTTCTGACTTCTAGCAAAACTGTTCTGTGGCTTCACAGTCCGCTGTCTTCAACGGGAAGGAGGTGAGGACGGCGATCCTGGATGGGATGCTTGTGCCCCCCAGTTCTTGTGTGGAAACCTGACCCCCAGAGTGGGGGACTTAGGAGGTGTTTAGGGTGTGAGGGGGAGTCCCCTGCCCCTATCACACACGGAGACCAGCGCCCGGACCCAGAAGCGGGGCTCACCAGGCACGACTCGGCCAGCCGCCTGATCTCAGACTTCCGGCCGCCAGAACTGTGAGAAATCAAGCTTTTTGGTCTAAGTCACCAAAGCGGCGATATTGTGTTACAGCAGCCCAAACGGACCCAGACAATGGCAAACACTGAAGCACAACGTCTGTTTTCATAATCACATTGGTACCTTGTTTCCTACTTAGAAGCTCAAGAAGATTCAGGAGAAAGAGGGGAGGTGGAAAGAAAATACAAACTTGAAAAGATTTTCTAACTACTCCGTGGAACATCGCTGTGAAAACGTCGGTGCTCGATGTGAATACCTGCCTGGGGAAGGAAGCACATTTTTAGGGTTTTTTCCTCCTCCTTTAATCTAAGCAAGTTTGAAAAAATATGAAATTGTAATAAACCACTAAACATCCACAGCACTTTTGGCATTAACGATGACAAGGGGGACACCTGGGTGGCTCAGTCGGTTGAGCGTCTGTCCTGGCTTCGGCTCAGGTTATGAGCTCAGGGTCCTGAGATCGAGCCCTGCGCCAGGCTCAGCACTGAGTCTGCTTGAGTTTCTCTCCCTCTGCCCTGCCCCTCCAAAATAAATGAACAAATCTTTAAGGAAAAAGGTGATGACAAAATTCTGTGAATATGTGTATATGTGAGAGAGAGATCTCAGCAGGGTAAGGTGGCTAAGTCGGGGGTAGGGGTACTGGGAGGTTGGGGGGACTGGAAATACGCATAATTTCTGGGTTGTCGGGCGGAGCTTAAACAGCTTTAAAAAACAGAAGAAAGAGATTCATTTTAAATGATACCATTTTAAATTGACACATGTGATTCTGAAAGATCTGGTTACCGGGCTTCCCAAGCTGCCCCCAGCCCCCACCCCACAGCTGCTGGACGAGCTTCTGGAACACCGCAGGGAACGGCCTGGCCTCCCCTCCCCCCCACCATGGCCCAGGCCCCACAAGCCCGTAAAAACGAGCAGATCCATGCGGCTGCTGGTGGGCTCAAGGCTCCTGCTTTTTTGGTCAGGGACCTTCTGGTCATTCGGTATCACCCCTGGGAGGCAGCTCAGGAGCCGTCCACCCCCGCGGCCCCACTGGCCCCCTTCAGAGGCCTTGGGGGTCACAAAGACTCCCGTGTTCCGGCACCGAGGGGGGCCCCCATGTGGGGGTGGAGGGCACGAACAGAATTCGAGACAGGCCCCTCCCCCACACTGAAGGGACCCCTGAGTGAGGTCACCAGGTGGAGGGCAGAGGCCCCTCAGCCTATGCTCCAGGGAACCGTCCCACAACTCCCGGGGTGGGGGGCGGCCTGGGAAGGGGGGGACACACTCCCAGCACAGCCTCTGAGCCCACGGCCTCCTGTGTCCCTCCGCAGACGGTCCTTCTTGCGGTGACCTCAGCAGCCCGGGAAGGAGGCTCGTCCGCTTCCTCGCTTCCCCCCCGGAAAGCAGGGTCTGGGGGGACTGGTTTGTACCTCCCCAAACGCCACCGCTGGCGTGCGAGTATGCGGACTCCCGGGGCCTCCCGTGATGTCAAGCCCGAGGGGATGCGCCTGCAGAAGGGTCAGAACCACGTTCGGTGCGGCCCGTCCGCCGCTCTGCTCACACAGCCCGGCCTCGTTAAAGACCCTGTGAGTGAGTCCAGGGGGAACCCCGCAGGTCAAGCCTGGAGGTCAAGGCCTGCGGGGTGGGGAGCTTCCCCTGCTGGGGAGGGCCGCTCTCATCCAGACCTGCCGTCTGGGCCGGGCCTGCAGGGGCCACACCGCCGGGCGCTCACGCAGCCGCTCCGAGCCCATCCAGGTGCTCTGGGGCTCGTGCGAATTAGCTCTCGGGTCTGACGTCACCGAGGCTTCTCGCTCGGAGCCTTTGTTTCCTGCCGTTGTTCCTTAGAGCTTCTGCTTCTGTCACATCCCAGGGACGTCAGGAGGGCCAGCCGTGGCTGCGAACGCGTGCTGCCCTGTTGTGCATCCGTTCCCGCAGGGGATGGAGGACCCGCCACTTTCCTGACATCGTTTTCCACCCTCCCTGCTTGCTGTCTCTGCTTGTTGTCCCTGCTTGCTGTCCCTGCTTGCTGTCCCTGCTTGCTGTCCCTGCTTGCTGTCCCTGCTTGCTGTTCCTGCTTGTTGTCCTGCTTGCTATTCCTGCTTGCTGTCCTGCTTGCTGTCCCTGCTTGCTGTCCCTGCTTGTTGTCCTGCTTGTTGTCCCTGCTTGCTGTCCTGCTTGCTGTCCCTGCTTGCTGTTCCTGCTTGCTGTCCTGCTTGTTGTCCTGCTTGCTGTCCCTGCTTGCTGTCCCTGCTTGCTGTTCCTGCTTGCTGTCCTGCTTGTTGTCCTGCTTGCTGTCCCTGCTTGCTGTCCCTGCTTGCTGTCCCTGCTTGCTGTCCTGCTTGCTGTCCCTGCTTGCTGTCCTGCTTGTTGTCCTGCTTGCTATTCCTGCTTGCTGTCCTGCTTGCTGTCCCTGCTTGCTGTCCCTGCTTGTTGTCCTGCTTGTTGTCCCTGCTTGCTGTCCTGCTTGCTGTCCCTGCTTGCTGTTCCTGCTTGCTGTCCTGCTTGTTGTCCTGCTTGCTGTCCCTGCTTGCTGTCCCTGCTTGCTGTTCCTGCTTGCTGTCCTGCTTGTTGTCCTGCTTGCTGTCCCTGCTTGCTGTCCCTGCTTGCTGTCCCTGCTTGCTGTCCTGCTTGTTGTCCCTGCTTGCTGTCCTGCTTGTTGTCCTGCTTGCTGTCCCTGCTTGCTGTCCTGCTTGCTGTCCTGCTTGCTGTCCCTGCTTGCTGTCCCTGCTTGCTCTCCCTGCTGACACTATCGCCTCAGCCCCTGGTGCCGGCCTGTGCACAGAAGGCGGGCTCCTCCCCTACCTCAGGCACCCACAGTCAGGGCCACAGCGAAGCCGCCTTCGCCCACAGGCCCAGCCCCGGCATGGGCCAGTCCTCAGGCCTGGAAGTCTGCCCCAGTCCCAGAAGACAATTCTGCCGGCCGCTGCCAGGCACCTCAGGGCTTCAATCTGTGAGATGGGTCCTCGGGTCCGACAGAAAGGTGTCCCCGAAGGACGGGAGATAGAGCGTCTCCTCACAGGGCACGGCAGAGGGAGCAGACATTTGTCAGCCCAGCCACCATGCTGTGAAAGTGCCCTTGCTTGGGCCACACTTCCTGGAGCCACACGGCAGAGCCGTCACTGACCTTCCTCTGGCTCCAGCCCGGGGCCCAACTCTCCTCAAAATGTTTATCCGTTTGCCTCCAGGCAGGGACGCTCCCTGGCTTTCCTTAGAAGCAGCCCCTTTCCCCAGTGTCCTCCCCTGCTGGACTCCTGACACGCCCCAAGTTCCAGAGGGTTCAGTCCCAGGGCCACAGCTCATCTCGGATTCTCCAGCTCAGGGACCCGACCCCTTCCCTGGCCTGAGAGCCGCTTCTCCGCCAGCCGCAGCAGGTCTGTGTCTCAGCCCAGACCCCGCCTGAGCTCCAGGCCTGAGGATCCCGCCTCCTGCTCCACTTCCACGAGGATGTAACGCTCCTACCAGCGCTGACGAGGTCTAGCGAACCTTCTCCTCCCTCACCGGCTCCGTCTCAGGACTCTAACCTCTAACGAAACTCTAACCCTCCAGCGGCAGAGGCCAGGACCTACACGTCCACCTCGACATTTCTCCCTTCCACGCTCATCTGATCTGGCAACAGATCGGACTGGCTCTCCCACAAAATGGATTAAAGATGCATCATCTCCCATGATAACCTATTATCTGTCCCACTCTAATCCTGCCGTGGCTTTGCTCCGACACTCAGAATCCAAGTTTTCGCTCTGGTCAACAAGGCTCTGTACGATCTGGTTGCTTGCTGCCCGTCGCTCCTCCTTGCTCTGTACGATCTGGTTGCTTGCTGCCCGTCGCTCCTCCTTGCTCTGTACGATCTGGTTGCTTGCTGCCCGTCGCTCCTCCTTGCTCTGTCCTCTCTAGCACACTGTCCTCCCTGCTCACCTCCAGACACGCTCAGCACATTCTTGCCTCCGCACTCTGGCACTTTTTCTCCTTCTGCCCAGAGCCCTTGCCCCAGATTTCCACTTGGCTTAGTTCCTCTTTGTACTGGAGCTTCTCTTAAATGTTGGCTTATCAGAGGTGCTTTCCCTGGCTCCTCTTTGTACAGAGGCAAAGCCCTTCCACAGTAATTCTGCTTCTTGATACTTGCTATTGGAGATGCACGATGGTAGCTCGTTGACTGGCTGCCATCCCTAACTACACCATTGGTTCCTGAAGTCCAGAGGTCCACGTATTCAGCACAGAGTGGGTAGGGATTGGCTTTGGGCAGGAAGCACAGGATTCCTTATTCATTAGGAGGTGGACTAGAGGTAAGCCAAACAGACAGGTGGAACTAAGAATCCAGGAAGACAAGAGTTGCCTAAGAGTTAAAAGCCCAAATACACAACACAATATTGAAGAACAAAGTCCATGAACTAATACCACACAACTCAAGATTTCCGATAAGGCTGCAGTATTCAAGACAGTGAGGTTTTGGCAAAAGAATGGACAAAGAGTTCAGCAGAGCAGAACAGAGAGCCCAGAGACAGACCCACACAAACACAGCTGACCGATCTTTAACAAAGGAGGGAAGGCAATTCAAAATTCAACGGAGAGAGGAAGTCTTCTCAGCATAAGATGATGGAACAAGGGGAAAGCCATGTGTAAAAATACGAATCTAGACACTGACCTTGTATCACTCACAAAAATTAACTCGGAATGGATCATCTGACCTAAAGGTAAAATGTAAAACAATAAACCTTCTAGAAGAAAACATAAGAGAAAATTACATGACCTTGGATTTGGTGATAATTTTGTAGACAGTACACCAAAGACACAATCCCTGAAAGAGAGAACTGGTAAGCTAGACGTCATTAAAATGAAAAATTTCTGCTCTATGAGAGATACTGTCTGCTGAACGAGAAGATAAGCCGCAGACTGGGAGAACATATTTGCAAAACACACATCTGATAAAGAACTTTATCTCAAGTAGACAGAGAACATTTGAAACCCAACAACAAAAAGACACAGTCCAACTAAAACCTGGCAAAAGAGCTGAACAGACACCTCATCAAAGAAGATAACACAGACTGAACATAAGCATATGCAAAGAGGTTCGATATCAGACGTCATCAGGGAGTTGCAAAATAAAACAGTAATGAGATGTCACTACTCATTAGAATGAAAAAAAATTGGGGTCACTGAGATCACCAAATGTTGGTGAGGATATAGAGCAAAAGGAATGTTCATTCATTGTCGGTGAGGATGCGGAATGGTGCAGCCACTCTGGAAGGCAGTTTGGTGGTTTCTTACAAAACTAAACATAGTCTTATTATATGATCCAGAAATCATAATCATGTTCCTTAGCATTTACCAAGTGAGTTGAAAACTTACATCCACACAGAAACCTACTCAGAGATGTTTATAGCAGCTTTATTCATAATTGCCAAACTTAGAAGTGACCAAGGTGTCCCTTGGTAGATGAATGGATAAAGAACTAGTCCATCTAGGCAACAGAATATCATTCAGTGATAAAAAGAAATGTGATATCAAGTCACAAAATGACATACAGGAACCTGAAATGCATATTCGTACGCGAAAGAAGCCAGTCTAAATCATACCGCATGATTCCAACCCTGTGACATTCTGGAAAAGGCAGCATAGTCAAAACCTATGAAGACAGGAAAAAGATCATGGTTGCTACAGATGGGGGGGGGAGGGGTTGAGTAGGTGGAGCACAAAGGGTTTTTAGGACAAAAGAACTATTTTGAGTGATCGCGTAAGGGGACGCATTTGCAAAACCCACGGAATGTGGCCCACCAAGAGCGAACCCTCACGTCCACTGTCTAAGTTTTATAGTATGTATCAACACCGGTTCGCCAGTTGTTACAAATATGTAACACCAATGCACAAACTGGGTGCGGATTTATGGGAATACTCTGTACTTCCTGCTCACATTTTCTGTAAACCTAAGACTGCTCTAAAAAATAAAATCTACCAAAAAAAAAAAAAATAGAGGCACTGACAGGAATATTTTATTTTAGGGCCAATAGTTCAAAAATTGACATCCTCCTCCTACAGTCATTTAATGACTAACGACTACAGGGTCGCAGAGAAAACGCGCGGTAGTGGGATGTCTTCTTCCCATTCGGAGAAGTTGCACCAGCAAACACAGCCGGCGGGGGGGGGGGGGGGGGGGCGGTGTGCACGCTACTTTCAGGGAATTCCTGTGGCATCAAGCTTTCACTCAGCCAATGTGTTTTACTGACAAACACCTATTTAAAGGACCTGAGAATTACCTTTCTTTTCTAGTTAAACATAAGTCCCATTGAAGGAAAATGTCTGCAAAGCTTTCCTGTTTGGGAAGAAAGACCCCTGTAAGCACAGCGGAGCCCTCAGTACCGTCCGTCCCGGCACGACTGATACACAACCGTGAATCGTTGAACACTGTCAAAAATTAATGATGTACTGTATGTCGGCTAATTGAACATAATAAAAAAAAGAATTAAGTCTTAGTTTCAGTGCAAATGTAGATGCTCAAAAAGAGTAGAATATACAAAAAGACAAAAGCAGAATGCTGGAGTTCTTTTCCACACATGACCGTACAGGCTTTCTTGGGCCACACACTGAAAATGGGCCTCCCATGGAAATAATGAGTCCCATAAGACAGTGAAGCCCCACTAAGAACTGAATGTCACCAGATTGGCGAGCGCTGTCACCACAGACTTCCTCTCCCGTCTCCCCTGCCCACCATCACTCTACGCAGTCAGGGCCTGGTAAGGAAAGAAGTCGTCACTCGGAAGAGGATAAAATCCCACTCTGCGGATTCAGAATTGCTGTCATCAGAAATAAAACACACAGTGCAAAGTCTTTTTAGGACTTAGGAGAAGTCGTTCTGCCAGCGGGCAATGTTCCCCTCGCTGTGCCCTGTCCACTACGGCACACGGAGGGGCAGGACACCCTAGCGCGCCCCAGCCCCTCAGTGACTATAACTCACTTGTCCCGTCAGGGCTCCTGGTCAACCTCTCCTTGGGCATCCCCGACTCCCATGCCAGCGGCAACACACACCCTGTTGCTCATGATTCTAGGGGACGTGCTGGCCTCTTCCACGCTGTCCCGCTCCTCCGCCCGGTTTGAACAGGGCTGACAGATGCATGTAAATGGGCCAAAGGCTGGCATTCTGCATTTTTGCTTCTGTACAGAGCTCTCCACTATCAAAAGAGAGTAAAGGCATGTTTAAAGATTTCTCTATCAAAATGGCTCTAAGGAGAAAGAGATGTGCGCAGAGGAATGGCAACTGGCAAGTTCTCGGCGTTTTTCACGGGCCAGGCACCAGCACTGGCATTTCCTCACCTCGGTCCGTTTTGTCTTCACCAAGAGGGTTGAAAGTCGGGCTGACTTCCGCTTTACAGACCCAAGCAGAGTCTCACAAAAATTAAAACCGGTCCAGACTCGCGAGGCTAGACACAGACAATTCAAACCTCTCGTCGACTCCACAGCCTGGGGTTGCTTCGGGTCCTAGTGCTCCACTCGACACACGCACTCACACTCCCATTCACGACTCACTTGTATGCACACACATTGGCACACGTGCACATCCGTGTACTCATACAACACACAACATAGCACTCAGCATTCACACACGCACTCACACAAACACACTGCCATGCACGCTTGCAGCTCACACACACACTCACATGCATTCACACACACATTCCCGTGTGCACACACGCACACCAAAACACATGCATATTCACAATGCACACACGCACACTCACGCACGCACACACACACACTGGCACACACACTCCCGTCCACTCCCCCTCCGACACACACGTGATGGTTTTTTCTCATTTAACAAACGGTAACATAATCCCGGAGCAAGTAGAGTCCCTGAGAGCGTTCCCTCCCAGACCCCGCCATGCTTCAGAGAGCGGTTCTAAAATGAAGTGATGATTTTACCATCAGATTTTATAAACGACTGGGAGTAAGTAAAAGTTTCTGGAATAAGGAACTTACAGCACTGATGAAAAAGATCTAGAAAATTATTAATGCATAAACATAAATGTGCCTATTATTTTATGCTGCGCACGATCCTATGATAGGAAAAATTAAAATTTTACAGGTGTGGTATAAAAGAAAACCTTCTGTGACACGGGCTTATTTTAGAACTCTCTCAAAACAGAACTGTCATTTCACTATCAAAAAGAGAGTTCATTTTTCTGTATCTCCATACCCCACTCTTGCCAGCAATTGCTCCTGTCATCTCCCGGCCCCTGAACTGAATTTTCTGGAGGCGGTTCTGAAGAGGCTGAGACAAGGCACCACCTCTGGAGGGTAACCTGCCAGCGCCTTCATCATGTCTGTTCTCTTCTCTGCTGTTTCCTTGTTCTTCCTCCTGCAAAGGCACCAGCCCTTCTGTCCTCTCCATGTCCCACTGCCATCAAGCGGTCTGAGGAAACGTACTTCTGGCAGTGATGACTCGAATGACCCTCGTCCGCTGTCCTGCTGCAGCGCCCGCTGTGGGCTGTGCCGGCTCCTCAAGGGTCTTTGTGGAACGTCACTGGCCAGTGCCCTCAGCCGAGCTCAGGGACCTGCACTGATTCCCAACTCTCCTGCCTGGAAAGGGCATTGACCGTGATCTGGGTACACACGTGAGGACAAAAAGAATGTCCCTTAGGGTCCTATCCTCGGCAACAACCGTTCAGATTGGCCTTGGGATCACTCCTGCCTCTGCGATGCACACTTCAGATTTTGGTTTTGTTCATCCAAAGGCTTTGCTCATACAAAGTTGCTGGATTCAACACAGTCACAGCAGAGCTCCTGACCGAGGAGCTTCTACAACTGGAATGTACTTGCACACCTCTCTTCGGTTTACCTGAAATTTAGAAAAATGATTTCCTCACATCTTGTTGCCCATTTTCCAACATATCTGGGCCAATGGAGCTTTTCCTCCAGATGCTAAAGTGAAGACCCCAAGACCCACCCAGTCCTGCCCAGAGTGTACGTGTAGACCCACGTGGTAACGTGTGCAAATCAATTAAAATTCTGTAATAATCATTTAGAATCAAATATCCCCTGTCTTCTACTATGGGGTTTATTTTTTGTTATTCCAAACCAAGATCACTTCTTTCCCCTCTTGTTCCTGGCTCCGAAACTGTGAACAAACCCGGTCGCTTCCTCTGTAGAACGCTTCACTTTCTGGACACGATGTGTGGTGTCATTTCATCTCCTAGTCCCCGCCGTTCCCGTCTGCTGGAAGTTAGACATGAAGACTGTGGCTGAGTAAGTTGCCGTCCACACTGTAATACTTTTGTGTCTGGACCCGGAAAACAAGCATGAAGTATGAAATGGAGGCAACAATGGGGACCCTTGGTCTAAAGGCTTGGGACCATCTGGGTGAACCATGGGGCAACACTTCTGAGGTGACTCTGTGTGCCTCATGTTGTCACAGTGCTGAGTGTGATTACCTGGTGACGTGCTGATCACGGGGTTCTCTAGTTTACATGCCTGGTTTGATTACTTGCGGTGAATACCTAACTTGTGGGCTGATTATTTCAAAGGTAGCTTGAGGATATCCTGTCCCCAGCACTTTTCATGTAATTGATGAGCCTTATTATCCATGTTATTATTTTCTTGGGGGTCACGAAATGGCTTTTTCTAAGTCTGTCCTTCATTCTGGACTTCCTAGAGTTTGCATCTTTCTCAAAATGAAGAGCTTTCTCTCATTATCCAGGGTGAACTACAGTCCGTCCCATAGAGACAGTGTAAATCCCTTCCCTTTAGTTTACCATGTTCAGAATGAGGACTCAGGGTGACAGTGACCTCAAAGGGGGGGGTGCACTTTTAATGTGATCAGAAGGTATATCATGGAACTGAAAATGTAGCAAATTACCAAAACTTGGTAGTCAGTTTCAAAATGAAAGTAGATGTATTTAGAATATACTCTTAATCTTTGTTCTTGAAATAATGAAAGCCAAATGTGATGTTCACACAGCAAAGGCGTCTTATTTCTTTATGAGCAGAGAGCAGAACCGTGTGCTCCTTCCTTATGGTCTTCTGCGACTGTTCCTTCTCTCCGTCTGGGAGGATATAATCTAATTATTCTGAGCGTAGAGCAGACAAGGTAGGTGAAGGCGTCAATAAAGTCGGTCACACGACGTGGATGGAACTAGAGGGCATCATGCTTAGTGAAATAAGTCAATCGGAGAAAGACAACTATCATATGATCTCCCTGATATGAGGACATGGAGATGCAACATAGGGGGTTGGGGGATAGGAGAAGAATAAATGAAACAAGATGGGATGGGGAGGGAGACAAACCATAAATGACTCTTAATCTCACAAAACAAACTGGGGGTTGCTGGGGGGAGGTGGGGTTGGGAGAGGGGGAGGGGGCTATGGACATTGGGGAGGGTATGTGCTATCGTGAGTGCTGTGAAGTGTGTAAACCTGGCGATTCACAGACCTGTACCCCTGGGGATAAAAATACATTATATGTTTATTAAAAAAAAAATTGGAAGGGGAGGCGAACCATAAGAGACTATGGACTCTGAAAAACAACCTGAGGGTTTTGAAGGGTCAGGGGTGGGAGGTTGGGGGAACAGGTGGTGGGTAATGGGGAGGGCACGTTTTGCATGGAGCACTGGGTGTTGTACAAAAACAATGAATACTGTTATGCTGAAAAAAATAAATAAATTAAAAAAACAAAGTCGGTCACATTCTATTATCGGGAAAACCTTGAAGTTCAAGGTGTAGAGAGTCATTTTCTCCTGTTTCCATTCTATTGAAGACACAGTTATTGAAGTCGAGCATGTGCGAGACATGCGTGACTCTTTAGTCCATATCTGAATATATATAATAAAAAACAGTCCATGCTGAGTTGGAAAAGCCAGTTGCTCTCAAAGTTGATGATTTTGTTAACATTCTATGTACCAAAATATTTGAATTATCAAGACCAATTTTAAAAACACAGTAAATCTTCTCATTATATTCTGTCTATTTCAAGGAGGGACGAGGGTACACTGTGTGAAATCAGGTCCTTCTGGGACAGAATTCAAGGTGAAATGGACAGAGCCAGTGTGGGGCAGAGCAGGTACAGACTCAGTTGAGCCTGTTGGAAGTCTGGTGTTTCCGTTGCCTGGGGCCGGGGGGTCCCTGGGTTACGGTGTTCTGTCCTGTGCGTGGCAGGACATGGCCATTTTGGTCCCTTGCAGACCTCACAAAGAGACGGAATCCAAACATGCACGTGTTTGCAGAACCCACGACCACTGTTTAAAGTTCCAAGACAGCAGTTGTCTCTTTAGATGGTGGCTGGAGGAGGCCACGCGGGGGGGAAATCCTCCACAAAATGCGCCGCTGCCTCAACATGGAGAGAAGAACTTGAAAACCTTCACATGAAAATACAATATTTTAATGCTGTTAATCATCAAAGTTAAATCTAAACCAGTAGCACGTTAAGAGGTCTCTGATGCACTGAAATGAGGATGCGATTATTAACGACAAATTAATGACAACAGACGCCGTGGGACCATTAGTCATACCCATTCACGTTTTGGCAAAATGTAACAAAACCAAACAACAAACAAAAGCCCCCCTCAAGCCCCCAAAGCTGGAATTCCCACGACAGCCGGAAAAGCCTACCTATGATTCCGAGCCCCAGTCTGGCTTCTGCCAAGGACAGCAAAGTGAAAGAAAAAGCCAGTGGCTGGACAAGCGGACAGAGGGGGGGGCCTTGGTCGCCCTGCCTGTGGCACCGCCCCCCGCTCGCTGCCGGGCGCTCTGTTTGTGTCTGCATACGCGTGTCTGCTTTGGCGGGAGGCTCACAATCCGGCAAAATGAACAACTCCGTACAGTCTCGAAGCTGCCAAGGGGACCCACAGTCCAAGATAATTGTTTCTTTCCACAACTTTTTAAAAATACCTGCTTAAGGGCAATTTTTTTGGTCCTGCTTTTTGTCGACAACTTATCTCATTTCTGCCTCCTCCCCACTTAAAAAGCACATAACTGGAAGGTTGTTTTGTTTTGTTTTTCTTTTCACCAGGGAGGGGCTTCCCTGGACGAGGCTCGTCCACCGCACGGAAGGTGCTGCCTCTGTTGCCGCTGTCACCCGTCGCTGATGTCTCCCCCAGCTGCTAACGAGGTCATCCACTCAATAAAAAGGCACTGGGCATCCCTGTGTACCATGTCACACCCGATTTTAACAGATCCCCCCTCTCCACGGTCTCCTTATCTGGGAGTCAACCCCCTTCGTCGTCCGCCAGCTTCGGAGATGGATGGTGACTTTCTTTTAGGCTCGTAACAAGTGAGATCAGGACTTGCCCGAGCCAGAACACCTCCTTCGCTCTTTCACAGATACTAAAATTCTTCTAAATGGGTCCTAACTCCGGGGAATGTCAGCACTGAAACCCCTCCCCTGTGGACCATGCAAGACGGCGCGCGTCCGTTCCTACTCGTCCGCACACGCTTTATGTCGCTGACCAGGTCGTCGGGATGGTGTGGCCCCTCCCCGGGGCCCGCCAGGCTAGTGCTGTTGTGTTCTTGCGAGCACATATTGAAGGCGAATGCCAGTGGCAGACGTCCTGGGATTCTACATTTCCCCAGGAGTAGGTTGCGGCCACTCCTTGCGCAAGAGTGAGACCCTCGGCACATGCTTTGTGAGCAGATGCGCTCAGATTCCAGGATCAACTGCTCCCGAAAGCGAGGCTAGGGAATTTTCAGAAAACAGGGGTCCTCGCGTGGTTCCCTGAGCAGGGAGGTCGGACCCTGTGAGCCCTGAACTAGAGCAGGGGAGAAGAAGCCTCGACGGTCTTTTCTGGTGTTTGTGAGGGGCTGAGGGATGACAAACCAGCCTCCTCCTTCTCCTGATTGACTGTGTGACGCCACAGGGGCCTGGGGACCGGCTCCTTGCACAAGTACCATGACATCGGGAAACGGCACAGTGCGAGTCAGAAACACAACGCGGGGTGCACACATCGTCCGCAGGAACCAGCTGTGCCGCCCGTGGGGTTCTGGGCTGAGAGCCCCGTGGGTCCCAGGACATCAGCCTCAGCCCCAGGAAGAACTCTGCAGGGTGTGGTCGGCTGAGCCTCAGAGCCCTTCCAGAACCCAGGGGTAGTGCTGGGTGACCTCCGCTGCTGGAGGGCCCTTGGAAACCCACCATTTTCAGTTGGGGGTTGTGCCCTGGCCCCATCCTGTCCAGCCTAATGGAATTCAGGGAAGTGAAGGGACTCACGCCTGGTTGTGCCCTCAGAGACTGGTCAAGGTACAGCTAAAGTTATGCCCCCTTTGGGCCCCCTACAGCAGGAGGCTGGAAGTGGAAGTAGTTAGTAATGATGATGCCCACATCCGTATACTGCGTCATCATTTAAAATCCATTTGCAAAGCACCAGAGGACACGGGGAGCCTCCACGGCTCCAATGGAAATGATGAGGCAACAGGACGCGGAGAGGTGAGACCGCTCTTGCACTGGAGCTGGGCTTGGCGTCTCCTTCCCCGTCCCCGTCCCCGTCCCCGTCTGCGTCTGCGTCTGCGTCCCCGTCTCCCGGCTCCTGCTGTGGATCCGCAGCCACCCGAGTGGGGGGCAGCACACAGGCGTGGACTTCCAGCGGTCAGCCGCCCTGCTGACACCTTCCAAGCCGCTCGTGCCATCAGTGCTTCCGGAGTTGTTCTCCGAAACTCCTCAAGCAGCACCTCCCTCTGCAGAGAACTGAACTCACGTCGGGGTCCCCAGTGAGCCCCGAGTGCGTCAGCATCACGGAAGCACACGGCATTTCAAGAGCACCCCCTCGTTTCCCCATTCGCCGGTCCCCTCTGACTCGGCTCTGAAACCCCAGGACATTCTGTGTTGAGGTAAGAATCGCGAAATTCTTGGGACATAGTCCTCATCGTCACTGGCAGACGCAAACACCCACAGGTCTAAATACATTTTCAAGCCAAACAACACTGTTTCTAGTTAATTCTTGTTACATACTCTCTCTCTCTCTTTTTTTTTAATAGAGCTACGGGGACATCTGTATGGTTCAAGCTTCAAGCCTTTCGTGTTTTCTCCTTTTAGAGACCAAAAGAAGAGTGTGTCTGGGTTACGACGGTGGTCGAGGAAAGCGTTATTTCGGGGTTGGGTGGTCTGGCAGTGGTCACTTCGAGTCATGAATGACATGGCCTCTCCCACAAGTGACCCCGTCGGTGCTCAGGGTGGGGGGTCACGACACCAGCACACTGCAGAACAGCGTGCAGAGAAGGGGTGCGTGAAGGGGTTTGCTTTGCTTTGAGCATATGCTGAGCAAAAAGACTTGGGCCGTTCGAGGGTGAGCCCACGTGATAATGGCTGCTGCCACTCGGCCGGAGTCTCTCCTCTCCTCGCCCTGCCTTAGTCTCTCCTCCTGTGACCTATCTGCCCCCTGCTGTGAGGTTCCTTTTCCTCCCTGGTGGCTGCCACTCCACACGCGGCAAAGGTCATCGGCACTGCAATTCCTATTGACTCTCAGCGACTGTGAGGGCCACTTAGAGGATGAAGTAAAAATCTCCGGCCTCTGGGCAGCACAGGGGGGCAAGCACAGAAACGGTGATTCAGCTTGGGAGGGGCGACCCCTTTGTGGTGGCCTGGAGCTTAGTGTCGCGCGCAGTCATTCCTTCTGCGAGCTTACACAATCAGAGCGACCTTCTTCAAGAAACACATTACAGACCTAGGACTGCCAAATCAGGTGCTGGGACTTGGAAGGAGCCTGTGCCCAGGCGGGGTCCTAACACTTAGGCTTCACAAACTTCCTGGACAGCCTGCCTCGAGGCACAAGTCCCGTCCAGAGACCGCAAGGCAGGTCCTTACCGTCCGTCAGCAGCTCTTCACTCTCGCTCAAGGGTCCGGTCTAGTATGTTCTACCCACAACTCCCCTCCCTATCCACGCTCTACCAACCAGACCTGACCCCACTCATCCACTATCTCCACAAAGACTTCCCTGATTGTGTGATTGTCAGACCTCAGTTCTCCCTTCAGTGCATTATTCTGGTGCTGATGGTCCCGCACCTCCATACAGCACCTCCTATAGCGTTTGAATTGTCGCAGGTTACGTTCATTTTGGCAAGTCAATGATGCATCCCAAGAGGGCAGGGCTTCGTTCGATGGCCCCGGTGCCATGGTGGCTGGCATAGCGTCAAATATGTGACGGGTGCTTATGACTTGCTTGTGTCTGGACAGAAGGAACGACTGAACTTGTTGATTCCACTGTCCAAACCCAAGCTTACTGGCACCCAGGGGCATGTTATTTATGGTATCCAGTCCTGCCAAGTGAATCCACTCTGAATACAAAACAGTGTCCTCCCAAAATTCATCTCTCACACTGCTAGTTCTCGGGGGTGACACCTTTGCCCTGTTCCCTGGTCATTTTACATATTTTCCCTGGGGTGGGGCTCTCCATGCCTCCCATGATTCCAATGTCTTGTACATGTGAGGACCCCAAACCTACATTTCAAGGCCAGAATGTGCCCCCTGGACTCTTCATCCATTTATCTGACCATGCTTTTGTGTCTCTGTTTCCCTCAGGAAACTACGCTGATGGAATCTCTAATTAAATACGGGAATGCCATTTTGAAAGACAAAAACCCCAAAAGTGCGTTTGAACCATGTTGCGGTCTATGCGCTGGTCCCGGATGGTTTAGTCCTGGAAGGCAGTGAGGACCCCTGTAAATGCTCCGCACGTCATCACCTAATCCGGAACAAAGTAGCGAGTGATGGGCAGGAATGGGAGATAGTTCCTGCTGTAAATTCCTAAAAACGAGAATTTTTAACTTTAATTTTTAATTTGAATCGCATCTAAAATGCTCCCATAAACACTTCACGGGTCATACGCTCTATCCCGTCCCACTGAAAGTTTCTTCCGATGGGATGCCTATCGCTCCCCACACCGTCTCCAGGATATACTTGTCCATACGTGCAGGTGGTTATTAGAATTGACAGAATCTTTCATGTTCCCACCTGGAAGATGTGTAGGCAGGAGGAGGCTAGAATGTGGCCTCCGGCACCCCACCCTTGCCTCTTCCTGAGCTGGGCTGTCTCACCGCACCCCTGCAACTCACTTGTAAGAAATCTCCACTTATCTCTCCTTCCTCAATGAAAGAACCTTTGTTTTTGACACCAAGAATGGAAACGTAGATGTTTTTGAAGAAGGAACTAAAAAATGAAAGGGAGGAACGAACCTATGTTTAACCAAGAATGATTCTTCAGTCTGATTTCACTTTATGAGTGAAAACATTGGTTTAACAAGTTAAATACAAAACCCCAGGAATGGGTGTGCATGGAGGGTGGGCTGGTGGGGGTAGATGGATAGGAAAGATTTAACGGGAAATATTTCATCAAAACAATGACTCATCCTATATTCAAAGGTCCTCAAATTGTAGTATTTTCTTCCAAATCCACGTTAAAGTGTTGACAGCTGCTACAGGAATGTGCTTCGAATTCCATCCTGATGTTATAATTTTCTGACTTTCAGTCATTCATTTGTTTTGTTTTGTGGTCCCTATGCTGACCAAGAAAACACGGATGTTCACCCCGTGTCATCAGGAGGTGTGGGGGAAGGTCACCCACCCTCAGAAGGGGGATCCGTGACTGAGGCTCCTGCCAAAGAAGAAGAGGTCTTGGGCCACGTGGTCAAGGTCCATTTCCTCTGAGGACAAGGAGCTACGGAAAACCTGGGGTGCCTGGGCAGAAGTGAGGCAGAAGGGCAAGGGGCACACGGAAGGGCACGAGGGGGAGGAGCTGGGGGCACAGCCTGGGGAGTGGGGGGGGCAGCCTGGCAGGGCGAGCATGGGGCCGGGTGTGGGAACCTGTCCTGCCTTTTGAAGTGGGAGTGAACTTTGGACCTCAGGGCATCCACCGGGCACCCAAGGCGAAGAGGTACCTGGAGCAGGTTCCAAAGGGAAACGCATGGCACGGTGATGGTGAGGGCTTGGGCCACTCTGCCCAGTGCAGGTGTCCAAGGGAGGAGACCCTTCCGGGGCCGCCCTCGACTCAGGCACCAGAGGCAGGTGGCAGAGGGCCAAGGTCCCAGGGACAAGAGACAAACAAAAGAACAGAAGGAAATGAATGTTTAAAGGTGGGAGAAAGCTCCCATGGAGGAAAAAAGGGGCCCTTCCTCCAGCCATGGGTCAGAGCAGGGACTCTGCCTTTCTTTGGGGTCACCCTCCCTTCCAAGGGCTTTCTCCCCATTTCAAACCCCAACCCCTTACCTCACCAGCAGCCCCCGCCGCCACCTCCCAGCCAGGGATCTCTTCCAACTCTATCTACAGGAATAGTTAAAGAATGTTCTGAAGGTGTCAGGAGGGAAAAGGAGGGGTCCCGAAATGGTCCGGGATGGACGCTGCCCCAGGGGCCTTCGCCGTTGGCCCCCCCTTCTGTGCTCTATGCTTCAGTTCATCCACACGGCCTCTCAGGGCGAGAGAACGTGCGTCTTTATGTTGTTCCCTCGAGTTAGGTCATGTTTGGCAAAGCGAGTTCAGTCCTCTTGGGGCCTCTTTATCATACTTCAGTGTTTCAATAATTTACTTAAACAAGAGACGGCGACGCACACAGGAGGTCAGGAACTGGGTCAGGAGCCGGGTCAGGAACTGGGTCAGGAACCAGGTCAGGAACCAGCTCAGGAGCCGGGTCAGGATTCGGGTCAGGAACCGGGTCAGGATCCGGGTCAGGATTCGGGTCAGGATCTGGGTCAGGAGGCAGGTCAGGAACCGGGTCAGGAACCAGGTCAGGAACCAGCTCAGGAGCCGGGTCAGGATCCGGGTCAGGATCCGGGTCAGGAACCAGCTCAGGAGCCGGGTCAGGCTGCAATCCATTGCTCTGGGTCCGAACCCGGACCCTGTTCCTGCGCTCTGCACACACCATTCACATGACTTAATCTGTCCCTCACCCGAAGGAAGAGAATAATCTTGTCCCTCTCGGGCTTCTTCAGGGTCCGAGGAAAAGCTGATTCCCAGCATTCAGCATGGAATTCGGTACAGAGCATGATTGACACTTAGCTCGTCCTCTGTTTGCTTCTACCCCACGGCATGCAGAGGGCCCCAGTGGAAGGCCCGTCCCTTCCACAGCAGGAAATCTGAAACGTCCACATCTGGCTGAGGTCTTCTGGAAAACACACAGCGACTGGTCCCATAAGTTTACAGTCCAAAATATGAGTGAAACTATTTCCAACTTCAGAAGTTTTAGCTTTTTTTCTAGAGTTCCAAAATCTGATGTAAAAGAAAATCCGCGATTTACCTGTGAGAGCCTGGATGGGATCTCGTGTTTCAAGAGATGGGCGCCACCGGCCCCCGGGGGACCCAGAGGGGCCCTCCACCCCCTCGATCATGTGACTTGTTCTCTTTCCATCTAAAGGAAGCGTCACGTCCACACATCCAAGGATCTGTGACTACGTGAGCCAGCCCTGGCCTTCCTGCTCTGGGACCACCTCCTGGGGGTCTTAGGGTCCCCTTCCAGGGTCCCAGCGACAGAAAGGGGACCATAATGTCTATGTTCGTCTCCTCAGTGACCTGCTCTTCTTAGACGCCCATACGGAGCACACCTGCTGTTTCTGTGCCACATTAATCTTGGGGCATCACCCTTCCGTGTAGTCTTATGTTGGGGGGGTTAGCACGTGCTGACGTCAGCTTGTCCCTTCCCAACCCAGTGACCTGGTGACCCTTCTTATTCGGAGCCACTGGATATGGGAACCATGTTTATTAAGCCTGGAAATTTGGTCAACATATTTGTGCGCATTCTCTTGGTCCGAAATTAAATTTCAGGGTTTTTTAGGTCTTCAAATCCCTTCAGCGGTGTGCAAGCGCTACTAAAATAAACACTTTTAGTTTCAGAATATAAACATCAACGGGGGCCTAATTAATTAGCTGATTTTTGTTGGATTACATGTTTACACGTTATCTGCAACGGCCCTCCCTGTCTCCCTCAGGCGTGACGTTCTTGAAATGTTCCTCGACTGGTAAAACCCCGGGTCAGAGGAAAATGACAAAGATAACACCAAGCATATTTCTATGAAAAGCAAATCTCCTTTCCAGAGGCGCCCATTTCCAAAACAGACTTTTCAGGGATACAAGCCAGGAAGAGCCCTTTCACCCAAAACATCTTGGAAGTTTCTAATAAATTGTCTACTGGAGAGCAGTTACTTGATTCAGCCATCACTGGACTGAAATGTAATGTCTTCTACTTTTTCGTCGTCCCCCATTAAGAGTCAAAGACCTGGGAGAACGATTGTGTGACTGCCCGGCCTCCAAGACAAGAACCAAGCAAGTAAGAGGAGCCTCTTCCGGGCCTGACTTCGGCCTGTGGGTTCCAGGGCCAGAGCGTAGACAGTTTCCCAAACCACCTCATGTCTGCGGGACTCGGGACCAACATGTGTTGTGCTCCTTGGCATAAGGCCCATTTTTAATCTTGGCGTATGAAGAAAGCAAACCCACAAAGGCTAAGGGGCTCCTGCGTAAGATCTGCACGTCACTTCATGTTCACAGAGCACCTTTGTTCAAGGGACACCAGCCATGTGGCCCAGCTGAGCCCCCATGACCTTCCTGAGACCTTGCGAGGCCCTTCCTCAGTGGGGCCTCTGAGAGCCTTGGCCCTCGGCCTCTAGACATGTCCTTCGATACGCAAACAGCCTTCTAGGACCTCGCATACGGATGACAAGTGCATCTTTCAGGCAAACCAACTGTTTGATATGGGGTTTTATTTAGAAAATTTAAAAGGCAGTTTGACCATAAAACAATGGGAATCCTATAATTGAAGAGCCTGAACTGTCCCCTGGCAATCTCATCTCCCCGCGCGTAGCAAGCCCGCCTGCAGGGACATCGTTCCTGGACAACACTGGACAAGTTCCCAGTGTTTCCAGCACAGGGAGTGCTTGGGGACCAGGGCGAGTCTCCACCTCATCCACATGCAAGAGCCGCTTGAGACAAAGAACGGGGACCGTCCCTTCAGTTGGCTACTGAGCGTTTGAACGGGAGCATTGGAGTCCCTCCCACAGGGAAACAAATCCACGGTGTGCCTCTGTCAAAGACACAGGAGCGGCCGTGCCTGCCTGCCGTGCCCTACCCAGCCCGAGCCTGTCGGCAGGACGGGAAGCTGACATCTCTTGGGATCTTCACTTTCCTCCTCTCTTTCTGCCACTCCCGGTTTACCGGGCTCCTGGGCCGGTTGGCTGCGATCTGCCTTCCCGCCCCGATTACAACCGGTTTCCTTGGCAGGAGAGCAGTGAGGCCCGCAGATCCAACACACAGCAGAAAGGGCAATCTGGAGAGGGGCCTTGGGGCCAGGGCTTGTGCGAGCCTGAGGCCTGGGATGGCACGAGGTCAAGCCCGAGCTGTGGCTCATGGAAATGTTGACTGTAAATTGGAAAGAGGAAAAGGGCGAGTTCAGCGTCAG
Source organism: Meles meles (assembly GCF_922984935.1). Lineage (NCBI taxonomy): Eukaryota > Metazoa > Chordata > Mammalia > Carnivora > Mustelidae > Meles > Meles meles. Next base: position 3,319,405 of record NC_060070.1, on the reverse strand, counting down.
CCTCCCGCTAATTCAGAGCTTTAGAGACATGTGAAAAGAACATGCTTTAACTCCCCAAAGTCCTCTTACAGATTAGGATTCAAGCCGAAGGCACGAAAGGGCCGTTGTGCTGGCAGGGACGGCCGGCGGCTGGGGAGGGTCACCCCTGGGCCGCGGAAGCCGCGGAGCCGTATGGCCACGCGGCCTTCGCTCTGGGGTTTCCGGAGACAGATGCGCCTCGTGGGCTCCACACGGGTCTGTGAGGCAACACCCACCCCTTCTGGGCCGCTGACTGCAAGGCTCAGGCACGCAGGGAGCGGAGGTGGCTGCAGGGCGCGGAGAGGAAGGTCCTGCGTAAGGACAAGGGTTCCTGGACCAGAAGCCTCTTGCGCAGCCTTTCAGTGGAGGCGGAGGGGCCTGGCTGGGAGCTGCCAAGTGTCTGCAGCCTCGTCTGCACTGCCTGGGGTTCTTTCCACAGAGGGCCACCCCCAAGCGGGCACACGGGAGCCGTCCCCTTTGCCATGACCGAGGATTCGCCACAAGGCACCGGGAGCTCCGGCGCTCCTGTCAGAGCTGTGTGAATCTGTGAAATGGGCTGACGTTCTGGTTCTGCAAGCAATGGAGGAAAGCCAGGGCATCGGGGAAGTGATGGGCCTAGACTGTGTGCGGTGCGGCCAAAGCAGAGTGGCCGGGGAAGGACAGGGACCGGTCAGCCCTCATCTCACCATGGCCCACCAGCTCCAGAGAGGTCTTGGTACTGTCCTGGACCACCCTGACCCCTCTGGAAACTGGGAACAATGCATTAGTTCACCTGTCTTTTCCAGCCTGTGATTCTATCTCAGTTTTTCTCCTGCTAGGATTCTGCTTGATCGGGGATAGAGAATTACGGTGTTAGTCCGGATGGCTTACGTGTTTCCGAGCTTGCTATCGGGCACGACTCCAGAAGAATGCAGGTACTCCCGTGTCCTGGCAAAGCAGAGACCCTGGGCGCATTTCCTTGTCTGAGGCAATCACAGCCTGAGACTGTTGTCAATCGATTTGCCCTTTGGCCGCCACATGGGTCAGCATGGAAAGTGCTCTCTGAATCCGTCAGCAAACACTGCTCTCCGCTGAAAGCTGTGAGGGCTGCGCAGTAACATGGCAGGCTGCAATTTTTCTTTCATGGGAAGTACAAGACATCATTGCTTGCTAATCGTCTTTGACATAGACGGGTGACACGGACGTTAAACATAACTAGATCATCCCACATGAGGCATGTTGCCCAGCCGGGGCTCAGTTAAGGAGGTAAACAATTCCTGTCAGTAAATCATCCCGAGTTTTGGCAACTACAGACTTGGAAACAAATAAATGTCTCTGTTAAGTATTATTTGCTACAGGGCTAAAATGTAAGTGTGCACGGTTCGTGCAGCGGAGAACCACTGCCCCAAGCTAGAATGCCCACAGGACTGCCTCGGGGTGCGAAAAGGAAGCTTCGTTCTTCCCTGGAGGTTGGGGGGGGTGGTTGGGGAGCAGAGACGTTGGCCGGCGCAGGGTCCTGGGCCATGGGGGACTGGCTGCACAGCCCCATGCGCCTCTGGCTGTCCTGCTCCTGCCGTCCTAGCCATCTCCACCACGCTGCTCTCTGGCTTGGTGCCTTCACGTTCCCCTGCTTTCAGGGTCAAGGTCAGACCCCAGTGCTCAGGAAGAATGTCCCTGCGCCCCCCCCCAATCTCTGCAGCCGTCCTCATAGCCTTCCTCTGAGCCTTGAGCACCGGCTTCCCCCCCACCCCCGTAGGCCAATTCAGCCACCAGCCCCCACCCCAGCTGCCCCGACGAGGCACCAGCTCCCGGCAAGCCTGCTGGGTGCTCAATGGACAAACTGAACAGAACGTGATGCTCAGGCCCACGTTCTGACTCGTAGGGAACAAGGCCGCGCAGCTTGGTCCCGGGCCGGCTCTACCATCTCGGGGCAAGCACGACCACACACACGTGAGGTTCCATGCTATAATGGCGGGCCGGGGACCCCCACATAAAGAACAAATGGAGCCAGCCAGGAACTGTCCCCACGGGCAGCTGAACACACAGACGGAAGTCCTGACACAGCAGACTGGCTCCTCCTCCCCCGACGATGAATAAACCCACGGTGCGCACCACGTGGTGAAGCCGGCGGGCCGGGGAGGGCGCCTGGCAGGCCGGCGTCGTGATGGGCTCCCACAAGGCTCCTTTCCGGACCAGGGGCACGTCTGTCACACACACACACACACACACACACACACACACACACCCCCCGGACAAGGATTTCTACATCAACACTTTCTGGCCTCTGACTTGGCAAGGCAGGAGGTTCAGGAGAGGTGAACTGGAATATTCCCCCCCACCCAGCTGTCTCGAAAACATCATATTCCCACACAAGCAGAGAGAACACAGACTTGCTCTGGAGTCGACACGTAGCTGTCCTGAGACTTTCGTCGCCGACAGGCTCTCTTTCATCTTTGTGCAAACAAGATGTCCAAAGTCTACGTCGATCTGATTAAGTAGTTTGACAAGGGATAAGTGGCTGAATGTTTTACGAGCGGGGCTTCTCTCCCTGGGGACGTGGGAAAGAGGTTTCACTTCCTGCACGGTCCTCCTCTCCTGATCCTGATCACCGCCCCTGTGCCGTCTGCTGTTTGCCCGCAGTCACCTCCCCAGAGCACACAACTGTCACTGGCCAACTGTTGTCCCCGCCACCACAACCCCTAAAACACACTGCCGCCGACCATGGCACCGAATATCCACGTGCCGTCTCTAGCTGGCGGACTGGACGGGCGACCAGCCTGCCGCGACGCGTGCTTCTCTGCCCGTAGCCACTCCCAGCGGCCCGTGTCGTCGGAATGAGCACCTCTCCCGATCCGCCGTCCTCTCTTCCCCTGGCCAGGCCTTTCCTGCTGCAGCGGACACTGGGCCCTGCTCCAGCCTCCTCTTCTGACACCATCTCGGCAGCTACTACTAGATTAATCTTTTAAGGATAGTTTCTTCTTTTAGTATTTTGATGGTTAAAAGAAAACAAAACCAGACAGACAAATGGCGTAGATGCTAAACGTCGGCAGGGCTTAGACGGGATGGAAGACCACTAGCCATCACACCCAGGTGGTCTTTCCAACCTTCCTCCCCCGTCCTCATCACAAACCCTTGCTCACGCCAATCAGGCCTTGAAAGAACCACAGGAAACACCTTTCTCAGTCCCCACACCGCCCCCTGTGCTGTGCTAACCATCCCCCACCGTTCCAGAAAGCTGACACCCCCACCCCTCCCTATGCGTTCCCTAGGCCCCACAGCTCTGTGGCCGCCGTCCCCTTGGTCCTTACTTATCCCATCTGTGTCCAGTGTGCGTTGCAGGCTGGGGTCCGCCTCCTCTGACCGCAGGCGCACTAACCCACTGTGCTGGCAATCGGTTCCCACCGCTGGCAGCTCCCGTCCCCACCGCTGGCAGCTCCGGGGCCAGAGTGCGTGCTCCGCTCCAGGCTGTGCTCTGAATTGAGATGTCCTCCTTACCACCTCCCTTCACGCAGCCACTTTTAATTTTGTCTTACGCTGATGGTTTTCAGTCCTAACAGGCCGGTGCTTTCACTGTAAACCTCCTCAAGTCTTTTGGGGAGGTGGGGAAGTTGGAAACAGAGCCTGCTTCTGTCATTGACTTATCTCTGTTTTCTCTCCACTCAGACATTGCGTTACCAATGCGGTAGGTACCCGGTAGATATTTTCCAGAGGAGAGTAACACATTGTCCAGACGTCATGTTTTTATTTCTAATCTCCAGGTTCAGTGTTTTAAAGGGAAAAAGATTTTTTGATAATGTCAGCAAAACTGATTAGTGTTCAAACAAGGAACATTGAGATCCTAAAAGGGGATAAAAGTGTCCTCCCACGGCATGAATATCCTAAAACTCTAGATGAAAGAAGAAAATTGACTTTTTTTTTGGCCACACTGACTAGCCATGTTCATGGAATACAAGATTGTGGCTGACCAATCAGTGGAGACATTTTTAAGATGAGTAGCAGCTTTTTTGAGAGTTTCAAGTTGCTTTAATAAAGTTTAAGGTAACAGTATCATAATCAATGAGTAGTGCAATGTAAGTAGGAAATCTAGAACTAAAAAAAGAAATTTTTGAAATTAAACATTTTCTCCAAATTATTATATAATTCGTTGATCACCTAGAAATTCTTTATATTTCTTTCTACTCTCTGTATAACAACCTGCAAAGCAGGTACACTGATCTTTCTTTTGCAAAGAGGAAGTCGAGTCTGAGAGAGGTTACATCACTTCTTACCAGGAATTATCCTTAGATACTCCACGAGGACTGCCTTGGCATAATGATATTCTATATAAATGTAATTTTAAAATGTTGCCAAAACAAATCCTTAACAATGAACCTAACAAAATGTGTACAAAATCTGTAGGAGGGAAACTATGAAACTCTCTAAAGAACAAAATCGAAGCACTTTATCAGTGTCGAGACCATCCATGTTCATGGATAGGCAGAGCCCCTATTTCCAAGACATCAATTATTCCCAGCTTGATTTGATGCCATCCTAATCCAAATCCTTGTGGATATCGACAAGCTGAGCCTCGAGTTTATACAGAAAGCGCGAGACGCAGAAGAGTCGCACCATGCTGAAAAGGAACGAAGTGAGAGCGCGGTGACCACGACCACACAGCACCGCTAGAAGGCAGTGCGGTGTCTTCTGCTAGAGGACAAACCGGTGGGAAGGAAGAGAGACAACCGGCCCCCATGGCTGTAGTCAACTGACCCTTGGCGATGGAGCAAAGACGGACGGCGGAGCACAGATAGTCTTTTTAACAAATGGTGCTGCAACAACTGGATATCCATGTGCAAAAAGTCAATCTAGACACAGATGTTACACCCGTCACAAAAATTAATTCAGAACGGATCAGAGACTGACATGTACAATGCAAACCCTCAAACTCCTAGAAGACAACCCAGGAGAAAACCTAAACGAACTGGACGATGGTGATGACTTTTTAGATACAGCATCTAAGGTATGCTCCCTGGAAAAAAAAAATTGATAAGCTGGACCTCATTAAAATGAAAAACTGCTCTGCAAAAGTCCGTGTCAAACCATGAGAAGACAAGTGACAGACTGGGAGAATGTCTCTACAAAGGACACATCTGCGAAAAGGTGGCTATCTAAAATATACAAAGAACCCTTAAAACTCAATCATAAGAAAACAAACAACCTGATTAAAAGACCTTAACAGATACTTCGCCAGAAAAGACATGCAGATGGAAAACAGGCAGATGAAAAGATGCTCCGTACCACATGTCGTCAGGGAAATACAAATTCAAAAAAGATCAGATAGCCCACAGACATATCAGAATGACCAAAATCCAGAACTCCGACAACACCAAATGCTGGTGATGATGGGGAGCAACAGGAACCCTCATTCATTGCTGGCAGGGTGCAAAGTGCACAGTACAGCCGCTAGGACTGCCTCTAGGAAACTAAGCCCAACCTCACCATATAATCCAGTAATCACACCCCTTGGTTTTATCCAAAGGAGTTGAAAAGTTATGTCTACAAAACAGCCTGCACATTGATGTTTATAACAGCTTTGTTCATAATTGACAAAACCTGGGAGCAATCAAGATATGCTTTAGCAGGTGAATAGAGAAATAAACGGATATATCCAGAAAATGAAGTGTTTGTTGTTCAGCACAAAAAAGAAATGAGCTAGCAAACCATGAAAAGATATGGGAGAACCTTAAATGCCTATTGCTACATGAAAAGACCAGTCTTAGATGATTATGTACTTTCAGGGGAGGGACGGCTGTGGCAAACTGATTTGAATTTATATACGGGCGCTGACGCTGCTGTAAAATGCACGATACGTTTTCTGCCTTTAAAAAATTCAACAAATTCTCAGTTTGGCAGGACATCGAGCCCCGAGGCTTTTGGGTATGGGATTGTGGGCTTGCACAAGGGGGAATCTGATCCACAGCCGGAAAGAACAGGACGTGAGTGGTCAGGCTCCCCGGGTTCTCACTGTACCGCTTGCTACCCATGGCCTCTCCTCACCCAGCCACTCCAAAGCTCCTTCCATCGACCATAAACAGAATGTAATGATTCCAGCCTTGACTTCCACCCAGGATTATTATGAATGTCAAATTAAATCACAGATAAAATCCTATAAAATGATTCATATGTTTCCTAAAAGATTTCATTCTAAACTTAAATTATTGGACACGTGGAGAAAAACAAGGAGTCATGTTTATTTCTGATAAATTACTTCCTGGCCATTTCTGCCGTGATTTCCATAGCCTTGAAATTTTGATTCAACGAATATGATTTAAAGGTTCTTCATTTCTTTACATAGCAATACAATAAAGGAGAAATCAAATCTAAAATTCATAAAAACCTTGTTCACACTGTCAAGTCCTCAGTCCGGTGTTCTTAATTGCTAAAACCAAAGCAAACCAAAACCAAAACAAAAAGGAAAACCAAACCCATCTGGATAACGATTGTAGTAGGATGAACAAAAGCCAGCCCATGACGAACAGAGAGTAGACAAAGTTCCTTCATGGTTCCTGCTGCGCGTGCAAGGCTGTAACATTAGCTCTGTTCCTCTCCTTGTGCCCCAGTAAATCTGGCATTCCGTGGTAACTGACAAATCAAATATCGAGGCTCATCGCACTATTTCTGCAGATGATCCTTGGCACCAGAGAAATGAATAAATCACACGATAAAATTGGACTCTATGTTTCTATGCTTCCGTAAGGAGAGTTTACAAAAACGCATACGATTCTCTCTCTGGCTGTCTGTTCAAACAAAAGAATAAACAGCGTCAGGGCCAACATGACACACAGGGTTAGATAAAATAAGCAGGGAATTAGTCTCTTCCGTCATCGTGCGCTCTAGTGCTCAGTGCCTGGTTCCTTAAACACTGAACATGGTCAATAATATCTGGTGGCTGAGTGAGTCAACCAGATGACAACAGCAAAATCATCGTCATCGTTATCCTCGTCACCGTCGTCACTATCTCTTCCCTGCTGTTCTGCCCCAAAAGGTGGAATTCAAGGCATTTTTTTTTCTTTTCTTTTTTTTTAAATTTCTTTTCAGTGTACCAGAATTCATTGTGTATGCACCATACCCAGTGCTCCATGCAATCTGTGTCCTCCACAACACCCACCGCCAGGCTCCCCAACCTCCCTCCCCCACCCCTTCAAAACCCTCTGGTTGTTTTTCAGAGTCCATAGTCTCTCATGGTTCACCTCCCCTCCAATTTCCCTCAACTCCCTTCTCCTCTCCATCTCCCCATGACCTCCGTGTTTACTCTCAAGGTGACAGGCATTTTAACTGTCTTGGAATCTTGTTATGGAAATAAGGATTTCTGACTTGGCCGAGGTAAAGGAGGATGATTTAGGAACCAACTGGCCCAGGAGAAAGTTGCCCAGAGGAGAGAGTGCAAGGTCATGTGCGATGGAGGGCTGGACGGGGGGGGGGTGGGGGGGGTGGGGGGGTGGGGTGGGGTGTGTTGGGAGCCCTGAGTCACCCAGCTTGGGTTTTGCACATCGTGAAAGTTTCAACTTGAGTGAAGGGGCAGAACTGCATGGAGTGGGGGAGGGGCGGAGCCAAAAGCAGGTGCCGAGGTCCTGGCTGTGTGATGTTATCTAGAGACCGGTGTGTTTGGCTTTCCAAGTCGATGTTCTGTTTCTTTTTTTTTTTTTTTAAAGATTTTATTTATTTATTTGACAGAGAGAGATCATAAGTAGGCAGAGAGGCAGACAGAGAGAGTGAGAGGGAAGCAGGCTCACCGCTGAGCAGAGAGCCCGATGTGGGACTCGATCCCAGGACCCTGAGATCATGACCTGAGCTGAAGGCAGCGGCTTAACCCACTGAGCCACCCAGGCGCCCCCGATGTTCTGTTTCTTTTGATCACAGTTGGAGAGAAGTACTGTACTTCAGGAAAAAATATGTAGTCGTTCCCACTAGCCTGTTTTATCTCTTTCATACTTTAGCTGGGGAGAAGCTGTGATCTGTGGGGTGTGAGGGGTGGCGCAGCTGGGATCTGATGCCCCCGTCTGTGGCCGGAGCTCACTCGGCTGACTTGCCTCGTTCCATCACAGCCCCTGTCCCTCCTCATACTTCCAGGCTCCTCCCTTCCAAAGCTGCCTGTCTAAGGGGAGCCCCAGCCCCTGATGAAGAAACTTGAGTAGCCTTTCAGTTTAATATTTATTGATTGTTTATTATATCCTCAATCTGCTACTTCCCATAGAGGATTTTTTTAATTTCACAGGGCTGATATTGTCTCGGGGTTATGAAGCTTTCTGTCTGTTGAGAGAGAGAGAGGCAGCCAGAGCATGAGTTAGGAGCTTGGGTTCTGGAGACAGCCTGCCTGGGTTTGAAACACCTCAGGTCGCTGGGGAGCAGGGAGCTTGCTTATTGCCGGACATGCGCTGGACTTGGGGTGTACGAAACAGAGTGCAGATAAGGAAGCCCCTGGAGGGGTGGTGACCATGCTGGGCTGAAGGACAGGGATAAGCCGGAGAGGAGCAGTGTTAGAGTAGTCGTGGTGGTTCCAACTGCAGGGGTAGGGACCCAGCATCAGCCAGTGTCAGCAGAAAAATGAAAGACAAAAAGCCTAGAGGGAAAGTTCAATGCCCAAACTACAGAAGGGGCAGAATCATTGGAATCAGAAACTCAAAAGCTCCCGAGATGCTTTCCCCAATTCTTGTTCCTGCTTCTGTTCACGTGATGGCTGCCTCCTTCTCCCCACAGTGCGCCAGAGCACTCCATATGGAACACAACAGATCAGTCGTAGCTCTACAGTTCAGCTCCACTGAAGAGGTCACCCTGCGCCTCTCAATCCCAAGAAGACATTCATCGGCCCGGTAGGATCAAAGGGCTTCCCCCCAGACCAAGGCGCTGGGAACGGGAGGCTCATGCCTCTACTGGAGCTGCTGGTTTGCAATGAGGCGAAGACAGAAGGACGGGGGAGATACCTCCCAGCAGAAGAGACATCTGGGGGCAGCCACTCCAGAGACCCCCCCCCCACACACTCACACGCATCCATACACACCACAGATGTGGTCAGCCAGAGGTAATGCTGGACACTAGGATGAGGTCGGGTGGGGATGGTCTTGAACGTCAGGCGGAGCAGCAGACACGCAGCATGACGCGGGGGAGGCGACCGGGGTCGTTTCCACCCAGCATGAGAAGCTGCAGAATGAGCCAAAGCACACATGAACAACTGTCCTTGTCCCAGAACGCCACCCCGTCGCTGCTGCCTTCCACGCAATGAGCAGCACTGGGTTTGCAAACAGGAGAACTGGACTCAACTTCTGACTCTGCCAGCGAGTCTGGAAAAAGAATTTCCGTTCTGAACTTCGGTTTCCTGATGTGTAAAACAGCATGCGTTCTGCTGTTCGTCTCACGGGCGTTTGGTGGGGAATGAGACTGCATGGAATTTAAACGGGCCACAGAATTCTCATATTTGCAAGATATAGAACCAGCCTCGTTCCCACATCTTAGTGGTAATGTCCCAACATACACACACCACGGATAGCGTCCTTCATTTCTCACGCCCTCTCAGAGCCAGGCATGCTCGGTCCCATTTGACAGGAATGGACTCTGCGGCATCCAGGCGCTCAGCGGCTAAAGAAGGGACCAGCATCCTGCTCTCCGTGCTTACTGCAAACTTTCCTGTGCTCGTCCTGCTGCACCACTGCCCCAACTCCACTTCCCTTCTCCGGCACCACCAGCTTTTCCCCAGACTCCCCTCTGAATAAGAAGCAAAAGTGGAAAATGAAGGAAAAAATGAAGAAAGATCCTGAATTTGAAATAACGTTACACGTTTGCCAATCTGGCTACCGAGGTTTGTATGCTTTGCGCTAGTTGGGCGGTAGGAATAAGGAAACAAAATGCATGGGGCAGATGCTGTTCCTCTTCCTCTGTGTGTCCTCCCAAGCTCCTGCTAGACTGTGTCTCAGTGACTTTGCATCGCCTGCTTCCCGCCCCGCTGCGACATCATCCAGGTAAGGCTCTGAAACGTGCCCCTTCCACGTGCCCGATGCCGGATACAGAGCCTGGTCCACAGCAGCGTTCAAGAAAGGGGCTCAGTGTGTAGAGTGTGCGACTCTTGATCACGGGGTCCTGAGTTCCAGCCCCAGGCTGAGTGTCTGGATTACTTAACAGTAAAATCTTTTTAAAACGAACGGTTTCTTTAAACAAATAGTTGAATGACAGGGGAAATAATAGTGTTAAAGATGTTTACTAGGTTGTCTAATATTAATCTCTGTATTTACTCATCTGTGGTTAATACTGTATTCAGAAACACAGAGGCACTACTTTTAAACATCTTTTTTTAAAAAATCTCCCCAAACACAAGTTACTTATACAAAATTTGGAAGGGAATTTGCTAAATGAAATATCTTTTAAATACAGCAAATTGTATTTGGCAAAAGTGTATGTTTGTTCCTATAGATGCAACCATTAACGATAAAGTAGAGGGGTGCCTGGGGGGGCTCAGTGGGTTAAGCCTCTGCAGGCTCAGGTCATGATCTCAGGGTCCTGGGATCGAGCCCCACACCCCTGCATCGGGCTCTCTGCTCAGCAGGGAGCCTGCTTCCGCCCCTCTCTCTGCCTGCCTCTCTGCCTACTTATGATCTGTCTATCAAATAAATAAATAAAATCTTTTTAAAAAAGTATAAAGTAGAAAATATTTCTGATAAAGTAAAAATTAGATAATAAGGTATATATGATTTGAATTCATTTTGTTAGAAAAATAATGCATGAAGGAGCCATGAAAATCTATAGCAAAAATGCTCCTTTGTTTTTTGAGATTTATTTATTTAAAGATTTCATTTATTTATTTGACAGACAGAGATCACAAGTAGGCAGAGAGGCAGGCAGACAGAGAGAAGGGGAATCAGGCTCCCCGCTGAGCAGAAAGCTGGATGCAGGGCTCAATCCCCAGACCCTGGAATCATGACTGGAGGTGAAGGCAGAGGCTTTAACCCACTGAGCCACCCAGGCAGCCCTATTTATTTATTTTAGAAAGAGAGAGCACGCATGGAGTGGGGAGAGGCAGGAGGAGAGAGAAAGAGAGTTTAAAGCAGACTCTTCATGGAGGGGGGTGTGTGGCTCAGTCTCGCAGCCCTGAGATCATGACCTGAGTCAAAATCAACACCCATCACATAACTGACTGAGCCACACAGGCGACCCTATAACAAAGGATTCTAACATGATTATTTTCATTGGTGTAAGATTACGGGTGCTTTTTATTTTAATTTTTACTTATTTATATTTCAAAAATCTGTAATGAACAGATACTGAATTTTATAGAAAAGAACAGTGGGAATCCTTCATAAACCTCTGCCAAAAATCACCAGTTCAAAAGTTCATTTGTTTCCTCTCCATTCTTTACATATTTTCCGACTTCTTGATTTCTCTTTGTGTTTCCTACCAATGAATGTCATCAGCTCCATAATAAATTTAAACTCTGAGTCCCTCTGGTTTATTTAAACTTGCACACGTGGGCACGTGAAGACCGGTCCTGGGGCTCAGCGCATCACAGTGGAAGGAAGGGGCTGGGTGGGGACGCAGTTGCCGGGCTCCCAGGACCCCTGTCCTTCTGCGGGCTGACCTTTATCTAGCGTTTCAGTGGTGCAACAGACCAGGTTAGTAAAAGCAAGAAATAAATAACTAGTTAGCATAAAGGAAGCTAGATGACATCGTCATGAGTCCAGTACTTTCATTCATTTATTTTTTAAAGATTTTATGTATTTATGAGAGATCACTAGCAGGGGCAGAGAAAGAGGGAGAAGCAGACACCCCTGCTGAGCAGGGAGCCTGATGCAGGACTCGATCCTAGGACCCAGGACCATGACCTGAGCCAAAGGCAGACGGTTCGCCAATGGAGCCCCCCAAGCATCTCAGGTACTTTTGTTTCTTATTGACGTCTTCAGGTGGGCTCTCCCTGAAACATTCTCTCATACTCGTGCTACTTTTTATCTAAAGCAACCTTTCAGAACTCATAATATACCTATCCGCTGAAGTGATACATAGTAGGCTTAAAATGTAGGTAAATATTAAGATCTGGTGAGTGGATAAAATAAATTTAAGACAGCCTATTTCATAATTTAGAATCAATACACATTATTATCTTATCCCATCAGATTTAAATTAATCATGCCATCAATACTTTAACCTCAGAAGCTACTCAAAGATGGCTAAAAGATATTGTTAATCACCTGGATTAAAACCAAATATTTATCATATATGACACTATAAATCTACTCACACTTTTGACAATCGAAAAAGTGGTTAAGACTATACCGTGCCCACAGATAGCAGTTCATGCAAAACTTGTAGCTGAAAAAATATTGAATGGATTTTGTACAGAACAGAATCTTAGAGCCAGCTGTTTAGAGGGGAAAATTACTTTAGTGTTGGAAGGAAAAATAATCAACTTATAATTATGCATGCTAGAAATCAACACTCAGAAACATATCTGAGCCTTCCAGAAATTCCTAAAACTTTCAGCCAACTTCTAGGAAGTTTATCAAATCACCATTTTTTATAACACCAGCTGCCAAAACGTGATTTTAAACATACCCATATGAAACACAAACATTTGACCACTTCAGTAAAACTACAATGGGATAATTTGAAAAGAGACTTCTTGTTCCACTGGTTCTATTGAACTTGAATTAATAACCTGGACGACACCAGAGAGACGCCCTGGGATAGTCTCCTTTCTGATTAGTGCTTCTTCTCTCTTCTTCCTGAACCCCACCCCCCAGACTGTAAGCCTCCTCAGGAAGGGTCTGGGTCTTACCAGGCATTATATAGGAAGCAGCTTGCAAAGTACGTGGCAAAGAGCAGGTGTTCAACAAATTTTATGCATGTATGTATCTATGTATGTTTTCGTTTAAATTTGTTAGTTAGCATACAGGGTAATATTAGTTTCAGGCATATGATACAGAGATTCCACATTTCCTTACATCATGTGATGCTCATCACAAGTGCCCGCCTTCGTCCCCATCACCTGTTTCCCCCATTGCCCCACCAACCTCCCCTCTGGAATCCACCCGTTTGTTCTCTAGAGTTAAGGGTTTGTTTCTTGGTTTGCCTCTCTCTCTCTCTTCTTCCCTCTTTGCTCATTTGTTTTGTTTGTTAAATTCCGATGTGAGGGAGATCCTATGGTATTTGTCTTTCTCTGACCGACTTATTTTGCTTAGCATAAGTCTCTCGCTCCGTTCATGTTGTTGCAAATGGCAAGATTTCATTCTTCTTCTATGGGTGAATAATATTCCACTGTGTATCTATACCACATCTTCTTTATCCGTGTATCAGCCAATGGACACTTGGGCTGCTTCCATATCTTGGCTATTATAAATAATGCTGCTAGAAACATAGGGGTGCGTGTCTCCCTATAAATTAGTGGTTTTGTATTCTTTGGGTCAATACCTACTAGTATAATTGCTGGGTCATAGGGCAGTTCTATTTTTAATTTTTTGAGGAGCACTATATTTTTCTCCACAGTGGCTGCCCACTTTACACTCCCACCAATGGTGCACGAGGGCTCCCCTTTCCCCACATCCTCACCAACATCTTTTTCTTGTGTTGTTGATTTTAGCCATTCTGGCAGGTGTGAAGTGACATCTCATTGTTGTTTTGGTGTGCATTTCCCCGATGATCAGTGATGTTGAGCATCTTCTCATGTGTCCACCATCTGGATGTCTTCTTTGGAAAAGTGTCCATTCATGTTTTCTGCCCATTTTTAATTCGATTATTCTTTCTTTATCTTTCTTTCTTTCTTATTCTAGTGTTGAGTTTTTTAAGTTCTTTATACGTCTTGGATCCTCACGCTTTATTGGATGTGTCATTTGCAAATATCTACTTCTCCCATTCTGAAGGTTGCCTTTGAGTTTTATTGATTGTTTCCTCCCCAGTACAGCAGCTTTTAATTTTGATGGAGTCCCAGTAGTTTATTTTTGCTCTTGTTTCCCTTGCCTCAGGAGACCTATCTAGAAAAAATTGCTACAGCCAATGTCAGAGAAATTACTGCCTGCGCTTTCTTCAAGGACTTTTATGGTTTCAAGTCTCACAGTTAGGTCTTTAATCCATTTTGAGCTCAATAAGTTGTTGAATAAATAAATGCAGTACTGGGAATTATTTTTGAAAAGATCCAATGTCCCTGTCAGCCTTCAGGCAACTGGTTGTGCACCATCCCAAATATCTTCTTGTTCTTGTTCTTTTTTATTTTTTTTAAGCTTTCCCATAGCTCCACTGCAAAGCAGGACTTTTTTTCCCTCTCTGAGTTTGCAGCAAGTCTGCTCAAATGAAGAGGAGGATTACACCTGGAAGGCAAGCACTTCCTTTTCCTTTGCAGAAACCGTGACAAACAAACCACCAAACACTGGGGATGGCTAGTGCCATGTTTCCCAACGTGCTCTCCAAAAAGTAAAGCAAGAGCTTGGTTTTACGCATCCCAGCTGTGGTGTTGAGCATAGTATGAACTGTCATAAGCTCAGGGGAAACTCCCGGAAGAAACCCTTGCAGACAGTAAGTGCCCTGTAAATATTGGAAGAGTATGTAGATGTTGTGGATTTAGACAATTTGATTTGCGATCTGTCTTCCAGACTCCTAGCACATTCCCCCATCCTTCTCTCTTCCTCAGAAAGGTTGATCTTGGATAGAAGGAATGAAGAAGTCAGTGGATCAGGGCTGGGGTGGGGCAGGTGGTATTCACAATCAATGCTATGGGGTAAGTGTGAGAAGGGGCCGCTGCTATTCCTCAGTTCCTGGAAGCCAAAGGGAGGACACAGGTTCTAAGAGCAGACCCCAAGCCAGTCTATGCCCAGCCGAGCAGTGCTTGCTCAGTGCTGAATTAGCCCCTCTCAGGGACACCCTGACAGTTTCCCTACATGCTTCTTCGACCGTGCCCTTTCCTTCCCTTTGCCTGTTCAGAATAAAAGTGAGAAGTCATTATCTTGACAGCACAGAGAAACAATGGAAGCCACTTCAATGATGAAGCATTTAATATTTTAATTACTGATAATTATGATATGCAAAGGAACATGGGGGATGGCATTAGTTAAATGTAGGAGACAAGTTTAACTTATGCTAATGTGTTTTAGCTTGCCTATAATTTGTAGGGTTTTTTTGACAGAGTATAAAGATTCAGTCAGATAACTGACTTGAGTGAGTGCTGGGTTGTTTCTCTGCCTCGTGATGAAGAGCAATGACATTCTTGAGCTGAAGGCTGGCAGGTATGGTCGTGGGACAAATCTCATACCTCCAAACTTAATATTTGTGCTTTAAAAGATATGTATGTATCCCAACTGTTCTGATTCATGCCTGGCGATCCTTTTCACCGCTGCATAACCTTTTTTAATTAACTTGCTTAGTTTCAAAGTCCCATGGTTTTGAATTCAGAAACACCCAAGTTAAGTCTGTGGTTCTACTACTGGAATGCTCTGTGGTCCTTAGAAAGTTATTTAGTCTCCCAGTGGCTCAGGATTTGGGGAAGCTGCACCAGACAACATACAGAGTGGCCGGCACCTAACAGATGTTTGGAAATTGTAACTGTCTTCTCCTTTAAGTGGTTACTTTCAGTAAAATTTAATTTTTTATAGTCATTTAATTTTCAAAAAGTCATAGTCGTTCCCCCAGAGGGTCACAAACTTAAATGTAATAAAGAAGAAACAAAAAACAAACAAAAATTGTTCACAACAAAAGAATTCGATCGCAAAATAGCAGATGGTATGACCCAAGTTTTAATGAGGTTTTAATTGGGGTCATATGTATTTAAGAAGCTTTGCTTTGGGCAAAGGTGATATAATTGTCATAAAATTCATATGCACAACCATTAAAGGCACACTTTCCAAACAACCTATGCTTACCCCATCGTAATCTTTGTCGAGATCTTTCCATGGCCTATTTACCGTAGTTATGAACCCTGACCTGGCAGAAGCACCTGAGCTCGATCTTCCCCTCAGAACAGGGAGCCTACCCTTATTTGTATTCGCGGGTGCCAACCTGGATCAGAGAGCTTGGTTCGCCTGTCATCACGAAGAGCCTGCTGCCATTCTGGTGTTTCTTGGAACGTGATTTATAGCGGCATCCCATTTTGATATTTTTCAGGGAAATCTACTCTCTATTTCTTGCAAAAAAAATTAATTTCACTTTCACTCCCTGAATTTTTTGACCACTGTTGCATACAGGTGTTCATTACGCTTAAGTAGTTATTGTAAATCTATTGAGTCATGGAGTTGCTCCCTGCTTTATGTAGACATTTCTTTCAATTAGCTTTTCTTTTCTGTGATGCTCTCTAGACCATGAACTCTCTGGGCTGGTCTGTCATTCTCAGGGAAGTGAGCGAGCCCTGGGCAGTCACCTCCTTGCCCTGCTCAGACCCTTTGCATTTGCTGTTCCTTCCGCCTGGAATGCTCTTCCTCCAGATGGTCACATGACCTGTGCAGTCACTTGATTCCGCTCTCTGTTCAGATGTCATCCCAGGAGAGAGACTTCTCCCATCCTCTCCAAAACACTATGCCCAGACCTCACCACTCATACCCATTCCTACCCTTCCTGGCCCTCACTCTTGGATTCTTTTTTTCTTTTCATAATCCCCCTGAATACTGACAATATGTTGTAGTCACTTGTTCTGCTTTTTACTGCTTGTCTCCCATGCTGTGGGCTCTGGAGAGCAGGGGCTCTATCTTGTTGGTTTCTGGCTATACCCCGGGGCCTGCAATCAAATGTGTTCACAGAGCAGAGCTCGCTGCCCACGTATCAGTGACTTGAGTGAGTGAGTCAGAAGCAGAACCTCCTCTTCAAGTTGCTTAGGGTTCCGGAAACCAGATGGCCAGAGAGAGAAAGAAATCATTCCTGACAGGGAAGCTGCAGTGGAGCCCGAGAGAAACCACATCCGCGAGAATGCCGGATGCACCCATGCTCTGTGTTCTCAGCCCCTGGGCATGCTGGTCTCTACCACCGCATTCCTAAGTTCGGGCCCTTCTGGGTTCACACCCACTGTGAGGACAGGGCTGTTGGTGGCTGACTTAGGGCAGCTCTGGTCGCCTGCCATCATGTCACACAGGGTAGCAAGGCCACGTCCCAATGTACCATCCGACCCAGCGGCCATGGCTACTGCAGGGGAAAGAGAAGGAATTCCCAGCACGCGTGCCCATGTGCCAGGCAGGCAGCCAACACCTGCTGGTTCCCCTTGCTTAAGTCCCAGGTTCGCTTTGTTGAAGTCACCAGCTCGAGGTCACTCCACGGGGAGGTGGCGGACTCTTAACCCCACTGTCTGTGGGGTCCCCACGGTGTTTGAGTGAGCGGGGCTCCTCCTCGTCAGCCCAAGAAGAGCTCTGCCGCCACCAGCCTGCGGCAGCCAACAAGGGACCCGAGATGCGTGGTGGCCAAGTGGCTCTTTCTCATTTGTCAGGGAAAAGTAGTATTTAGCAGCGCAAGAAAAGACGATGTGATCTGAGGGCGTACATCGTCCCTCATGCAAGTGGACCTCAAGCTGTGTGGTCCCCGAGCCCCGATTTAGATCAACTGAAGATGCTCCAGCCACGCTGTGGTTCCCTGACATTTGAGGAAGGAAACCTGATGCCGGGTGCCCTGGGGCCCATCCCTTCCATCCAGCCTAAAGAAGATTCCAGCTGGTTCCTCAAGCCATCCTGGCAGCCACAGAGTCCAGAACAACAAACACAAACTGCCGGAGAGGTTGGCCTGAGGCCCGCAGGGACAGCAGGGAGACCACAGACCCGCCCCTGGGCGCCCCTCCTGCTGGCCAGCCCGCTAGCTGGTAGGCCTCACAGGTCAGTCAGTAACTCTGCCTGTGAGCCCCGAGCCGTTTCACCCCCGTGAAGGTGTCCAATCTCCCAGAGAGCCACCGCAAGTTGGGGACCTCACCACCCACTGCCACCAGGAAGCTCTGCCCGCCTAACACCAAAACAGGCAGAAGCATTAACCACTCCCAAGTTTGTATCATGCCTCGTCTGTCCTCACAATTTCTTCCTAAGATCTTGCCTTAAAAATTGATATAAGGGGCGCCTGGGTGGCTCAGTGGATTGGGCCGCTGCCTTCGGCTCGGGTCGTGGTCTCGGGGTCCTGGGATCGAGCCCCGCATCAGGGCTCTCTGCTCCGCGGGGAGCCTGCCTCCTCCTCTCTCTCTGCCTGCCTCTCTGCCTACTTGTGATCTCTCTCTCTGTCAAATAAATAAAATAAAAATCTTTAAAAAAAAAAAAAATTGATATAAGAACCTCCTTTATTTCTCAGAAATACTAAATGTTACAGTTATAATTTTGATCAGTAACACAGTTTCAAAAGTAAAAGGATCCTCGGCCTCCTTAGAAATGACCCCAGGTACCTCTTCCAATTCTGTTATCACAGGATTGCAAAGGCTGGCATCCCCTCCCCCTCAGCGGACGGGCAGCCTCGGAGATGTCCTGGCTTTCTCACTTTGCTCCCCAGGTTGTATTTCTTTACTCACGGAGCCCATAAAACGTGCCAACCTTCTATTTGCCTTTAAAATGCAGCGCACCACTATAGACTCCTAGGTACTGCCGGCTAGGGGATGCTGGAAGCTTGTCCCTCTGTCCCCACAGGCCACCCTGCGATGCCTCCACGGTGCCTGCCGCACCCCCGCAGGCCTGCGGGAACCCCCACGACCATGTCCCGCGTCCCCGCTGGCACAGGCAGGCTGCAGGTGGTGTGGGTCCACCTGGCCCCTCCACCGTCAGGCTGGAGACAGGGCTCCCCAGCGCGTCTGGGTCTGAGTGGGCTCCGAAGAGAGTGCCAGAAGCTTGAGGAAACCACGCCCCCCTCCCTGGGAGCCCGTGGGGGCGCGGAGGGGACAGGAGGGAACCATGGAGAGGGCGCAGAGGGAGGCTTGGAGGGCACATGGAGGGGGGAGGGGGGCACCAAGGGGCCTGGAGGGACAAGTGACATTTGAGGGGAGGAGGCAGGGAGTAGGGAGGAAGGGGGATGGGGAGGGGACTCGGGAGCCGACAGGGGGCCGGGAGGTGGCCAGTGGGCGAGGTGAGGAAGGCGCCAGGAGCCCCGCGGTGGGTTGGAGCCCAAGGCGCACCCGGGGTGGCGGCGCCAGGCGGGTGCTGGCCTGGGAGCATCCCGACCCCGCCCAGCCGCGCCCTGCAGATGCTCGATAGGCCACGGTCACCGCGCTCCGCCCGTCTGGGAGAGAGGCGCTGGGAGAGCAGAGCCGGCTTCCCCTCCCGCGTCCCGCGGTCCCCTCCGCCCCCGCGCCGCAGGGGTGCCACCGTAGACCCCGGCCCGTGGGTGCTGCGCACGCAGACACCCCCCTCTCACCCCAAGACGCACGTCCTCGCTGCCTCCCCCAAACTGCAACCGCGACTGGACCCAAAGACGCAGAAAATTAAATTTAGGAGCAGATTTTCAGTCTCTAAGATGTGATGGGATCCAAGTACAATAGTATTCCGAGGTCGATGAAAACTGAGATGATAGTATTATCAAACACACATTACTTTGATACCTGACTTTAAACCCATTTTCTTTCTAGTGCATTTTAAAGATTAATTAGAAAAACTGACGGTCTGTTAGCTCCCCGCACGGAGGACCGTGGTCCAGGAAGAGGGCAGATGCCTCCGCGTGGGGAAGCTGGGCGAGTCCCCACACCCCGTCACAGAAGGGGAAGGATGGCAAGCCCACTCCCTGAGCGCAGCCCTGGCAAGGAGGGGTTGTTCTATCTGGAGAAGATGGTTTGTTCTCTGACAAAGTCTTGTGCTAGAAACATTGTAACTGGAGACAGCCTCAGTCTCTAACTCCCTGCACACCTGCTCTCAGAGACGATTCTGCAGCAAACTTGCCTGGGAAGATTTGTCTAGTGCGTGAAAATCATTCAATACCAGCTTGGCGAAGAACGACAATGTTATCTCCGGATTTTGAGACAGAAATTAAGGAAGATTAAGACATGAAATTCAGGGGCGCCTGGGTGGCACAATCAGTTAAATCCCAGACTCTTGCTTTCAGCTCAGGTCATGATGGCAGGGTCCTGGTGTGGGGCTGCCCGCTCAGCAGGGCGTCCGCACACACAGTGTCTCCTGCTCCCTCCCCTCACTTGTGTTCTCTCTCTCTCTCTCAAATAAATAAATCTTTAAAAGCAAAAACAATGTGAAATTCAGGTAAAAATATAAATATACAATAAGTATAGGCACACATTCATTATATAAATATATATATTCCTACATTAACTCTGAATAGTAAATGTTAATATTCCCATTCCACAGAGAGATGCATGAGGTGAAATGCACAAGACTGCAGACAGAAAAACCACAATTTGAAAATTGGAATGCGGTTTCATCTGTTCGTTAGAGCTGTTGTCTTTTCACTAGCCCGTCAAACCCTGGGGGGCTCAGTGGGTTAAGCCTCTGCCTTCATCTCAGGGTCCTGGGATTGAGCCCTGCATCCTGCTTCCCAAAGCCTCTCTCTCTGCCTGCCTCTCTGCCTCCCTGTGATCTCTGTCAAATAAATAAATAAAATATTAAAAAAACAAAAGCCTGAACGAAACCTTGAGCAGCCTTATCTAGCATCCTCGGGGAAACAGGCCACATGGGGCAGGGCACTTCCCCCTGCCCACACACACTGTGTTCACTCTGCCCCAAACTAGGTCCATTTTCTGTTCAGGGCTGGATGAGGAGTCCAGCTCTCTGCCACCAACATCTTTCTACTTCAGAACACTTGACACTTCTTCAACAAAGAAAAAAGCTTTCACTCTGCAAGGAGACAAAAGGCTCACTTAAGGTACGTCAGCACTGTTAATGAATTCAAGTCACTCAATCAGCGAAGTACTGTTTAACAGGAGCAGATACACTGGGTCCTGCCTCCGTTGGGTTTTGACCGGCTCACGCTGGTCGGAGCAGGGCAAGAGAGATGAAAGGAAGGACGGTGAGGTGGTGGGCTCCTGGCCCAAAGAGAATAGGTACAGAGGCACAGAGAATGCCAAGGGCAAGAAACTGCTGAAGCTTCCTTCCCAGGATGCTGGGGCACCCCCAGGGTCCCTGTAGATGAGGCAGGTGCCCTGGAAGCTCCTGGCAGCTATCGAGATCCCATCACAAGCCATTTGGTTCCCCTGAAGTCACCGGTCCCCCAGTGGGGTTGCCCCAGGCACCCCTGCCAGTGCTCAAGGACCTGAGAAGCTGAGGGGCTGGTGACTGAGCCAGACACACAGTCACGGGAAAGGCGGGTGTTCGGGCATAGCGTGCAGAACTGGGGACTTCCATTCCGCTTGATCACTCCAAGGGAACTGGTAACTGGGAACCAGGACTCATGGGTTTCAGCCTGCCAGACGTGTGTCCTTCCTGCTTCAAACACGCACGAGCTCCTTGGATAAAATCCTAAGACGAGGTCCTAGTGTCCCAGGGGAGGGACACATTTCTGGTGTCAGGAGTAGGACATGGGAAATGGGATGCCTGAAGTCAGACCGAGCTCACAAAACAGCCACAGCCTGCCTAGTCCAAAAGAGCAGAATGAGGCCCCTTTTCCGGTAAGGACTGTGATCAAAATCAAGATAAACTAGGAGATTCATCTAGCGAAGATATCTCACTCTAATGCTTTGGAACTCTCATTTTTCCTGATACTGCCTTTGTGTGTCCTCATCCCCTCTCCCACCGGTGGCTCCGGGAGGATGTTTTCCTCATTCTGCCGGCACAGAGAGGTCACATTTATCCGACTTCTGTGGATGCTCCCCTCAGCCAGAGCCAGCAGACGCCCCCACTCTTAACTGCAGACCCACAGGGCAACAGCCCCGGAGGCAAGGCCACCCCAGCAGCATTTAGCGGGCTAGAACACTCCTGGAAGAAATTCTGCACAATTAGGCCACACGAAGATGGAGGGTCTGCTTCCCTGGCAGTGGCAACAAGCTGGAACTCCAGATCTCAGCCCCAACTATTCGAGAAATCTTGCTTAATAAATGAAGCCAAATAAATTAATAAAATATTGCTTAATCTTGACTTGTGGAGACCCAGAACTCAGAATCTCGCATGCAGCTGGGAAACCGGAAAACTGGTGCACATTTTGTGGGTCAGAAACGCTTTTTCGAATTAGACATGTAGAAGTAAAATGTGTTAAGTTGTAATGAAGACAGAATCACTACCGTATCATAGTGTTTGCGTTGGTTTTGGAGGTAAGCGCTTTGGGGAATCGTCTGCAAATTTCCCTCCAGCTCCAGCCGGTCTCCAGACAGTCCCCCCGGGCCACCCCCCCTCCCTTGCGGGTGTCATGCCACCTAAACATGGAAGAAACAAGCAAAAATAGTAACAGTCCCCCACAGTATATAATGAGTAGTGCTCTCATCTAGAATATGTGCAAAAGCCGGCGTCTGCGGTCCTTTCCGAACCTTCAGGTGGACCTGGGGGCCCGTGCCTGCACGGTGGGAGGAAGCCATGCTGGGTCGTGTGACTCTCGCACTAGGCTCTCTGCGCGTTCACGTGGTAGGGAAGGTCTGCATCCCCAGGAGTTGTCTGTGTGAGACTAAAATCTGTCTTAGGGAGCTGCGCCAGCAAAGCAGTCCGCTCTACGGTCCATGCTTCCGTGCGGCTCACATAGAAATGTCTCCCGTCAGTCCGGCTCCATCTCCCATCAGTCCTGTACCAGGCCACCCCCCCCCCAGTCTCTTACTCCAGGCTAACCCTGTGTGTTCCCCGCTCCCCACCTTGCTTTCTACCTGCCAGGAGGCTCAGCACTAGCCCTCCGGCCATCCATCGCACAGCTCCTGGGATGGACGCTCCTCGCTCCAAGCGAGGGCTCTTCCCCGAGACAGAGGGATCCTCAAGCTCTCTCACAAACACAGCAGCAAGCGGGCCCGCCACCCCCGTTTGTCCTCCAGTCTAAGTTGGCTGTCCATGTCACTCTCCAGGCACCATCTGACCCACAACAGTCTGGCCTCTGTCCCCTCCCTCTTCAGACTGAGCTCTTGTTCCCAAATTTAATGGAGACCTCTCCTCTGAATGCCAGCACCCTCCCCAGGGCCACATGGCAGCTCCCCTGGGGGTCTCAAAGACACCCCAGGTCCAAGGAGACCAAGCCCAGAGTCCACCCCTGCCCTCCAGGGTCCCCTCTCTGGGGGTGTCAACCATCCTCCTGGACAAGCTCAGACCTGCTCAGCATCCCCCAGCCCGCCCACGGAGTCCTACACTGAGTCCATCTGACTTCACTCTACATATCTCAACACCATCCACTTCTGACCCCTACTAGCGTTGGCCTGCTGCCAGCTTGGTCATTTCTCTTCTAGACTCTTCTAAGCCCGCTCCTTCCCTTCAATCTATCCTCCAAGCTGCAGCCACAGTAGGTTTTCCAGAAGGAAATCTGCTCCTGTTACAACCGGCCTTGCTGCCGAGAGCCCCCAGGGGCTTCCCTTTGCTTTGAGGCTCAGGATTAAAACGCAAGGTGCTGGGACTCAGGTCTGGGGAAGGCATTTTGTCTCCAGCCTCCCAGTCTCCTTTCACATCAGCGTCCCTGGGTCTGAGTCCCTCACCGGTCTCTGCCAGGTCCACACTCACCATCCTACATGGCACCAGCGGGAATTTGCCTGTGCTGTGCTTCTGCCTGGAACCTCGTTCCCTCCTCTATTCGTCCTTCAGATTTCACTGGAGCACCCCTTCCTGACTGCTCCAGCTCAGCTCCACGAATCACTCTGCCCTTGATATGCTCTCTGGCGAGACGCTTATTCACTCCTGCCCCTGCCCCAGGATGATCCCCTCTCATCACAGCTGACTCCCCGCTCATGGCCTGGTGAAAGTACTCGGTGAAGATCTGTCCAAGGAACAAATCAATTAACATAAGCGAATGACACTATCCAGTTTTAAGTGACAGAAACACGGTCATGAAAGGTATTTGCAAATAAGTTAGATTTTGCTATGTTCGGTGCATGGAGCAAAGCCCCAGATCTGAGCAGACTGAAGAGCTGTATTCAAAGAGAATACTCCCCTACGTGTGGGTAGATCCGTCGGGAGATACCGATTATCAGCTGCCCACACTGGGGTTGAGCATTAGCAGCTGACAAAGGCCTCCTTCCAGGGTCGGCTGGGATGGAGCGAGACCCACGCCACGCACGCCAGGGGCTGAAATGCCACGGCGGGAAGAACTGAAGAGGGAGCGTGATGGGAAGGGTGAGCCCGAGCTGCAGACGTGGCTCCCACCGCCGGTGCCGGGGCCCGCTGCTGGCTCACCGAGCTGCAGCCTGAGTGAGACGCTCTTCGCGGGGGGCGAAGATGAGCTTGGGGTCGATTCTGAGACTGGACTTTCTGAAGAACGTGGACCTCGAGCAGAGCCCAAGGTGAGTAGATGGGATGAGAGAGGACAGGATGCGGGAGAGGAGGCCAGCGGAGGCCAGGGCTCAGCACCTGCATCGGAAGGGCTCTCTTCGTTGTGCCTCCATTCAGTCCGTGAGCCAACAAACGCTGGAGGAGGAGCCGTGCAGCACCCGGGACCACATGCGGCCCTGGGACGTGCCAGTGGTGACAGCGGAACACGCTGCCGCCGCCGGGGCGCAAGACCCTCTGTCACCTGGGGCATGCGGTCCCGGGAGGTGTGAAGCACGAGCGCCCGGGACACGGTGGGCTGTGCAGCTCCGGGGGTCCCAGCTCTGGGAGAGGACAGCAAACCGCCTGCGGAGGACGGCTGTCGCCAGCCCGAGAATGAGGTCTGCCGCAGGGTGAGGACCCGGGGCTGAGCGGAGAAGCCCCGGAGGTCGAAACTGAACAGGAAAACATGAAGAGATGCCACTTCACACCCACCAGGATGGCTGGGATTTAAAATAAAGGAAGAAAATGGAAAGGTTGGTGCGGACGTGGAGAACTAGACATTCTCTGCTCTGCTGAGGGGGAGCGTAAAACAGCGCAGCCGCGTGGGACACGGTACAGGGCTTCTTCGAGAAATTAAACATGCGATTATGATGGGATACGGCGATTCCACCTCTGGTTTCACACCCCAAAGCGAAAGCCGAGACTGGAACGAGAGGGGAGCTCAAGTCACACTGCCATTCTGAGCGTCCGGTTCACTTGACCGTTTGCATGGGAATTTTACTTCAGTCAAGGTTAGAGAGAAACCCTCAGGGCATTCATAGCTCAGGTACCAAGAAAGAGACTGCAGATCTGCCCTTGAAATTTTGGTTCAGTCTTTGTTCAAGTTCACGTTCTGTGAAAATGGGGTAAGTTGGTGTCAAGCGCGCAGCATCGCACCCACAGGAAGAAGGGATACGGCCTTGTTTGCAGCTAGCTCCCAACCTCGGGCCACGTCTAGCCCAGGGCTGCTCCCCACTCTCCCTGTCCTGCAGAGCGGAGGCAGCCAGGCACAAGGAGGAGCAGGTGTCTCAGGAGAAAGGAACAGCAGGTGCAAAGGCCAGAACCCAGCGAAACGTGAAGAGCTGGAGGGAAGAGCGGTGCCGGTCCCCAACTTCCCCACACGGTCCTCAAGGACATCTCAAGAAACGCCATCGGATTCTTAACCAGGACGTGTCTAAGGTCTGCGGCACAGCTCTGGGGACTTCCACCCCCGCTTCTGGCCCACTTCTTCCTGCTTCTCCTGCAGTCTGTGCTACAAATTTCATTTTAGTCGCGCAGCAAAGCTCATCTGTTCCCTTTTTTTTTTTTAAGATTTTATTTATTTATCTGACAGACAGAGATCACAAGCAGGCAGAGAGGCAGGCAGAGAGAGTGAGAGGGAAGCAGGCTCCCTGCCGAGCAGAGAGCCCGATGTGGGACTCGATCCCAGGACCCTGAGATCATGACCTGAGCCGAAGGCAGCGGCTTAAACCACTGAGCCACCCAGGCGCCCCACCTGTTCCCTGCTTTTTCTGTGCCATTGGCCTTGCCACTTCTCGGGGCTGATGAAATGCTCTTCCTTCCCCTTGTGCATGGTGAAGCTCACTTGTCCTTTAAGACCTAGATCAGAGCTCACCTCCTCCAGGAAGCCCACCACCCTTCGTAGCCCAGCATTCTGTCTCAAGTGAGACTCCTGTCATGGAGCCAAAAGTTCCCTGCTCTGTTCCCCTCTCAGTCTGCCTCCTTCACTTCTGTCTGAGCCCAGAGAACCCCATGGTATCCTCCCTACTGCAGCACACACGCTTCCGTGCACCCAGCACCTAGGAGACGGCTAAAACCCTGCAGATGTCTTTTGTTGTTTGTTGTTTTGGTTTTCAGAGGCCAGGGTTATGTCAAATCAGCCAACTGTTTCTTCTGCCTCTCTGAATGACCGATACAAGATGGCAGAGACAGGGATTTATTCTGGGCCACCCGGGGGGCCCAAGGTCCAGGCGGGTGCTGACTGTGGTCTAGACACCCTGCTACCCTCTGCCGCTGTCCCTTATCTGGGCCTGGTTCCCAAGACTTCCTGCAACGCTTTACAAATAAGCTCCTTCTTTGCTTCTGAGTTGGCTGCTATTGTTGGCAAACAAGAACCTTGGAATGAAGGAAAATATGTGACGCCTGTGTCTGTCCACGGATTCTCCAGGCTGGTAAAGCCTTTCCTCGTTGGACAGGACTGGCTCAGTAAGAAGGATGTTTCTAGAAAGCCCAGAAGTTCTCCCTGCACTGCCAGACTCTACCACTGACTTACTAATGTGGCCTCGAATGAGTCATTTTGACACCTACCTTCTCCACAAGGATGTCATTGGGATTAATGAGTTAATAGTCAAAGTCCTTTGTGCTTTAAACAGCGCCTTTCTGCAAGGAGCCCCAGGACTGCTAATGGCACAGCTGTGCGATAGATTATGAAGACATTCCTTACACACCATCACGTGTTTCTCAAACTGGAAAGGAGAACAAGATTAACAATGGCAAATCTTCCCTTCGAGAGGTGGTCCAGACTTTCTGAGTCTAGAAAATTGGGAAAAAAGAAGACACATAAACATGAAAATGAGCCTTGTTTTCTTCCAACCCAGCTTTCAATAGGTTGGCTGACCACACAGGACCTCTCTGACTTCTGGCCTCTTCCGGTCCCAGTATCGGGGTTTCCAGAGCAGAAAGCCCTGCCCAAGTACAAAATGGCCATCTAGGGGCCTCCTCAGTCTCTGCTGCTCTGAGTTTCTCCCAGTTCCCCTCCCCCTTGCCCTCGCCCTCCTTCCGCCCCACCCCGTATCCCTCTCCTCCTTCCCCTCAACCTCCCCCAGCACCCATCACAGATGCCTCGAATCAGACTGGCTTTGCTGGAGCCGGCTGGTGTTGTCTGTAGCCCAGGACCCACCTTTCACCATGAACAGAGCATTCGGAGACATGGATGTTTGATTTTGCTTGGCAGGAATTTCCTTTGGGGCCATTTTGGAAATGATCCTTCCTCTACCCCCCTACTCCTGACTCACCTTCTCCTCAACAACCACTTCCAGGCACTGACATCTGAGAAAAGGCAGATGTGCCCCCAAATACAGCCACAGGCACGCCTGGGCCGTTGGAGGTGCTGGCTCCCTTCCCATCCACATATCTCCCGAATCAGGGAGCCGCGGGCAGGACACGGGACCTCAGGCAGCCCCGTGAGTCCCCCAAGCACACGCCTGCATTTCCAGCACAGCCAAGAACAGACCACGCTTCGTGACGGAGTCCTATTCCTGCCCGTAAAAGAAGTTTAAGCCACTCCTCTTTTTGTTCTTTCTTTCTTTCTTTTCTTTCTCTTAACAAACTGTACAGAAAGAAGGACCCATATACTGGCAGATAATGTGCATTATAAACCAGTCACTAAATTCAGAAATTCAAGGAGAGTAATATAAAAACAACTATCTAGAAACGTCGTCGGAC
The DNA here is from genome assembly GCF_922984935.1 of Meles meles. Taxonomy (NCBI): domain Eukaryota; kingdom Metazoa; phylum Chordata; class Mammalia; order Carnivora; family Mustelidae; genus Meles; species Meles meles. The sequence goes on along the minus strand of NC_060070.1, from coordinate 3,291,671 downwards.
TTTCTTCTCACTCCCCACTGAGGGCTCTTGGGCACCCCCGGCGCGAGAGCCCCTACTCTGGAAGCTGCCCTTGAGAACGGGATTGCGGGTGTATCTATGCTCTTCCATAGTAAGAAATTCAAATTTCACTTCTATTTCACTTACACAAAACCACCGTGGTTTATTCATATTTGTAGCGGTGGCGTCTCAGTGCTGCACTTTGCGAACCGCGGGTATCAGCCAGTTGAGTGAAGGGCTTTGAATAGCTGCTTCTCCAATTTACTTCTGGGTCTCAGTTTCCTTCTGGACTGTTGCCATTGCAAAGCCCAGTGTCGTCTTGCTTCCTGACCCACTAGTGGCCATCAATGTATCGATTATAGAGCGGCGAACGGGGACCCCAAAGAACCTCTGGTCCCCATTCTTCCCAGTCCACTGCCCTGGAGGGCTGGGACCTACCAGCTTGCTGGCCCATGCTGACTCCCGAGTGTCCTCGGTGGACCTCCGGCCAGCCTGAGCTCAGCGATGAACTCCTCCTCCTCGCAACCCCAAGCAGAGGGCCCTTAGAACAGCCCTAGCCAGGTGACATGGCCCTTGCTGCCTGTCTTTGAGCTGTATGAGAATCTGACGGGCAGGCCTGTGCCTTCCGTCTGAGCATGGATGGCCCAAAGCGTCTCTCCGACAGGCAGTGGCTGGGATCTACTTAGCACTCTGTGTGGAAGAAGGATGGCCCAGCGGGCGGAAATCTGCTCTCACGGGGCTTTTCCACCCAAGACAGCTGCAGAGTTCTTGCATGAGAGAAGTATGCAGTCAAAATTGCAAAGAAATGACTCAGGACCGTGGGCGGCCACGGAGCCATGGTGCCACGGGGCCACACCATCTTGCTCTTTCCATGGCCACAGCAGAGCAGGGCTCAGGAGAATGTTTGTGCTGGGACTGTGCAAGGGGCCACCTCCTTATTTTCGTGTGAAGGTAATCAAAACGCAACACAAAATATTTAAACTGTGCGTATGATAGAAATGATCCCAGGGTTTTTCGTCTTTGTAGTGAAGCTGCTCAACCTGAATTTCTAAGTACAATTGCCACTCCACGGAGTTCCCCAACGCCACGTACCTACTTGAGAGAAACTCTGGTCCAAAAAGAAAAAAAGAACAATGTATGCACGATTTGAAAAACATTTTACAGATGTGCTTAAGCAGGTGAACTTGTATAAAATAACAATGGTCCTTTTCCCCCTGACATTATATATACGTGATAGCTTAATCTAAACAAAATCTTAGTGTCTTCTCTTTGACATATTGAAAACTTGGAAGATAACGTTACACATTTTTTGAAATGTTAAAACTGTCACAATCAATCAAGCAGACAAAAGCCAGGTAACTCAGAGGGAGAGATGACAACGTTGATCCCTCTGTTTGCAACAGCCTGGTGATGGAACAGCACGACTTCCATTAAATGAGGCTCTTTGGAGCCACCAATGTACCCATTAGAACCCCTGTAATTACTGTCAGGAGGGGCTTGGCAGTTCCATCCTTGCATATGCTAAAGAACGTAAGCATTCATATTTAAATCTAACTCTCCACCTACTGCAACTCTCCCAGTTAAATTGAGTAACAGGCAGAAAGCAAGTTGACTTTGGAAATCCATCAAGGCCTCCTCACGGGGAGTGGCATGGGGCAGTTGCTGGTTTTGATTTTAACTTCAGCGATGTTAGCTCGGATGTATCCAGCATTTCCTATATGCCAAGGACTGCACTAAAGCACTTTGTCTGATCATTTCTCTTTATCCTCATCGCCATCTTACAGAGCACAGAGAGGTGAAGGAAGTTGCCTGTGGGCACACAGCAAGCCACCCTTGGAAGAGGGCAGACTCAGGCTTCTGAGGTCGGACGCTGTAAGCTGCAGTGAGAAGGTCCACCTTCTCCTGTTTGCCCCCTGCCCACTTACGAGCCTCGCACTAACCCCACACAGTTCATTCCACTTCCCAGAGGCTGGATTGCATCCTCAGTAAAACTGGGTCATGGCCGTCTCATCGACCTCAAAGGTTGCTGGGAATATCAGAGAGATTTTTGAAAATGGAGGCCGGGCACAGTAATACAGGTTCTTCCCAGAGCAGAGAAGGGCATGGTACCCACACACCCATGAGCGCTTGCTGCATCAGCACCCGTGAACACACAGGATGGGCCAGGGGTCCCCCGACAGACGCTTTATAGAACCCCAGTGCCAAACGAGGCGGGGGCAGCACGTGCTGAAGGAGTTTGGGGCAGGAAGAGATCACGGAGCTCAAGTGGCGGCAAAGAGATGAAGAGGGTTCTGAGAAAGAATGGAAGCCCATCTAGGCCATTTCCGACCAGGACATAAAGAGCCACGACTCCCATCGGAGAAGGCAAATGGACTGGCCAAGAGGATGAGAGGCTCTCTGCAGGAACGATTCAGAGGTGGGGGGGGTCAGGGCATCAGGGCGTGAAGAGGCATCAGAAGGAGCCGAGTTTCCCCCAGGATCAGCAGGCAGTCACAGGAGGACTTGGCAGAGGAATGGATGGTCCAGTCAGTGCTGGAGAAACCCGCCTTGGCCCCGCGGGGCCCCACAGGTGAAGAGATCCCACCACCAGAGACAGTGAGGGCCTCCACCCAGAGTGGCTGAGACCACAGAGGCATCTCGGGGAAGGTCCCAGGCCACCAGGGCAGGTGGCTTCCAGAAGGTGGAGGCCTGGGCGGGAAGCAGAGAGGATGCTCGCGTGGGACACGACGCAAGAGGGGACAAAGCTCAGTTTTGTCGTAGTGTGAGCTTGAGTTCCTCCCACTGGGTCATTCTGCCGGAGAAAGCCAACAGACCTTTCATACTGGAGCCTGGAGTGCTGGAAGGGATCAGAGTTTGAGCCATGGAGTTGAAAGTCATTCATCCCAAGGTCACAGGCAAGGTCAGAGGGTCTCAGAACACTGAAAGGATGGGAGCAGAATGGAGTCTGGGGGCGGACGAGCCCTCTGAGTCCAGGTGCAAGCTCTGGGAGCAGCAGGGCCTGCTGGGGGGAAGGCCTTCCGAGGCAAGTTATCCTCAAGAGCTCGGGAGAGCGGGTTGTGTAATATGCAAATTGCTAATCAGTGAAATTTTACAGGGAGCAGCTAAGGTATTCCGAGTCACTCCATTTTCCATTTACAAAGATGAACACAAGATACCTGACGCCCTCTAATTGAACCTGAGTTTGGAAATGTCATGAGTTACCATAAGGCTAGAATTTGAAGTTCTCGATTTAAAGTTAACTTAAAAGTTCATTATGTTTTCAAACCAGAAGGCAGGACAGAAATAACCTTCAGTGTGACCGGTAAACTTCGTTCTCTTTCACTGTAGTACCCAATTCCAGGTTTTGCTCTTTAGTCGTAATTTAAAGCAGCTGAAAAGAATTACGTGAAGTAACAGTGCGATAAAACCCCCATCCGTGGGTAGAGCTGGAAGCCCCGAACTTCAGTGGAGAAATGGCCAGGGAGCCTTGTTACATCGTTGACTCCGCAGACACGCTTCCTGAGACGGCCACTGCCATATGTTCTCGGCTCTAAGTCGGCGGAAATGTTAACTGTAATGTTTATCAGCATCAGAACAACTGATCGGGCGGTGACCTAAAATCGCTCCCAGCAAAGCCTCTTTCAGAGATGAGAGCAGGCAAGGAGAAATGGAAACGGTTTAAATACCAGCAATCCCGTCTTCAGAGCTGTCTGCAGACCCGAGGCACAGAGCGGGGAGCCGCAGATGGGACCGTGGTCCGGGGAAGAGTCCATAACAAATCCTGAGACTTAAAGTTTCGCCACAGAGGGTGGTCCCATCTGGACCAAAAGAAAAGAAACACAAAATACTATCTGCGTTTTCCACCACTCATGCTGAAATAACAAACGTCAAGCTCGTGATGGCTTATCTGTGCGATTCAAAGTGAGGACACCTTGCAGCGGGGTCTTACGAACCACATTACCAGGAAAAAAAGGATAAAATGTGAGTGGATCTGAGGAAGGACGCAGAAGAAATACAACCAGGAAAAGGGAAACCAGAGCGTTGAAGGAGGGGAAGCCAGTGTTTGCCCCCAAGCCTCCCACAACATTCCCGCCACTCCTGTGTGGTTCGTTGTACCCAGACTGAAAGCAGGAAAACAAACCAGAAACGACACATCTTGAACCGCTTTCGCTCACGTCGTCGCTGGGGCGGTCCATTTAACTTCTGTATTTGCAGAAGTCGTGCTGGGGCTCACAGAAGCGCCAGGACCCAGGAATACGTCTGGAACAGCTCTGTTCCGCTCGACAGGGACGCGTTCCTCCTTCAAACTTAAAGGCTGGTGGGACGTTATTTATGGGCTGTTAACCATCACAAGGAGAGTACTAAGGCTTTCTGGAATCAACTGGACATCAAGCATTAATTTGTATCATTTGACATACAACTTCCTAGGGTGCATAAATCTGCCAACATCTGCTAAACATGTAAATGATTTATTACACTCCTTGCTATGTTTAATAAATGATGGTGAATCTGACCCGTGAGTGGGTATGAGACCTCCAAAATTGTATTAGCTAAAAAGGAATGTCTCAATGCAGGAAAAAAAAAATCCCCAAGGCTGTGTGGAGAATACAGCAATTCTGGTAGTGAGTCAAGAGATACGAAGACGCATCTGAATTTGGAGACAAAATCTGCAAGAGCATTGATCCTTTTGGGCCATTTCCAGAATGCACGATGGCCCAGAATCAGTCCGTGTCATCTTTTGGTGAGGCTTGTAGGATCGAACAGAAAATGGGCTCCTTGTTGATGTCCTGAAGCAGAGCAGACTTGGTTAAGTAAACACCGTCATTACCCTGAGGCCCGAGGAAAGCTGACCTGGGGGTCCTGAGCTCTACCCCATGTTTTCAGGCCTAGAAAGTACTGCCAAGTTTTTGTTTTGTTTTGTTTTGTTTTGTTTTTTAGATTTTATTTATTTACTTGACAGAGAGAGATCACAAGCAGACAGAGAGGCAGGCAGAGAGAGTGAGGGAAGCAGGCTCGCTGCCGAGCAGAGAGCCCGATGCGGGACTCGATCCCAGGACCCTGAGATCATGACCTGAGCCGAAGGCAGCGGCTTAACCCAGTGAGCCACCCAGGCGCCCCAGTACTGCCAAGTTTTGAGAGAAGCCGATGATTCTCATTCTCTTGCCCTCTGTCAGAAACCATGAGTGATGTTATTGCATTGGCACACAAATTTATGTTAACCTGAGGAAACTGTCCTTAGGAGGGAAGTCCACCCACGCGACAAGTCACTTGGTCTGCAAGCGCCCAAACAGGGACAGCTCTGGTGAAGCCATGTCCTGCAGTCAGGGCAGCTGTGAGTCGGGCCAGGGACAGACAGATGTTGGGTGTGGCTATAGCTCTGTTCCTTCAGGCATGCGGGCAACAGTTTTCTTAGGGTATCCCTCCTCCTTGTGGTCACAGGACACTGTCCATGTGCCGGTCCTGCAGACCTAGTTTCAGTTCAAAGAACAGGCACAGAAAAGTCCCTGAGGAACTCCCAGGAGAGTTGTTTCTCCTTTCAGCGGTTTGTGGAAGGAGGAAATGTGAGCAATTGAGATGAACAATTTGGAAACCAAATAAAAGCAAAAATGGATGAGAAATGAATGCCACAAACCCCGTGGGAGTCAAGCAGAACTACAGGCTCCCTCCTGCCTCCTTTCCCAGGGAAGAAAACCCTGAGGCCTAAAATCTCAGTCCCGTTATTTTGCATACTATAGGCCCTAACACAGTGCTAAGTATTTTATTATTATTATTATTATTATTATTATTATTATTATTTCAGGTGCAGAAAGTGGCATTTCTATTTTGGAATGATGTCCCCAGCCAGATACCGGCTGGAAAGGCCACAGCCAGAGTCCCTGGCCTGTGGGTAGAACGCACGGCCCAGATACACGCAGCGGGCATCTCTCTTTTCAAGACGGTAGAGGACTCACCAACTCCACTGCGCCTGGTTTGGACAACATCTCCCCAACTAAGTAAGCCCGTTCCTGCCCTACCATAGAAATGTAATCACTGCAGATACGTTACATTCATTTCCTGGCCTGTAGGATTTACACACGAGCAACGGTGACACACAAGGAAACCTCATAGCGGCCAAGGCTCGCAGCAGAGCCTCACGCGTTACACGAACACAGCAGCTGTACGGAAGCGGGCCCACATGGCTGCAAGGTAGTGGCGGCTGATGGCTTCGGGGGTACTCGGGATGTGTTATAACCATCACGAACGTGTCTCTAGTTTGTTATAACACACAGTGCAAACCAAATGACAGCACGCAAGTACGGCAACATCACCGCCTTATGTAAAAAGCGCCCAGAATTTTAAAACAGGAAAGAAGAGAAATCATCTATGGAAGGCCATGAACAAGTGAGTAAAGCACGTGAAAAACAGGGAGGAAGATACAGTTGGGATCAAACAAGGGGGATGGAATCTTAAATACATTTGAAAACAGTGAAATGGAATCGGCTGACTTCAAACACGCAGGCTTGCCTCTGACATCATTTCTGCTCATGCATGTCTTGCTTTGAAGCAAACCAACTCCCGGATGGCAAGCCCGTGGGTTTTTTGTTTGGGTTTTTTTGTGGGGGGAGAGGGTGGGTGGTTGTTGGCAGCAGTTAAGGAAAAAAGAACACAGATGATTTTTTTTTTAATTTATCAACGAAATGAGAGCAAAGTTAGCTTAAATCTAAACCATTGAGACGCGAATTGCCCTAATTTTTGGAAACTAAACAAGTTTGCCTGAATCTCAGTCTTGATTTCAGTGGGTCTTTTGTTCACAAGTTACTGTGTTTGATCCAAATTTGCCTTTCAGTGGCATAGGTCAGGTCTGCTGAAGTCTCGTGGACCCTTCAGGAGAGACACACGCCACCGATCGGCAAAGCACTTCTCCTGTTGACCGCGCCAGCCGACGCCACCGGCCCTTCCGGTCTGGGGACCCAGGACTGGGGATTCCGCCAACACAGAAGAGCGTCATGATTCCTTTTTCTCAGATCGAAGCTTGGGAAGGAAATACATCCCGGGGAGAAGTGGGCCGGCAGGACTAGCTGGTTCACGCCGGCCCCGCCTCCTTCATGGGGCGACTACTGAGTGCCTCCGTGCGCTGGGACCGCTCATGCCGCGGGACTAGAAAGCTGGCGGCAGGGGCTACTCTCCCTGTCACCCACCAGCTTGGCTCGGGGGTAACTGGGTGGTGCGTCCATGGGAGGCGGGGCACGGGGGTCAGCGGTGTGTGCTGGGGCGGGGGGTGATCTCCAAACAAAGACCCTAAGGACGTGGGGGGCGAGAAGCATGCTGGTATGGTCAAGGGCAGCGAGGGGGACTGGGACGCTGGAGGAGGAGGAGAACATGAGCTCAGAGGGGCCCAGGTGAGGCGTGAGGTCCATCTGGAGGACCTCTGTGGGGTCTTGGCTTTCTTCTGCTTGAGAAGGGTTTTGAGCAGAGGAGTGACCCGGCCTGGTTTATCTTCTAAGACCAGCCCCCGCCCCTCACGGAGCTGTGCTGAGAACAGACAGTAGGGGTCAAGGTCAGCAGAACCACAGGCAAGTCCCTGAACTTCTCCAAGCCCCACCTTCTTCTGTACGAGGAAGATGATGACGCTGGTGACGCTTCATGGCTTTCTTGTGACGTCTCATGGGGTAACGCAGGGAGGGTGCTCGAACTTGTGTCTGCCGTGGAGGAGGAGCTCAGTAAGTGTGTCTGCTACCACGATGGCCGCCGACGGCTCTCAGCAACCTGACCCAGTAGCCGCCCGGGAAACCTACTGGAACTACCCAGCAGAGAATCACCCTGCGGGACTTGCGTGGTGACGGATCTTGCACATCGGAACACAGAGCAAGGCCGTGGGTGCTCACCAGGAAACCCCTTACAGACGACAGGAAACCCCCTCCGTGAGGTCACCGGATCACTATGTTATGACCTACGCAAAAATATTTTCAGTTTTAAAGTGGAGACCATAATCTACATTGTTTCTTTTTTCTTCTTTTTTTAAATTTTTTATTAACGTATAATGTATTGTTAGCCCCAGGGGTACAGGTCTGTGAATCTCCAGGTTTACACACTTCTCAGCACTCACCATAGCACATACCCGCCCCCCAATGTCCATTGTTTCTACTGTTATAATTTCATGGCTATTGTCCCATTGTACGGTAATCACCGCCCTTCAGACAGCAACGGGGGGGGGGGGGGTAACACGGTGGGCTCTACTGTTCTGTTGCAGAGCCACTGGAGGTTTCTAAACGTTTTCTAGAAAGGGGACCACATTTGGAACCAGCAGAAAGACAGTTTGAGAGAACCCTTGGGTGTACGGCCAGAGCTGTGAGAAAGCACGGCTCTAGTCTGCCTGGCGCATCTTCACCGTGGTGCCACCCAACGCACGTTCGGGGTCACCGGAATCAGGGATCACGGTTTACGTGTCCTGGAAGTCCAGGCAAATGCTGAGGACAAGGGGCACACGTCAGGGCCAAGCCCCTGGGAGCCAGGATGCCTTCCACAAAGAAACATGATCTCTCCACGAGTCTAAAAACCTGTGCTTGGTGCTTTCCGATTTTGATAAAAACATACTCTGTCCATCCCCTGGTTCAATTGCTCTCGGATTCCACTGCTGGAGAGATACGCACCTGGTGCCGGGAGCTCACAGCAAGTCAAGGCTCTGAGGAGGGGGCGCCCGTGACACCCAGGGGGTGGGCTCCTGTGGAGGTCAAAGCAGCTGCGGCCGGAGCCTCTGATTAGTCACGAGCGTCTAGGAGTCCAGGTCCTTGAACACAATGTCGGCTTGTCACTGTTGTCAGCTAACAGGGACTGGGCCAGGTCTGCCCAGCTGCGGTGCGGGGGCTGTCGCAGGTTCCTGGCCACGGTAGGGCTGGACTTTCTCTGACACAGAAAGGAAACCAGCGCTGGCCTCCTTCTGCTGGAGTGGCCGGTTCCCGGCGGGCTGGGTACACATCTGGGTGAAGGTCAGGATGACAGCGAGCTGCTGAGGAGCACAGGGCAGCAGAAGGGAGGGCTGAGCCGTGACCCCACATTCCGGGCACACAGAGGCCTCCAGAAGAGATTCCTTCCTCGGTTTCCACCCGGCTAAGCCTCTCCGACTGGTCCTGGCGCACCCCTGCCAGCGGCTGAACACGCAGAACGAAGCAGCCGCAGCTCAGGCCCAGAAGACAGCGTCGGCCTCGCTGCGGGTTGAACTGTCGCCCCTGAAGTCCGTGTGTCAAAGTTTCAGCCTCCAGTTCCAAGAACGTAGTCTTACTGGGCAGAGATGTCATTCAGATGAGGTCCAGCCGGAGGTGGGTGGGCCGCTACTCCAGCATGACCCGTGGCCTTATAAACGGGAAATTCGGACACAGGGAGGGCGCAGGGCTGGGGCTGGTGCTTCCAGAAACCCAGTGAGCCCCAGAAGCCAGGGCAGTGGCCTGGGACAGGCCCTTCTTCCCAGCCCCAGGAAAAGCCTCCCTGCCCTCACCGGGATCTCGGACTTCCGGCTTCCAGAGACGGGAGAGAATCAATTTCTGCGGCGTGAGCCCCGGGACCGGGGTGTTTGGTGACACCCCAGCAGACTCCCGCTGGCCTTGCCCACCATCCAGGACTGACCCCCACGAACGGCTCAGCTTCGGGACCAGACTGCTTCCTGTCCTGGCCCCTGTGGGCCTTCAGGATCTGCATGTCCACTGTCCGCCTCGATTCTGACCAACAATTTCCATGCGCCCTCTTGGGTACCACTACCCCAAGCAAATTCATGCCATTTCCCAAGCCCCAGCTTCACAGACAGGCTCAGTGTCTACCTCCTCTTCCGTCCCATCCCCTTTCTGTGCTCGTACCAGCTGCTCTCAGGACCCCCTCACTTTTTGGAAAATTAGCGAGAACGCCTAAGGACGTTCGTTTGTGTGGGTTTTATCCATATCGATATGCAACGTTATTATAAATTAACACTGAGAAAATGCAAGACTATTACTTCATTTTTAAAAGTAAGGAACCCCGTAAAAAGGCAGAGTACTAATTAGTGTACGTTGAAATAAAAAAACAAAAATTAAAAAGAATAAAAGGAAACCCCTAAAAATAGTGAACCCATTATATATTAATATAAACAACACAGTACCATAAAACAAGTACGTTTCCAAAAATATTTTAAAAGTTTAGGGAAAGGGAGGCATTTTTTTCCATTTTGCAAATTTTTTTAGCATCTGGCTTCATAAGAGACAGCAGATCTTCAAAAATGCCCCTGTCTTCGTTCTGTTGAGATAATGCTGCTTTTCTCGAAGTTCTAGGAAAAAGATCCAGCCCCACATGGACTTGTGTTCGGGAAAAGGAGGAACATTTTAATAGTCTTTTCAGAAAATTGTGGATAATTTTCTTTGCTAATATGCCAAAGCTGAGGAAATAGCAGCTTCTAAAAAGCTAGTGGCCGTGTGGAATCTGAAACCATATTCGAGACTTTGGGCCTCTGGTGTATTAAAACCCCGAAATCTATCTTGAGCTTTGAGTGGACCCTTTACCTACTCCCAATTTGTATCATCATTTCTCCGTCATTTGGAAAATACTGGTTCTAGGAGTTACGCAACATTTAACAATCACAATATTGACACCAATCTTAATCGGAAAAAATGTACGTACTGAAAGGCTTTAGCTTGTGGTGGGCCAATACAAGTCTCTAAAATTCCAGTTTCCACTCAAAAGCTTGGATGTTCTCATCAGCCACACTTGCTACTTGTTTGCCTTCACGTGACAGGATCACTGCTCTTTTCAGGGCAGCCGCCTGCCGAATTCCCGAATCTGAATGACTCAAGGTTGTCAGTCATTTCCAGGTGAAAATGGTGATTTATGAAAAGCCTGTCGAGTCGGGCTTGCACTCCTGAAACTGCCCAAAACTCTTCTCCAAGAGCCGACGGGACTCAACAAACAGCACAGGGGCTTTCTATGTCCTTCCCCTCTCGTCACACAGAATAGTGCAACGGCGCCCACAAGGATCAAGGTCTAGCGAAGTCACAACCCCATGTCACGGCTTCCGCAAGGGCATTCGGAGGTGACATTGTCTTTACGGTGTGTGTAGACGGGCCACTGCCCCAACTCGACCCTGGGGACAGCAGCTTCCGACACCCTTCGCTCTAGGCGTCTGGGGCAAATGTCAAACTACTAAGAGATCAGACAGTGTCCCAGCCCTTTTGTGGGAAGGCTGGTGGCCTCTCAAACTCCCTGCAGTATGGGGACCCCAGACCCCGTGGACCACATTCAAAGAACAGAATTCATGGCTCACTCTGCTTCCGCTTGCCCAGGATTCTTTGAGCAGTTTATCATCGATAGCTGAGAATTCTGTTATGCCCCTCGTATACTGTAGAACATTAACATTAATTCACTTTAGTTATATGCCCCTTCTAATAAATGCCGTATGTCTTCAAAATAATATGTGTTCGTTCTCTTACCGCTGGGCGTTTCTTCTCTGGGCTGAAGTGCGGAGCCTGGAAGGGGCTGCCCTCTGCTGGTCGGCGTGGGAAATGGCCGGCGGGGACCGCCCAGCTTCCCCAGCCTTTCTAGGTCCTTCCAGCTCCTCTTCTCCAGTCTCCCTCCTATTAAGAAGCCAATTCAAGGCACTCAGGCTTTTTCAACTACGTATTTTCTTTGCTTTTCAATATTAAAGTGTTTGAAAGAATCACGATTGTTATGTCAGAATCTAACATGATTAAAAATATTTGGTGACCTTCAGTTTTCTGTAACTTGTCCAAGTATCTCATTAGAAACCTTAAAAGCAAAACCAAAAGCAGCCTCCTGGTTGCTTGTCTTCACAGGCCCCTGAGGTTGGGATCAAGTAAACGTTTTGATCGGAGCACTGCGGGTGTGTGTGAGGGGAGAAAAAGAAAGTGCACAGGTAGATTTAAGGAAGAGAAAACCTAACTGAGAGACAACTTTCCATACGCGTGTGAGAGACAACCATCTGCCTCCGTCTCTACCCTGATAAACGCTATTATCAGCACCGCACATTCCAGCTGTCCTCGTTACGGTCCTGCAAGTGCCCTGTTACCATCGAGACTCTGCCAAGAGTTACTCAGGCCCCGAGTGCATCATGCCCTCACAAAATAGAGAAAAGCAACTGAGCCACTTCGCACCCAGCAAGAGTCAACTTGGTTCCGTGAGATCGAGCAGATATTCTGAACGGTTTTCCGTATTCCCCGATGGCACTGCCCACTTCAGAAAGGCGCACTGGCTGGTCTCGTATACGCACCGTATGAGTGGGCCTACGTCACTGCGTGTTAACTGACCACCTACTACGTGTGAGGCACTGTGTCAGGCTTTGGAAGGGTCAGAGGTTAATCAGCACACTTCAGCTTTCCTGGATCTACAATCTAGTGACCCCCGTACGGCCAGGACAAGGTGAGACACTGTCGGCCCTCTGAGCAGGCACGGTGGGCGTCCAGGGAGGGACGGCTTCATCGCATGGAAGGTGGACCTTGAGGTGGTTTTGAGAACTGCTGTGATGATAGGAGGCGCAAACGGGAGGACACTGTGTTCTAGCCCGACAGAGCTCGAGCAAAAGCTTTCAGTGAGACATGTTCTGGAAGTATTTCGGAAATGCAAATAATAAAACATCATATTTTAAAAGTGAATCCTCTCTGTGCACCAAAGCTGGTCCTTGCTCATACACTTTTCCTAGATGACATCATAGCTCATGGCTCATAGACTGACTTCAAAAACCTCTTTTCCAGAGACACGGGTATGCAGTTCCAAAGAGCCAAAAAGTGGTGGTGCACTTGGCCTTCAGGCGCGAGCTGGCTTGTTCTCTGCACATCAGTGTCTTCCCCAGGCACGTGCTCGTGGGCTCCCCATCACCCCAGCTGATAACACCTGCTCGTCCACCTCCGTGCCCTTCGGACCGTGAGACGCTGCACCGAGTCATTTGGTAAAGATTTCCCCCAGTAGCCCACGTTGCTGCTTCTCTGAATACGGACCTGCCGTTAACCTGGAGGCTGCTTTTATGAACTTCTCCAGCTCTGCAGCCTGGGGCCCCTGCTGCCAAGGGCGGCTTTGAACACCCCGTGGTTTTACAACTTCTTTTCCTACAGAGTAAAAACAATCCTCTCACCACGGAAAGCACCGTTCCACATGTGTTCTGGAGCTGGTCATCTGCTCTCTCCAGAGCGTCCCCGTGCTGGAATGAGAGTTACGTGAAGCGTCTGATGGTGTCACAGCACGAGCTGAGAAAGTGTCATCATGGAAACACAGTGAGGGCTAGGACTGACGGGGTCCTCGAGGAAATCCAACTTTCAGAAGCCGATGTTTTCTCCCACCATGCGTCTGTTTGTAGCTGCTGGTCCCAAGCCACCCATTCTGGGAGCAGATTCCATCCGTATTTACACTGGGCTTGTGCTCCCTGTTCCCACTCACGGTATGATTTTTGAATTGTGGTCTCCATACAGCCAGTCTTCAGGCTGCTTCTTAAGGAATCAAGCTTGCGCCACTAACCCATCTTTTTTTGTGAATGAGTGATGCGTAAAGAAACAACGATGCCAACTATGTGCAGATTTCGTCAGTGATAAAACATGATACACAATTGTTGTAAAAGAAAAAAAAAATCCACTTCCCTGTCGGCCATGGGTCAGCGGAGACAGAGCAGCAAGAGCCTAACTCTTAGGACTGTTACAATCACTCAGAACAGAACTGGATTCCATAAATATGATGGCTAGTCTCACTTTTCAAGTTGTAAAACATCTGTGACCCGAGCAATTTATTACCTGTGTTCTGACAACACCAAGCCACCTGGAAGAGGGCCCAAGAGGCCAAGGATTCGCTAACCACACTCAGGAAATACTCATTAGGAACACAGCTCTCAGGGCCAGCTAGGGCCCCATGTCCCAAAGCCGCAGCACACAGATGTCTTAAAGGGGGATCTCGGCAGGGACAGAGACACACACGTCGATGAGCAGATGCCTGGCCGGGAGTGTGGCACCTGGCAGCCAGGGCATCCTCCCCAGCCCGAGGTCTGTCGCACGATGGTCTGCTCACAGATTTTGCTGGGCACAGAGAGATGGAGGAATGCAGGGGAGGACTCCTGGGGCAAGACCAGGCTGTGACATGGCCAGCTGCTGGGACATCAAGTTGGGGAGTATTGTGTGGTAGGGAGAAGACAAAAGGTCATAAGACCAGACCACTGGCCTCCAGGCTTCCCATTTGCTCTCATCCTGGGAGGGGCAAATCCAGTGGGAAATAACTGGAGAATAGGAAAAGGGGCCGCGGAGACATGGGGTCACGTCTCACTGGTGGGTGGTGGGTGCGTGGAGGTGGGTGGACGTGGATAGAAGCTGGATGGATGGTGGGTGGATGGTGGGTGGACGTGGTGGGTAGAAGTGGACGGAGGTAAACTGAGGGGTGGGGGATGGACGCAGGCATGCATGAACTCATTAACAAGTGAGAGGATTCAGGCCAACAGCTGGCCGGCTTAGACATCTCAGGAGAGCCTTGGATGCCGGGGTGAAGGGTCCTGCATCATAAGGAAGGCAACGGGACCTTGCATGGTGTCCTGCCTGGACAGGTCTCCCAGATTTCATGGGTCCATGTAAGGCCAGCCTGCCTGTGGCCTCAGGTGCCAGTCAAGCCCTCTGAGCGAGCTTGGCAACCTCACCTCCCACTTGCTGCTGGGAAGTACGTGGGAGGCTAGCACCACACACTGGGCATTCGTGCCAACTTGCCTCGCGAAAGAGAAACAAAACATCGGAACCAGAATTTGTGACGAAGGGCTTATGTCACAAAGACTTCACGGAAGTCTGAAGTCTACGCTTCCAGGTTCAAAGGGAGAGCAAGTTAGGAATGAAATGCACAGGGGGTGGTCCACAAAACCACCTCAGATGTTTAAAGGAACACCAGGGAAACCTGCAGCAGTAGGCGTCTGCAATTTTGAAAATATTAATAAGATGCCATCGTGCCTTCCTTAGCCCGGCAGCTGACAGCGCCGGCGTAACTGAGGGACGCATCCGTGCGGCCACTCCGGGCATGCAGAAACATCTGCCTTCGTAACGTTTCAGAAAATCCCATTTTTTCCCCCGCCACAACGTTTTCTCTGAGTTAAATGTTCCTATTGATTTAATGCCCCCACAGACCCAGGAGACTCCGGTAGGGAAGGAGCCTCCATCATCCCGAGCCTCCCCACTAACAGGCTGCATGAAACCACTCGACATAATCACGGATGCTTAGATCCAGCGAACCTGGAAATCTGTGTTTTCTAGCTGCCAACACTTCTGTGCACAGTGCGTCTGGGAAAAGCGCTCTGAGTTCACCCCGAGTGCGGCCGTGTGAACCGTACCTTCACTGCACAGCGTGCTGGGCCCCACACCTGACACTGGGCCCTCTCCCGGCTCCCCCAACCCAGGCTCCAGCAGCTGGGACCCCGGCTCCCTGGCTCCGAGCTCTGAGTCTGTCTCTAGGACCCAGACCTGCATCCTGGTCCTCTTTCCAGCAGCCAAAGGGAACAGGATCGGCACCTGCTCTCAAGTGATGTCCGAAAGGGGTCTTTTAGGGGTTGATAGAAGACTGGGGCAGCCACTTTTATTCTATAAATAAATATTCAACTTATGAAAATCACACAGTTGGGGCGCCTGGGTGGCTCAGTGGTTTGGGCCACTGCCTTCGGCTCGGGTCATGATCTCAGGGTCCTGGGATCAAGTCCCGCATCGGGCTCTCTGCTCGGCAGGGAGCCTGCTTCCCTCTCACTCTCTCCGCCTGCCTCTCTGCCTACTTGTGATCTCTCTCTGTCAAATAAATAAATAAAATCTTAAAAAAAAAAAAAAAAGAAAATCACACAATTAGCAAATCTAATGTCCCTGACATTTTCAAGATAACTTACAAGTCATTCTTATTCTTTTGATTATCCATGTTATTAAACAGTTGGGGGCTCTGGTTAGTGCCCTTTTGTTGAAGTCGAGACAGCCAAAGTCCCTTAAACACTCAGGTGTATTTACATACTTAGCTCCTCAAGTTTCCCTCGACATCTGACACTACATTCATCCGTTTCCTCTGCCCTAGGCCCCTCTCCAGCACGTCACGTCCCTGCGCGCACACTGTCTTCCCGAAGACGCAGAAGCACCCAGTGAGTCAAAGAAAGCACGTGTGAATCCCAAGTTCCGTTCAACTTCCGAGACCTTCCAAATCACAAATCACAATCACAATTTAAAAGAAATTACTCAGCAGGAAGAACCACAGGATCATCTATCAGATTCTCAAGTTTCTCCCATTCTCTGACAAAGACATGCAAAGAGCATTCCTCACATTAACACAAAACTATTAGGACAGTGGGTTGACCCTGTTATGTAATTCTGGATCCTGCGTGCCTTCCAGGGGTAAGAACATTCGCCCCCTAAGAAAGCAGGCAACGCCTGAGCCTCGCTGAGCTAACCAGGAAGCCTGGCGCTCCGTCTCAGCCGGCTGGCCCGCATACTGGCCAGAGAGTTCTGACCAGACCCCGTACCTTGGCGGGCTCAGCTCTTCCTTACAACAGACAGTGACCTTTCTGCCATCACCCCCGCCAGCCAGCAAGGCTCTTAAAGTCTGCCTCCCTTCTACACAACTCAGATTCCTCTATGGGTCGGGAAGAGGAGACCTCCAGGGAGGCCTCTGCTGTTGCACAACACCGCATTCCACTCTTGCCTCCCCAAGTGCATGCCAAGTGCACAGAAATGTGAGTCTGTCCCTGTGTGAACCGGCCCCCATTGTGAAAGCGAGTCCCATCCCTCGAGGCTGCTTCGGGACACTGGGGTAAGGGGAATGACCGGAGGAGTTGCCGGGGACGAGGAACCCTGAAAGGAAAGGCGTATTTGCAGCCCCGTTCGTGCCTCTGCAATGTGGTTGCAACAACTCTGCACGTGGGAATCCGTGAGTGTAAGTGTGTGTGTAAAGCACAACTGTGTTTCCTAAAGCAACGCAACCAGGCAGAACAAGTCACCACACAGACTCCCCCCAGGTTGCGCGTGGGACGATCCCGCGTCACTGGAGCGGGCTCTCAGTGCCTGCCTGCCTTGTGCCTGGAGGGCCAAGCACAACGCACAGGGGATGACCTCGCCAAAACTTCACTGTCCTTGGCTTCTCCAGCTGTGTGGCTCAGGTACACACACGAACCTATTTGTACTGTTTTTTTGGAAACAAGCACAGAGAAAGAAAATGGGCTGAGCAGGGAGCCCGACGCAAGGCTCGATCCCAGCACCCCAGGATCATGACCGGAGGCGAAGGCAGACACTTCTCTGACGGAGCTCCCCACGCGCCCTTCGGTCGGCTCTCTGGTAAATGTTGAAAATCACTGTTGTAGAAACACTAAGTCGATTCCTGCTACTGGAGCTAGGGGTGTTCTGCAAGATCACGGCGAACACTGAAGTAGTGAACCCCAAACTCTGTCCGAGACAGCGTGCAGGACTCATGCGAGTCCTGGTCCCCGCCCTCACTTTACACGTGCTCCTTCCTCCAGACCCTTCACTTAATGCTTATCTGTTGCTCCAGAGCCATGGAGCGTGGCCAGCGGCACGTAACTATGTATCTGTAGGTCTGACTCACCCGTAACTGTAACTCCTGCCCGAGAGAAGCTTCTCTAACCCGGGGGGCTTTCTCCTAAGGCCCATCACAGCCCTCTCGCGCTCAGCAGCACATAGCCCCAGACCCTGCTGGGGACCCTCTAAAGAAAACACTGTGGGGCCCCCTGGGCAGCTCAGTCGGTGGAGCATCTGACTCTTGATTTCGTCTCAGGTCATGACCTCAGGGTCCTGGGATCGAGTTTTGCGTTGGGCTCAGCACTCAGCAGGGAATCTGCTTGAGGGTCTCTCTCCCATTCTGCTCCTCCCCGCCACACCCTCGTTCTCTCTAAATAAGTAAAGAAAGAAAGAAAGAAAGAAAATAAATAGAATGGAAAAGAAAGGAAGGAAGGAAGGAAGGAAGGAAGGAAGGAAGGAAGGAAGGAAACATTGTGGTCCAATACACAAGACAACGATTTACCAGAGCATCGCCTTGTTTGACCGTGGCTGGAAACACCCACATGTTTTACCTCTCTCCAGATATCCGGACATGAGCAAAGACAACGGGAGTATCAATCTGGGGTTGCAAATCAATTTTAGCAAGTAGGAGACTTTGTAAATACAGACTGTGGGAGTAATGAGGATCTACCATACGTTCCCTCGTTTCCCGGGCAAAGGCTCCCTGATCAAGACGAGTGCAAACAGGGGCACGGACTCGCAGAGCAGCCTGTGCTGGGCCAGCCGGAGACTACGGGTCACCTGCAAATGGGGGTCCAGAGGACTCCCCCAGCCAAAGGCTCCTGGCACATCCACAGCCTCTGTCACGGCTACGGCTTTAAAGCTTTTCCTTTGTCATATTAGAGGTCATATTAGAGGTAAAACTCCCGGACAGCCACGGCAAGATCATCTACCCATTTGTCTGCCCAGCTTGCCTGTCCGGTCACCCAGCGCACACTGGCTGAGGTCTTCCGTGCTGTAGGCACAGAGGACGGCTACGGGCTTTAATCTGGAGGGAATCCGGCACATGCTACAAAGGGCCCAGAGGAAGCGTTCGGTACAGCGGGGTTAGAGGCTCTGTAGGCCACTCAGACCCATCACCCGGTAGACGAAGCTGGAGTTCACAGAGAGACAGAGGGATGGGAACATTCGTCCAGCCAGTCAGCATCAACCGAGCACCTGCCACGTGCTGGATGCCGGGACGCTGGGGGAGCCCTGCCCTCTGGAGCTGACCTGTGCACGGGGAGGACGAACGACGAACAGGATGGATAGTAAACCACAGAGGCACGAAGGGAACCGAAGGAGGGGAGCCTGGAGGGACGGGTCCGGAGAGGAAGCTGCATTTCAGAGGGGGTTGGGGGGTGTGGATGGTGAGGCTGTGAGCCCGCCGGTGTCTGCGAGAGCTCCTCGGGCGGAGGATGGAAGCACACAACCCAGAGGCAGGGGTGCAGGGCAGAGTCTAGGAGAGGACCGGGTAGACGCAGCACCAGAGTTCAAGTCTCGAGGGCAGGCAAAGAGAGGGGAGCCGCCGACGGTTCTGAGCAGAGAAGTGGCCCCCAATGGCTGCGGCAGATGTGGGGAGGACAGACAGGGAGGTTGGAAGGGGGAAGGGCAGAGGCAGAGAGGCCGGAGAAAGGCCACCGCTGTCCTGCAGCCGGAGAAGGGTGGCACTGGTCAGGGGAGAAGGGACTGGACAGGCATTGCAGGGAGAGGTGACGGGGGACAGAACCCCATGCCACTCTCTATACAAGGACGTGTCCACAGACAAATGAGAACGAAACCGACGTATCGAATGACTGCGAGGATTTTGTCTGTTTTTAAGGAAAACCTCCCTTCCTTTCAGCTGTGGTTCCGCCTCTCGGACGCTCACGAGAGGACACAGCTCTCCTGTCCGGTGCTCACTAACGTCCCTGCGGAGGCTTCCTGCGACAGAGCGGCACGCAGCTCCGCGACCAGGACCGGGGGCCCGCAGCCATGAGGGGAAGGCGAAAGGTTCCCATTTTCACCCCCTCCCACATTCCCAGGGAAAGATGGATTTGTGAGCAGCCAGCAAACAGGTTTCCTCGAGAGCTTCAGTGCCCGGTGTCCTACTGTAAGACACTTCTCCAAAGCACCTGAAAACCATCTCGTGATTGCCTTCCACCTCCCTTGGGAGCAGGTTCTCAGTTGTTCAACTGGCACCAGTTCACGGGCAGCATAAAAGCGGGGAGGCGTCCTGAATGAGCCAGTTGGCGGGGCAGGGAGAAAGGCTTTAGCAGTCTTGCTCCGGCTACGGCTTCTCAGGAAGCAGCACAGACCTGCAGCCTTGTCTTAGAGACTGGTTTATCGTTGACAAACTGAGGATGCCCCTGTGCATTCCCAGACGGCCACCGGCGGTTACCGGACGATCACAGCTGTTACCGATGGCCATAGGTGGTGACCCAACCATTCCCCAAAGTAAAGGATGACGCAGTTAAAGGAAAAGCAGTTTATGAGGAAGAAGCCACACGACTAAAATCCTGACACACTCAGGACCCCACCGGGGGATGGACAATGCGTCCGGTGGGAGCTCGGGAAGGTGCCACACACGCCCCCCCACCCAGGCCCCAAGGACACGGACATGGAGCCTCAGTTGCACACGTTTCACCTACAAATCCCACAAGGGAGTGACTGCTGGATAACCTCCAAAATGCCTTGAGGGGCACGCGGGCTGAGACGCCACGGAGTTGCTGGTTATAAGAGAACATTTAAATCGGGCTGGGAGCAGCATGCGTCCCTTGGGGGTCCCCCACTTGAGGCCGGTCCTCCCACGTCAGTCGTCTTCTCGGCCTCCATCACGGCACGCAAAGAAGCCGCATGCTGAAACCCGTCCTGCCTTGTCGCCCGGCTGTCGTGGAGGACACGGTCCGGGAGTCTGTGCAAAACCCAGGCGAAATGTATGTCCGGAGCCGAAGACTAGAAAGTAGGTTTTAGGTCATGAGGAAGAAGGGGCATTGGGTCCCCTCTGACGACATCAGCGAGTCACTGCCTATAATTACATTTTAACTTTGGCAGGAAGCTCACAAGCTCAGAGCTTAATTTGAGGCCAAACACACCAGCTGCCTAACGTGACGGCTCCTGGTCTCCTGGCCTCGGCGTGTTCTCATTTGCGGCTCCTGAGCTGCTGATTTTTACATTCGTCTTTGTGTGTCACGATTACTTCATCGCATGAGAATTAGTCACAGATCAGCTCACCACAGACCCACAAACAAAGAAAAATGAGTGCACATATATTCTATTAAAATAAAACAAAGCACAGAGAGCGGACATGGAAATACGGAGGTGGGTAGGGCAAGGACGTCCAGAGCTCAGAGACGAAACAAAATTTTGTGAAGGCAACGGTTGGAGGTGTGCGTGGAGTGTGAGCGAAGAGGGTCCCCAGCCAAGACGTGGGGATGCGAGCGTGTGGGAAGGGGCCTCGTGAGCAGCGAGTCCCCAGCCGCTGCGGCGCTGCACGTCGACCAGAGCGGGCAATCGCCAAGGCTGACAAGACGGAAAACAACTGAGCCGTGGGAGGCGAGGCCTCTCCCCTGCACCCAAATCTGAGCCTTCACCTCTCCAGCCCACCCGACCCAGGAGCCGCCGCGACATTTCTCGAAAGAGGATCTGGTCTTGCCGTCATCCGCAAATAAGACTTCAAACGCTTCCCACTGCCCTTAAGGTTTTCAGGGAGAGTTGTGAAAGACTCAGACAAAATTACATGCCGCTGTAAACAAGAAAATCATCAAAATGAAAACGCAAAGAACCACATGGGAAAGTGGGTTCACTACAAGTGGAACAAAGTACGCCTGGTAAGGAGCTCCTCCGCGGTGGTCCCTCCGGCCCCATCCCCCCCGGAAGGGGCAAAGGCCAGGAACCACGAGTGCCATGCTGGCTACGACAAAGAAGAAGGTTCGGCTTCATCGGTTAAGGACGGAAACAGGAGCAAGTGAGGTTTCCCACCTGGCAAACTGGTGAAGAATTTTCAGTGATTCGGAGTGAGACCCGAACTCTCACAGACTGCTAGCGGAGGAAAACCCACACTCGCTTCCTCAACGAGTACTGAGCACCGTGGGGGTACGTTCTCATTTCGATCCACTAATTTTATTTCTAGGAATCTCGTCTGAAACACTGAGAAGTGAACAAATATTTAAACAGAGAGCTGTTCACAACATAACGTTTTATAATACAAAAATTAAATGTCCAAACATAAGGAAATAATAAGGAATTATGATAGAATATTATGTGGCCGTGAAAAAGTGAAATGGATAAACTTCAGTATCGTTGGAAAATGCTCGCAGTAGAATGATCCGTGGACCACCCAGGCTCCATGTGCAAAGCCATCCATACAGCATGGCCAAGGAAAGTAACATGTTTATCAGGATTGTCTTGGGGTTGTGATGTATGGATCCATGGCTTTACTATTTTCTTCTTTATACTCTTAGTGTTCTAGAATACACATGCTTTGTTGTTATTGTTGTTGTTAACTTTAACAAAAAGGAGTGGAAGCTACAAATGTTTTTAACATAAAGGGTGAGATGATGGGGCACAGACAGGAGGACCACCTGGCCAAGGTGAATACGGGGAGATGCCTGGGAGGGGACCAAGTGGAAAGTAGCCCACCTTCATACAGTTGGTGGGAGACACCAGCCACCGGGGGACAAATCAGCAGAAGACATCTCGAGGGAACTGAATGGAGTAAGACGAGTTATGGGCACGGTGGGAATTGAGGTCCTCTAGTGATCTGCGGTGAAGACGGCTGGTAAGAAGTTGGCTGCTGGCAGGTGGGGGCAGGCGTGAACACATCTCCCGGCAGGGAAGAGGACACTTGAGTGAAAGCCCAAGGCCATGCGTGCCAGCTCCAGGGTGGTGGCTGTGGGCTGCACCTCCTGGGAGAAGTCAGACGGGGTCTCACAGCGCAACATCACAGCTGTGCAGGTTGCAGAAAGGGGAACATTCCAGAGACAGGCTGGGAGACACACCATCAAAGGTGAGAGGCAAGGTGTTTTCAAGAAAAGGTCAAAGAGAATGGAGAATAATAAATCTGGAAAAGTCAACTGGACCTGGACAGCAGAGAGGTTGAAAGTCAGCAGTGACCGTCTTACACCGACCTGGGACTCTGTCCAGCTCATTGCGATTCTGCCCCTGGGAAACCTCATGGGAGGGCGGTCACCAAGCAGCCTAGACGCTGCCTTTCTGAAGGAACTTAGTCTAGGTTTCTGCTGGTGTTATTCTCTTGGTTTTACCAATCCTTTTGCATTTGTGATGTCCATTTCCAGTTGTGTGATAAATGAAAGCAAATAAAGTATTTTTTTCCTTAAAAACAAACCTAGTAACTAGAAAACCTACTGAGAAGTACAGAGGTAGTTTGCAGCAAGGAGACGGTCCCGTCTACACGACTGAGGTCTGGACCCCAGAGACCCCACTCTGACGGGGTTTTACTGTGTGTTGGTGCTCCAACGTTCACGGACCGTAGAGGTAAGGGCCCAGGTGCATGCGCCATCTGCCTCTCTGGCATCATCCCCCCTTCCTTCTACAGCACCCGAGTTTACTGACCTACCCCAACCCACACTACTTGAGCAGGACTGCCCCTTCCAGGGCCCCAGGCTGGGCCTCTCCGCATAATCTAACACCAATCGCTGTTCTTGTTACCTGACCACAGGGACTGGCTCAGGTGGGCGGGAGGGTCACCGAGCTGTGAGCAGATGTCCGGCTGGTCTGGAACGGGGATGTGCTGTCCTGAGACCACAGGGCAAAGGGGCTCGGGAACTGCGAGCCGCACCCAGAGAGCTGGCTCCTGGGCTCTGTGGCCTTTAACGGAGTTGACCCCGAGGCTGGCCGCAGGTCCCAGCACTGGACGGGGGATTGTGTTTGCTGAGGGTGACGCCTGGTAAAGGAAGCAAACGAGGTCAAATCCTTCATTTGTTGGAAGATGGAGTTTTTCTACCATTATGTGCAAGGCTTGCTTCTTGGCCTCACGCCTGCCGAGGGGAAGCAGAAACACTCCCAGGAGATTACGTCAACATCATCTCCTCTGCCTAAAGTCTCTGTACCTCCGCCACCAATTCTTTGAACTCCCTAAATGGTGAGTTCGCAACATATCCGAAACCAAAAACAATACTACTGTAATACTTCTGGGCATGAGAACAAAAACCTGACGGGAGAAGCAGGGTTGCCTTTGTTTGGTTTCTGGCTTCGACTTTAACGTGCTCGGCAGGGAGGGTCAGCTAACCTCTCTGTTCTCCTTTGAACATCTGCAAAATGGTGGTGATTCATCACTTCATATCACAAATTCAGAGCCTGAGAGGCAACAGTTTTTTAAGATGCAACCTGCCCCCAGGAGAGAGCAAACATCTGCTGATCTCACTTTTAAAACCGAGACTTGTTATAGCTAGCTTTTGCTTTGGGTTTTAAAGTGTCCCTTAACTTACACACATGCACACACTTATTTGGGATGACTCTCAGTATTTTAACTGGACATAAAATTCTTGCTATCAAGATACACCACTTTGATGATCTATGTTCTTAGAGGACATGGGAAGGACGGATTTCAAAACTTAGATGTACAAGAAAGTTGTCCCCCATATAGACGGCAAAAGTAAGATCAGCTTTTCCCTTATGATTTTGCGCACAATTCACTGAAATATCTACTATGAAGGACAACTGAAAAATACTTGAAAATAAACTATTCATTCACTACTGGATCTTTAAAATTATTGATCATTTAGCAATTCAAAGTGTGAACCTGTTTGAACACTGTTAAAAATTATAATGAAAATTCTTTTGGGTTTTTTTCCATAAATGGAGAACAGAAGACATATATAGTTCCCCTTTATCACCAGTTTCCCCAGGGGACTGAGAGGGAAGCTTTGTTCTCTGAGCCCCAGCAAACAACATTTTGTGAGAAAACGAAGCATTGCTTGGTATTCCTGTAGCAGCAAACCAATGAGAAAAGAAAATGAGCCAGCCTGGCTCACAGCATAGCGGCAGGGAAGAGGGATTACTACGGCTTCCTGGAAACCATAGCACTGAGGCGCCGGGTGGCTCAGTCAGTTGGCGTCCGAGTCTTGGTTTCAGCTCAGGTCACAATCTCAGGGTGGTGGGATCGAGCCCCGCGTCGGACTCTACACTCAGTGCCGAGCCTGCTTCAGATTCCCTCTCCCTTCTGCTCACTTTTCTCTCTCTCCTTCTCAAAGAAAGAAATAAAATCTTAAAAAAGGAAGGAGCCACAGCAACACTGGTACCTGGTACATGCACTTTAGGTTTTTCAGCTCCCACACGTCGAAGTTTCTCATTTTGTCTTGGTCAAACCCCCTTCTTCAAATATGGGGGAAATTCCATGCTGGGAGCTCTATAGCCAAAGAAGCTACTGGTTTCTGGAGAAATACGGCCTTTTCCTGGGTAGCAGGTGCACCCACAGGGAAGACAAGGGCTTACTTGGTGCTAGGAAAAAAACGTTCTGCTGAAGTGAGCATGGGGTGGGGGCCCTTGCCCACTTCTCACATCTGAGCTTGGATTCCTGAGACCCAGTAACTATGGTGTGAATTTGTCCCATGAATTCATTTCTTCTCTTGTGCAAGATAAGAAAGTGATTTTACCAAGTTTGTTCAAAATAACATTGTCAGATACGGTCATTACTATTAGTACGGTTCTAAAATCAATAAAAATCGGGCAATTCATGGTGCTGGTGAGGAGTGTTAACTAGCGTGCCTTTTATATGTTCTCTCAATATTATTTTGAAAAAGTCTGCACAGTCCACAGCCTTCCTGATTAAAATTAGGAGGTGGAGGAAAAACTTCAGTGTATCTCAAAGCCACTAACGGTTCTACCAAACTCTCAGGGGTGTCTCTGAGATTCGGTGTGACGCACTTGGTCCACAAGGGATGTCAAAATCCCTCCCAGGAGGAGACCCCAAATTCCCAAAGGCAACGTATAACCCTGATTGCTCCCTCTGCTCCCTAGGGCTCCAAAGCAGACAAGTATTTGGTCCAAGAATGGACACTGGTCAGGGTCAGGAGAGACACTGATTAATGTGAAACTGGACAGTCTCCTAGAGAGGAACAGGAAGTAGAAAAAGTGGCTTCGAGCACAGCGATGTGCACCGTTTTTACGGTTCATCAACGAGGTGAGCTGAGGCTACCGTGAAGGGGCATCTGCTCGGGGAGCGGCCACGGTGGGCGGGGTCAGCTGTCCGCATGCACACCATGCCCTGTGTTTAGTAAATGAACTGGTATCTTCCCCGGTTCTTCCAAAATGATGGGTTTCTGCCATACTTCAGTATTATCAGTGACATGAGGAAGGAACCCCGTGTCTCTCTTCCCAGAGTCACTGTCACAGCTGGGGTGGACCCAGGACGAACCCCAAGTGTCTTCACCCCTGTTGGAACTGAGAACTCTGCACAACGTGGTACAGAAACTCATGGAATCCCACGTTGGCTGCACTTCTTTGTCCTTGTCCTGGCCAGTCCCGTCAGGTTGTGGACTGATGGATGCCTGGTATACAGTAGGTGCCCAATAACTTACATGACCAGCTCAGCTTCATGCAGGGATAGATGACAGCCCTTGGGACTGGTTCAGGTGCCAAGATGGATTTTCCTCACGCGCCTTCAGAGAACTGAAATTCCAAATCCGACTGATGAACACAGGACGGAGGCCGTTGGTCAGAGGCGTGTTTACTCAAGGCCCAGCGACTGGCACGAACGTTCGCTCTCAGTCCTTCCTTTGAACACACTCTCTGTTCTTGGTTTTTGTCTTCATTAGACTGGAGATAATCCACTGCGACCTTCTTGGTTTTTGATTTCTAGAAAGATCAATTTTCTTTTGCTGTTTTGCTTTGTTTCAGCCCAGAGATCACTCCCAAGTGGTATTTATCACTGTTCTGCCTGTCTCCTCTATTGGTGTTTAAGTGTGGGGTCTGGATTTTGGAGACATGAAATGGCTCCTTTGTGGCGGAACAGGTATGAAGTGCAGAGCAGGAACTGAAACGGAGGGCCCGAGACCCGACGACAACACGTTGCGGAAAACGGCCTTTTGGAGAAGCTTTCACAGGTAACATGAGGTAGCTCTTTGCGTCCGGCAGTGGTCATCAGGACTGACGGTTACTCTCAGGATCTGGAAGTTGTGGAGGAGCCTCTCAAGGAATCACACCGCACACACGCATCATGTGTCTGACACGTGCCGACTGCCAGCAGACGCGCTGGGCCCGTGAGACGCAGCTGGCCCGGCACGAGGGCGGGGGGCCAGGACCCAGGACACAGAGGAGGGGCAAAAGCAGGGAAGGGGACCAATGGAAAAATCGATACATATACTTTATTAAAGAGGAAAAACCACCAGCAATGAGCCCACTCGCTCATCACAGACGCTCCAAACGGAGAAGGCAGGAGAACGGAAACAGGAGTGAGCTTGGATGCCGCCGTGCTACAGGAAGGAGCCGGCCACTCTAGTTTGAAGACGCGCTCTTCTCCCTTCGAAGGAAACCCAGTGTCGTGAATTAAAGCCTCACCCTGCAGCCTCCAGTGGTGTAAGCCGTAGCGCGGCATAACACAGGCAAAAATGGGGCCCAGGTTCTTTGTAAAGACTTTCCTCTGACCGTCCCTGTCTGAACCTGAAAAACCCAGAAGTCAGGCAGCCAAGTCAACGGATGTACCGTCCCCAGATGTTTCCCATATTTTCCTCCCGAGCAGAAGTCGCCACGGCAGGGCTAGGTCTTCTGTGGGATCTTCACCGTTAAAGACCAACAGCTTCCCCGTCGTACGGTCGCTGCCAAACCTCTGTGCGTCACAGAGCAGAAAGGCCACCGAGGACCACAGCATCCCGGGGAGAAGGCTGGAGACCAAGCTCAGCGCCGCAGCCTGTCCACCGGCCCTTGCCAGTCGCAGCTGGAGCGCCGGGGCCGTGAGGTCCAGCTCCAGTCCCAGAGCAGGAGAGGGGCAACGGGAGGGGCAGCTGCAGGGAAGCAAATGAAGGTTGACATCATGGGTGGCTCTGACCCTGTGCGTGGACCGTCAGCCCAGGGGACGTCGTCGAGTCCTGTGGATCTGAAGTCCGTCTCGGGTGCCCGCCTTCGGAAATCGGACAGCCTGGCTTCCGCGCAGCAAGCCTGCCAATGCTCTCGTTCGAGGAGAAGAATTCTCCAGTGATTGCCTTTGCTTCTCCTTAAGGTGCTGTCTGGTTTCAGAATGATGAATGGTTTTGAGTCCCGTTGGCTCTCGCAGCCCACGGCTCACAGACAAGCCCCACCGACTCATCTCCTTCAGGAAATTAGGCATTTCGGCCTGCTCTGGCTTGGTCCTCACTGAGGACTTCACATGAAGCCCGTGCAGACAGGATGCTCCCAGGCCAATCTCGCTCAGTCCTCAGCCCTCCTCACGCCCTGCACGCCCTCTCCGAGCACTTACGTGTAATGCGCACCTGCTCCTTCTCCCTCGTCCTACCTACCGGCACCCTGTCCTGCACAAGCGGCCTTTGGTCTGTCCAGTCAGGTGCTCCCGAAACCTCACCATCACTGTGTGATGTCCCGAAAACACCGCCGGAGCTCCAAGGGTCAGGACGAGGAAGGCAGGTGGGACTTTTTAGAAATCTTGAACATGCGGTGAGACTTGTTTTTCCTAGTTTAAGGATGGAGACAGAGTCCTGGCCTCCCAGAGACGCCCACGTCCTCATCCCTGAGCCTGCAGACAAGGGGTTTAGATGGCATGGATTTTGCAGGGATGATCCTGGTTTATCCATGTGGACCCAATGCACTCACAAGGGTCCCTATAAGAGGGAGGTTAAGAGCCAAAGGCAGAAAAAGGAGATGCAATGACAGACACACGACAGAGTGGGACGCTTTGAACACAGAAGAAGGGCCATGAGCCAAGGACCACGGGCACCCCTAGAAGGTGGAAAAGGCCTAGAAACAGATCCTCCCCCGAGCCTCCCGAGTGCGTGCAGGCCTGCAGCAGCAATGGGGTGTGAAGAGAGATGTCACCTTGACACTGAGAGGTGAGACTGACCTGGGTACCGCGCTTCTCAGTGTCTTTTATAGGCCTGGGGTCACCTGGTTAATCAGGAGCCTAACAGTGCATCGTACATCCTCTGTGACATTCGATCAATGACCACACTAGGTACTTCTGCAACAATTTATTCACCTGAGATTGCAAATCCATTACCTCAATTTATCTTTAAAATGCCGCTTTCCACCACGGCCGCAGCTGGAAGGAGGGGCTCTGTGGCTGGGCGTTTGCCTTCCAGGAAGGCTGCAGGTGGTCCATTTTGAGACACACCCATGCGACTGGATTCCTACAGAGAGTAGCCCATGAGGCCACCTGGTGGCTCAGGCCATGATCTCAGGGTCCCGGGATCGAGTCCCATGCGTCGGGCTCCCTGCTTAGTGCAGAGTCTGCTCCTCCCTCTCCCTCTGCCCTTCACCCCTCCCCAGCTTGCGCTCTCTTTCTCAAGTAAATAAAATCTTTTAAAAAAGAAAAAAAAAGGAAAATGGCCGATGAGAGCCGGGCATGCACACTTACTACAGCATGTCCACCCAGTTTGTGCAGAGCCCGAGAAAGGGGGTTGGGAGAGGTCACAGCTGTGCTGAATGGAAACAGAGGAGGAAGGCCCAGGAACTCAAGGGGCAGGGAGATCTAAATAACACTGAGTTACACGTGATGAATCCTACATGGACAGGCAAACTTGTTTAAAACCCCAAAAACCTTCAAGGCAAGAAATTCTAGGTCTTCCATGTAAATATTCCCCATTCTATAGGAACTCCATTACCATCGACCATTTCCTAAACCAAGTTCAACGTTGAAATTGAGGCTGCTTCCAAGTACCCATCAGCTGATGAGTGGATCCAGAAGATGGGGTTATTCGTGCAGTGGAATATTATGCAGCCATCAAAAGGACGAAACCTTTTTGCAATGATGTGGATGGAACTAGAGGGTATCATACTAAGTGAAATAAGTCAGTCAGAGAAAGACAAATACCATATGATCTCACTCATATGTGGAATTTAAGAAACAAAACAGATGAACAAAGACAAAAGAGAGAGACAAATTTAAAAAACAGACTCTTAACTCTAGAGAACACACAGAAGATCAGCACAGGGGAGATGGGTAGGAGGTGGAGCAAAGAGGGGGCAGGGCTGAAGGAGGGCCCTTGTGAGGGCACCGGCGACGTGCAAAAGTACAGCATCACTATATTAGTACCTGACACGAATATGATGCCGTGTGAACTGCACTGGGATGAAAATTTAAAAAAATTTTTAAAAAGCTTGGAGGGAGAAAAAGAAGGTTTATTTGAGAAATAGTGTGACTATACGCAGGTCTTAGGAAAAATGGCTGGAAATACATTTTTGGAGGGGAAAGCTCGTAAAGGGTCTTGAAGGCAGAATTTGGGGTTTGAGATATAGACAAAAATTCACCCAGAAAAGGAAAACAAACAGGCTGCTTCAAGTCTGGTGTCCAGGGTGACGTTCTTCTGTGCCTTTGGCAAGTCAGCATGGGCTCCATGCCGATTACCACGCTCAGAAAAGACCATTCAGGTTTACCACCACGTGAACAGGCAATAATGACAAAACCCAGTCACGTCCTTTGTTGTAGTTGGTTTTTTCCATCTCTCCCCTCCTTTTTTAAAGATACGTATTTATTAGAGAGAGAGAGAGAATCTGAAGCAGACTCCACTCTGAGCACAGAGCTGGACATGGGATCGATCCCACAACCCTGAGATCACGCCCTGAGTCGAAATCAAGGGTCTGCTGCTTATCGGAGCCACCCAGGCTCCCTTCCCCTCGTATTTGAAAATACGGCAGTGCTGAACCCACAGGACCCCTCACTTCCTGATAGTACCGTCGAAGGAAATAAAGTAAAATGCTTAAGTTTCCATCTGCCTTCTGGAATCGAAAATCTGGACAATATTACCATCACTCGAGTGGGTTTCCCGGGATGTATCATAAACAAAGCCGTGGAGTTCCAGGACTGCCCACGTGTGTCGCCCATCACCGTGTCTACAAGCCCTTCCTCCCCTCCCCACACACAGGCTCAGGAGCCCTGCTCTGCTCCACGATATCACGGCCAGCTTCCAGACCCCCGAGTCCAGAATTCATGGTGCCCCCCGCCCGCTGTCTGTGTTTCATTTTCACTGTAAATTATGAGATCTTTTCTGTTTTTAAAAACATGTTTATTGGGGCACCTGGGTGGCTCAGTGGGTTAGGTCATGATCCCAGGGTCCTGGGATCGAGCCCCGCATCAGGTTCTCTGCTCGGCAGGGAGCCTGCTTCCCTCCCCTCTCTCTCTGCCTGCCGCTCTGCCTACTGGTGATCTCTGTCAAATAAATAAATAAAATCTTAAAAAAAATGTTTATTTAGTATTTGTCTCCAAATAGCACCATGGAAAAGGCAGTCAGCAACGAGTGGGAAGCGTGCACCTTGTCTACAGACCGAGTCAGCCCTGATGGTCCAGGTTCTTCCAGGGAGGTTCCCGGTTTAGTCAGGGGTGGGCTAGAAATTAACAAAAGCGACAGCAGTGACATTTATTGAGCACTGACTGTATACCAGGGCCTTTCCCAGGTCTTCAAATAGGCTGTTACAAAAACATGGGAAGAGTTTACTCTCAGAAGGGAGGTCACATCCTCGGTCTTATTCTAGCAAGCAGGCTGCGAACCCCAGCTAGGACTGTAGGGTAAGATCTCCTAACCAGCATGCCGCATGGCATCTGGGCCTTTTTACCCCGTGGCAGTCCTTCTTCGGGACTGGCAGTAGAGTGAGTGTCAGTAAACACGGTAGTGGGGCTGCATTAGACCTTTGACAGCACTGCCTTGGGCTAAATGTCCCTTGGTCGGGTTGCTGCGTGGTCTCTCACCTGGTCAGACCCAGACACAGAACGTTTACCAGACAGGAGGTCTGGATCTGCGGGGACCCCGGTCCCTGATCCTGATGGGATGTATCTGTTTTCAGAGTTCAGACTGCGACGGGGTCCGGCCACCTGCTGGACGCCAAGTCTCTTCTCATCTCATCCTAAGATGCCTCCATTTTTCTGTGAGATTCCTAACGTAAAAGTTCCTCTCCTGACTATGCATGTTTCTACCCCAACGCGTCTTCTCACACTCCTGAAAGCGTAGGGTCCTTCATAGTCTCACCTCCTTTCTCTCTAAGCTTCTCCGCCTCAGCTGGACCAAGGCCCGTCGGTGTGTGGTGATGACCACTGTTCACCAGTGTGAGTATTTCGGGTCCCAATCGTGAACCACACCACGTGAAGGCCTTTCCCTGGGAGCACAGTCGACCGGGTGTGTCTGGCAAACTACTACCAGGCATCGGCCCAAACTTCCGGACCCAGGAAAACCCTAAGCGCATTTTGCAAAGTACTTCCCCCCAATCCTTGTTAAATCCATGTGCATTTCAAGTGAAATTTAATCCGTATGTTCCCCATTCACTCACACTCAACCCATCATTCTGCCATTTCGTAAGAGCTTTGATGTTGACGACGATTTCCGTGTAAGTTTCACAAGCCTCTCCTTTTGTTCTTCAAACTATGAAAGCCACGTTTTTGAACAACAACAAAAAGAGCAAACAAAAAAAATCAGAGTTGTAAGAGACTCAAGATCGGTTGTCTATTGAGGGAAAATGTAAGAAATCTGGACGGGTTCCAGACTTCTCCAGTGAGTTTTACCTTCTTTCCCAAACCAGAGTATTGGGCAATGTGCTGGCTGTTAAGGAATGGAAAATTTCAACCCATTTCAGAAAAGTCATCCCTTCAAAACCAGGCCTATTTAAATAAATAATGTCTCAATTCCATCCAGCAAGACAGTGAAACACTCTCTAAGTACAAACAAATCATGTAACTCAGAAACAGTTTGCTAGCTGAGGACGGCATCGTGAGCAACCCCAGGTCAGGGGAGGACTTGACTAAGGAAGGGAACAGGGACTGAAACCAGACAGGCAGCGGGAGGCGAGCGATATTTCTCCTTCCCTGCCCTGTCAGTGCCCTCCGCCACATCAGTCCTCCTCACAACTGTCCTCGTTGCTGCAAAAGTACAAGTCATTCGGAAAAACACTGCCCAGGGGTACGATTTGTACCGCGTGCAAAATACAGCTCCTGGGCAGAGATTGGCTTGAGGGGCTGGGCGCCCTGGAACCTGGCTGGCACCCACAGGGCACCCCCAGCCAGCCAGCACCTGGCCACATGCACCCTCCTCTCCTCACACACCACAGGCTGGCCAGAGACCACAGAGCTCTGTGGCCAAAAGACCCGCTGACCGTGGTGACATGAGTCAGCATGAAGGAAACGAGTATGTGGCAGATTTCTACTCCTGCCACTGACGGCGACCTCGTCGGGACAGTAGCCCTGGCTTCCGAGGGTCACCGACAGACCTCTCACCGGCCTTCTTCTGTTCCATTACACATCCTTGTCGACACGGGGGTCCGAGCAAGACTGTGGGATCCTCAAAGCTCCCTGTGTCCCTCGCCCTCACCCTGATGTTGAGTGCATGAGGGCACAATACTGGTGTTGTCCGAACGCACGTGTGAACGTCCACCACGAAGAGCATAGTGTGTTATGGAGCCAAGCCGGAAAGCGGGCACGACCTCTGTCGGAGTCAAAGGAATCTAGACCCAGGACAGGCGTCCGTCCAGCGTGCCTGTCTCTGGTTGGAAGACCACAGCCATCTCCACGGCTAAGTTTCGACCTCGGTCCCCGCGTAGGCTCAGGGCGCTGGTGGAGGCCACAGGAGGCCGGGAGGACCTGCTGCCTGGGCCCCCCGCCGTCCTCAGGGCCGGGCTGACGCGCCTCCAGCACGAGGCTGTCTGGGGCCGCGCTGTCCCGGGCTTTGTTTCTGAGCGGTCAGTGCCACCATCAGACCTGGATGCCTCGTGGATGGAACACGGAGCAGGGAGGTTCCTGCGCTTCCTACACTCCGTGGGCAAAGAGGGTTATTTTATGTGGGAGATCACAGAGCAGGATCCGGGGTCACACCCCATTCTCCAGCTGAGAGAAGCCGCGACACTTTTCGGAGATCAAAAGAGAGCGCTCCCGCCACCCTTGGCTCTACGGCCCCAGTCCCAATCTCCCCGCCTGGGTTCGTCCTCCTCAAGGGGCCGGGGCCACCCCAGGAGCGCAGAGCACGGAGAGGAAGCCGACTGGAAGCCAGAGCATCTGTCCGGCTGCAGGAGTCCCTTCGTGAGGGACACGAAGGAGGGGCAGAGAAGGAAGGGGAGGTGTGGGGACAAGTATGCAAGCGTGCGATCCCACATGTGTCCTGACCGGGTGGTAAGGAGGGGCCGGCGGAGAACACGCCAACTGTCAGTCCCCAGAGGAGTCAAGACCGCGCGTCAGGGCACCGTGCATCTGTCTGCCGGCAGGCGTGGCAGAGCTCGGGGGCTGGGGAGGAAGGCAGAGGAATCGGGGGCCACGCATTTTGAAAACACATTTCTTCCTAGAAGTTTCCTAAAGCTTTGATTGAAAAAAAAGCCTCTTTAATCAATCTGTGGCCAGTGGCAGAGCGAGAACCAGGAGTGAGGGGTCTTTCATCTCTCCACGTCCTACACGTTCTCCTTCTTCTCAAATTTCCAACTATACGATTTTTAAAAACAATACATCACGCACGTAATTTCAGCCCATTTGAATGAATCACACAAAGAAACCTAAAGCTGATATAAACTCTTTAGTCTTGATGTCACTGAAATGACTTTTCTGCAAAACGTCCTTTCAAACAGTTGACGAGGAGCCAGGGAAGAGCCCACATCAGGTGTAGTTGTGGCCTTCGGACAAGCGTGATAACGGACTGGATTCATTGAACTGCGCGATGAGCTAGACTTTGTTCAGGGAAACTCCTGCAGACGCTGTCAGCTGCGGGGCTCCGACGATAACTGTGAGGAGCGCAGCAGAGATCTCAGGGGAAGAACAACGCAGAGGGAGGGGAGGCGGCGGCAGGTACAGCGAGCATGACGACAAGGTCTAGAAACGCTGTTGTGCGTGGGCTGTGGTTCCAGGGCGTTGCAGGGACGGTGCCTGTGCAGCGGCTAGCCACTAGGTGGCAGTGTGCACCAAACGGAGAAGCCAGGCTCCGCTTTTCCAAGTGCACCTGAAACACTGCTGAGCGCAAAGGGGAGTCTGGAGCAAAGAAAGGTAAAGGTTTCTCCCCAGCGGGAGAAGGGCCAGCTGTGAGCAGAAGGTGCCAACTGATCGTGTATGTGGCTTGGATGGTGGCGTTTTGGTGGGGTGGGGGGCTCTCAGAATCTTCTGGAAGCCCCCTGGACGGAGAGGAGGTTTGCCAAATTACAGGGGCAGAGTCATGTCTCCTAAGGGCTGGGCGCTGATGGTTCAGTTTGACGAAGCTTCCCAGGTTACTCCAATGTGCCCCCTGCTCTCGTACTATGTGCCCTCAGCAGAGAGCAGCTCGGCTCCCTGGTCCCCTTTGGGGTCCGACCTCTCCTGTACACATGGATACACGTTACGTATCATGTGCTCACAGGAGGGGCAGAAGGACCAAACGGAATAATCTGTTTTGCTCCTGCAGTCTGACGACTGGATCTACCTTTGCCGTGATCTCTCTCTACCTAGACAGAGGAAGTATACAGATAACCGAGTATGTGCGTTTTGAATGAGCGCTTATTCACCGCAAATATTTATGGAATGACTGCCGTAAGCCGTGCACGATGCCAAGGGCACGAGAAATAGAAACAACACAGCGGTCATTTCTGGAAGGTGCTGTAGCGTATGCAGATAGCCCGAAAAGCCTCCCCAGATACAACCTAACAATGTTACAGAAAGTGCTTTTAAACTCTTTAAATGGTGTGGTTGGGTTCCTCGGTGAGATCGTGGGTGGGACTGTGGATCTCCCGCAGGTGTGGGGCTCTGCTGGAACTGGGAGCAGCCCTGGGTGTTTGCTGCCCCTGGTGGGATAGGGGACCGCCCGGGACGGCAGGAGACGGGCCTCGCTCTGCCTGTGCAAAGTGGGTGGAGGAACGGGGACCCCTGCAAAGTCAGAACCAGCAGGTCCTCCGTGAGAGTGTGAGCAAGCTGAAAATCAGATCTACGAAAGGAGATGGTGGGGGGTGCTCCATCTTGAGGGGAAAAAAATACCAGCTCCAGGGGCGCCTGGGTGGCTCAGTGCATTAAAGCCTCTGCCTTTGGCTCAGGTCATGATCTCAGGGTCCTGGGATCGACCCCCGCATCGGGCTCTCTGCTCAGCGGGGAACCTGCTTCCTCCTCTCCCTCTGCCTGCCTCTCTGCCTACTTGTGATCTCTGTCTGTCAAATAAATAAAATATCTCTCTCTCTCTCTCTCTCTCTCTCTCTATATATATATATATATATATATATATATCAGCTCCAGAGCCAATCTGGAAGCACGGGCTGGCCTGGTTTGGGGTTCAAATTTACACCATGATCACACACTGAACAAGTAGATTGATTTAAATCATTGCCAGATTGGTAGCAGCAACAAGCATCTGGAAAAACAAAACAAAACAAAACAAAACAATGAATTTCACCGTCAAGTTAAGTGTTAGGGAGGCGAGGCCAGAGGCTCTAACACAGTGACAACATTCTGGAAGGACAGGGGCACCAGCCGAAGGAAGTAGATGGAGAAGCACCAGCCCTCTTACGGAGGTCACACAATGATCTGCGGGCAGAGCGCGTGAATAATGAAAACATGCCCACTTACGAACGTGGCAGAGAACAGGCCAGAAGCCACGTTCTCCCATCATGGCCACGCCTTCAGCACGGTCTCCTAGCCCTGATCTTGCCCGTGCCCGCATCATGAAGTCAGTGTCAAGGCCCAACGCGATCCCCTAGAAAACCCAGCAAGAGAATTAAACCCTAGGAAATAAGACTCTGTGGAACAGGGTTGGGGCCCACAAACCCTGGCGATAGCTAATATTTTCCACCCCTCCCCCAACCAAGCTTTGTCCCCTTGGAGCCATACCACCCCTCTGAGAAGGCGTCCTTCACTGCAAACCACGAGGCAGTCGTGCCTCTGGACAAGGATGGACTACAGGTATCACTAGTAAGGAGAGGAAGCTGTCATCAGATCATCAATCATTTGCACAACTGTTGTTTAGGCAAAAGCACACTCGCAGTTTTGCTGTTTTCTGAGGTTCCGGCTTGTGTAACACACACCAGAGTAAGGACATTCCCACTTCTCGGTAACGTACACTTGTCACCACAGAGGACAAACACGTGGGTCTGCCTCCCACGGGTCTGCCTTGACCCCGCGTGTTGGACCAGGAGAGCCACGAAGCCAGGATGAGACATTTTCGGAGCTGCTGACCCATCGAGGCACGCATCAGGGGACAGATCCAACCGGCACCTTCCCTAGACTCTCCTGTTCCTACCTGCCCTGCAGAACGGTCTCGGGAATTCTCCTGTGCCTCACCATCCACACCAGAGTCTCCCGTGTGAGGACTCTTCAGGTCGTGAGGGATGGAAGGATCCCTAGACACGAGGGCCCGGGAGCTTTTCTCCTCAAGGGACCCTACGGCACATGGACCCCCCTCGCCTCTCCCTCCCCTTTATGCACCTTTCCTGAGCACGTCTCTGCCATTTGCTAACTCTTCCGGCCCAGGAGACGATGACCAGCACCAACACGGGTGACGTCCCCTTCGGATGTCCAGTTCAAACAGCCGTCCATGACTGGAATCATTTACACAAAACTAGAGGTTCTGTGTTGTCTACATGAACGTAAATCTCACAGATGTAACCCAGAGGACGCCATGCAAACACCCCTGCTTTTTTCCGCAGAATGGCAGCAACTGTGGGAAAACAGCCCTCGAGATGGGAAGACAGGACGTTTGTCAATGGCACTTACTTCTTAAGCGGGAAAATCTCTAGAGGGATGGGGCGATGAGAAGGATGTTAACGACTAACGCAAGAACCCTGGGACACCGTGTTCCGAATCCTGGACTTTGGAGGCGGCTGGCTTGCGCTGAGACCTCGTGAGACGTTGGGGAGCTGTCAGCAGCCCCTGACATCCTTCTCACCACAGAACCACTGCCCCCAGGGTAAATGGTCTGTCTTTGGGGGCTCACTGGCTGTCACAAAGGAGCCCATCTGGTGCGGGGTGTCGAGAGCGGGGAGAGGCGGTGGCAAGGACAAGAGTCCCGCAGAAGCTCTCTGCTTTCTCCTCAGTTTCGCTTGAACTTAGAGTGGCTCTAACATATGCAATTTGTAAATGTTTTTCTTTTTTTTTTTTTTTTACATTAAAACAAATAGTTACGGGTTATTCCTTTTCCTCCAGGCAGGTAGAGCAAGGCTCCACGGGATCTCATGCTTTCAGTGGGTCCCTGGTGCACACAGAACCCCCTGCTGTCCACTGAGGAAGTGACCAGTGGTTGGTGTTGGAATAGGGTCCAAAGGAGGATATTAGAGGACACGTGGGCTGTGGCTCATGATATCATGATATTGGCTCCTTATTACCTGGGACATACTTCCATCTAAAGTGAAGGACTGTCATTATTTCCAAGTGAAGGAAGTGAGGGACCTAATGTGTGTATTTCTGAAGGGATTCCCCACCCTGCATGGTGCCCACGGGCAGGTCGACAACGTCACAATCATTCACTACCCTCATCACAACTGTCACGTGCCCTTCCAACTTTTAGAGGAAAACAGAACTCCTCCATCGTTTTCTTGCTAACAGAATGTCTTTTTAAAATAGCAAACCCTCGGGGCGCCTGGGTGGCTCAGCCAGATGAGCCTCCAACTCCTGGTTTTGGCTCAGGTCATGATCTCAGGGTCATGAGATCGAGCCCCGAGTCAGGCTCCACATCCAGTGGGGAGTCTGCTTGAGATTCTGTCTCTCCCTTTCTCTCTGCCCCTCCCTCTTGCCCATGTTCTATCCAGAAATAAACAAATTATTAAAAAGATTAACAAATGCCTAAGCACGCTGTGAGACCGGTGGCTGAGGCAGAAGATGGTATTTTCAGCGCCTTTCGTGTCTGATAATGCATTATCCATTGTGTTCCAGAAAGAGTGGTGATTTTCTGTCTCATTTTAGAGGTTTTTGAAAGGTTTTTGCAAATGATTTAAAAGTACTTCAAGTTATGGCAATTCTACATTTAAAGCACCTTTTTTTCTATATTTGTATCCTATGTGAGAACATTTCGATTCGTCTAACTGTAAGTTCATGGTCAGAGGTTCGGGCATGGATGAATCTGGGAGAGCCCACCTTGAGCCCTGTCCCCTTTCTTTTCCTTTCTTTCCCTTTCTCTTCCTTTCCCTCCTTCTTCTCTTTCTTCTTTTCTTTTCATTTCTCCTTCTGTCCTTCTGTCCGTCCTTCTTTCTTTCTTCTCCTTGTTCTCGTTCTCCTTCTCTTTTTCTAACAAGACAGGCTGTGCAGCCGCCAACATTCGCCCACCCAAAGTCCTGCAGAACATAATCCCCGCCACCAAGCCCGCCCCACGTGTCCTGGGCATGAAGTATCTGAAAAAAATGTCTGAAGGAGAAAAGTATTTGAGGAAAGATGTGAAGCCGCGGGACCTCTGCCCACTGCAGCACCCGTCCCAAGCTTCTCGGCCACCACTGCCCACGGGGTCGCCGGGAGCTGGAGACAGAGCAAGACGCCGGAGCCAGGGACGCGGAGGGCCGGCTGCCCCGCTCTCAGCTCCCTGACACGGTCTGATCCACGAGAGGAAACACGGACCCCTCGCTTACAGCCTCGCCAGAGCTGCTCCCCCCACGCCGGCTGCGGTACGAAGGCCACAGGACAACCGAGCCCAGACTGCCAAGCAAGCCCTTGGTGGCCCTGTTCTATGAAGAATACCAGCGACTGGTGACTGGCCTCGCTCACCTGTCCCCGCAGCACGGCGCTCACGGTCCCCGTGGGCTCCTGGCTCTGGCAGCCACCTGCCGACCTGAGTGCCCCATAGTCTGGCCCCTCCGTCCCCCGTGGGCTGCTGTATCTGCCCCTTGTGCCCGGCCACCTTCAGGGGCTCCCAGGACTCCTCAAGCGCCGGTACGGCCGTCTCGTCCTACGAGGGTCTGACCTCCTCCTTCCCAGGAACAACCCCGCTGCTCACTCGTGTCCGGGCCGCTGGCTCGTCCCCGCTGCAGGGTCTGGAGCGGTGATTCTGCCTGAGGGAGGGCTGACTGCGAACCTGAGAATGTTCCGGAGTCAAGAGAAGGGACCCTGGAAGGCTGTGAGCTCCCGCCTCTGGGGGTCTCTTGCCCGTGTCGCCTGCACCACGCACGCGCCGCAGCCCGGCGTCATTTCTCCGTGTGGCCCCACAGCTGCCTCCTTCCGTGCCCTCCGCTCTGCAAGGCAGGAGACTGCTAGGGACGCAGACAGACGCACCTGCTAAAGGACTCGATGCTTCCATCTCTTTACCTTCCTTTTGAAAGGGTTACCAAAGTGTCGCGAAAGAATGTAAGGCATTTTCACGTGCCCTTCCCCAGATGTCTCCCCAGATGTCCTGTAACTACAGCATGAGGATCTCAGTCAGGAAGGCGACGCCGATACAACTATTTTAAGTCCTCTCCAGCCGCTGCTCCCATTCTGCCAACTGTCCCCCTGAAGCCCTTTGTTGCGGTTCAGGCTGGCGTCTTACGTTGCGTTGGGAGACCTTCTCAGAAAAGGTGACGTTCTGCCCAGCAGTGTGTGCGGGACACGCTCCAGGTTACACGCCTGCCACAGGTGCCCACATCGCCCCCTGCATCTCGTCAGGCAGCTGCCTGTTGCTCCCAGCGCTCCGCGGACGGCCAGGAGGAGGCTCAGAGAAGCTAAGCGACTCGACAGAGCTCACACAGCCATGACTGGCCGAAGACTGCTTGACGCAGAACCGTCTGCCAGGGGAGCCTGCCCTTGACTTTGCGTGGCCACGTGACTGCGGCCAGATCTCCTCCAGCGGCTCATCCCACGTTTCTTAGTATCTTTCTCTCTTTCCAGACACCCACATGTCAGCCTCCTGCAGAACACCCAGCGCCACCCTCCACGTGCAGTAGGAGCTCGGTAAAGGTTTTCCGATGGAGCTGAGCATTCCCGGCATTACAGGAATGTCAGCAAGGCTTGGAGCTGTGGCAACATTCATATTGTGCTCTAGCTTCTAGTTTAAAGCATCGTGCTACGCAAGCTTGTGAAGTTTGTTCCTAGGGACGCCTGGGTGGTTCAGTCAATGAAGCGTCTGCCTGTGACTCAGGTCCTGGGACCAAGTCAGGGGCTTCTCCCTCTGCCTGCTCTCCCTCTGCTTGAGCTCTCTCCCCCACCCTTCTCTCTCTCACAAATAAATAAGTAAAACTTTAAAAATAAAACGAACTTGTTTCTCAGCGTATGGTCACTTGGTGCTTAGTCGACACACCTGTTACTCTAGGTTTAAAGTTAACAATACAGGGGCGCCTGGGTGGCTCAGTGGTTAAGCCGCTGCCTTCGGCTCAGGTCATGGTCTCAGGGTCCTGGGATCGAGCCCCACATCGGGCTCTCTGCTCAGCGGGGAGCCTGCTCCCCTCCTCTTTCTGCCTGCCTCCCTGCCTGCCTGTGATCTCTGTCTGTCAAATAAATAAATAAAATCTTAAAAAAAATAAAGTCAACAATACAAATGATCAGCTGCTTGCACTTCCTTGACGCATTCCTGGCCCCAGTCAACCTTGCCTGCCACTCCTGGGTCTTCTTCTTGGGCACTTCAAGGACCAATAATAAACTTGCGGCCCTTCCTGTCTGACGAAGTTCCGAAAACAAAATACGGCTTGAATAAGGGCCGGTCACTGTGACAGCGCATTGAGAACTACGTGTCCAAAGTGCATTTGCCAGTGGAGGTCAGTCTCTGCAGGAACAGCCTGTGTCTCTCCCTGTGGCGTGTTTCAGCAGTTCTACGGCAATGGGGGTGAAGCCGGGAAAGAGGAGTTCTTCGAGTCTGCAGGTGACCGATTTACGAGATGTTGCAAACATGATAAATGACAGACTCAAACTGCAGAGGGCCTCCCCAGGCTAGAACACTTGACTAAATCCTCAAGACAGACTTAAACAGAGATTATGTCAAGGCTCACGTTTAGGATCCAAAAATCAATTGCACAAGGGCTGGATAGGGAAAACCTGGATTTACAGGCATTCGTGGGTAAAGGATGTGGGAGGCTTTT
The DNA here is from genome assembly GCF_922984935.1 of Meles meles. NCBI lineage: Eukaryota > Metazoa > Chordata > Mammalia > Carnivora > Mustelidae > Meles > Meles meles. The sequence continues at coordinate 3,250,182 of NC_060070.1, read as the reverse complement.
AGGAGGACCACAGACGTGATATGGGGCCAAGGGGTGACGGGGCCACTGTGAAAGGGGACCCCACCCTATGCCACGTTCACGGAGGAAGAAGGCACACAACAAACGAGGTCATAGCCCCCCTGCGCTCAGGCTGACCACGATAGCTCGAAGACAGTGTTCAATTCAGAGGGCCACATTTTAGGATGGAAACACTAGAAAATACTTAGAGATCATTAGTCAGGACTTCTGGGTTCCCTAAAACTTACATCCTAAAATGAGAAAACATTTCAGTAGGTTCTCATTAGCCAGACGGGTGGCTCTAAGCTCTGGTTAAATGTCAGAAACTCCTGGGGGGCTTTAAAACTTTCATATCGAGGATGGCTCTGGTTCAGGTTTGGTGCAAAGTTTGGGTGTCTGCATCTTTTAAAGATTCTGGGTGTTTCTGATCAGCAGCCCGGATTTAGAGCCTCTGGCCTAAGAGACAAAGTCTGAACTCCCCTGCCTGGCTTCCGAAGAAGTATAGGTTTGCTTCCAGACCATTCTTTCTACCTAACCTGCACCCACTTGCTGCGGGCTGAGTTGTGTCTTCCCAGGAGGCTGTTGTCGTCCTAACCCCCATCAGAGAATGTGACCTCACTGGGAAATAGGGTCTTTGCAGATATGATCGAGTTAAAATAATCCTCAAGGGGACCCGATCCTATATGGCTGGAGACCTTCCAGAAGAGAAAACAGAGACACAGAGAGGAGTACGCCATGTAACAACCCAGGGAGCCCCCACAGAGGGACGGGGCCATGTGGAGAAGGAGACAGAGCCCGGTGGGACGGTGCCCCAAGCCAAGGAGCACCTGGGCCACCAGAAGCTGGACGGGTACAGAAGGGCCCTGCCCTGGAGTTGCAGAGAAGAATGAACTCCTATCGTGTAAGCCCTGTGCGTGGGACTTAGCAGCCCAAGGGAACCAACCCCGGCTCTTCAGATGGGCCTCACGCCACCAGCCAGGGCTCTTTCCAGCCCCTCTCCACGGGGCGCTTCCCAGATCTCGCCTGCGCTCACAGCTCGCTCGGGGTCGGTTCCTGCCTCCTGGGTTCTGAGTCCACCAGCCTTCCACGTTCCTGCCCAGATGCGCTTCCCCCACGAAGCCACAGACATCAGAGGCCCCAGGCCCCCTCTGCACCAGCACTCGTCTCCGGGGGTCCTTGCTTTGGGGTCTCGGTGCTATGGCTGCACCTTGTCCCAGAGGCTGGAGGCCACCCTTGTCATCTCTGCCGACCCGTGAGACGCCTAAGGACGGACTTTGCCACCACCCTCGTAGGAAGCAAGCCCTGAGCTGACGTCTTACACAGCGCAGATGGGAACAGACGGGGATCGCCCTGAGCAGTTTAACCACCAGGTGGGCAAGAATGTGGGCTCTGTGTGTGCGTGTGTGTGTGTGTGTGTGTGTGTATGGTTCCAGAACTGAAAGGAACCCCCTCACCATTTGGTGTGTAAGCATTGAACAAAGTGCCCAGAAAAAGGACAGATCGTCCATGTTTGGGACCAACGCAGAAATAGCTGGCATCTGGCCAGGACTTCCGACAGCTGGTTTATAAGCCAGAATTTAGGAGAGAGTTTCAGAATGATAACATAAATTTGGGAGGCTTTCACATATATATTCACGTGTTGTGTTTAAAAATACATTTTTGAGAGGGGGGAACCATCTAGGGAGACCTGGTATTCTAGCCAAGAGGAGAGAGGAAAATCCATCAGTGGCCGTGGGGGAAGGGAAGCCTCTGGTGTTTAGCGGCCGTGGCCGTGGGAAAGATGAAGAGGATCCAGAGAGGAGAAGGGGGGTGTGCGGGGGAGAGAGACCCCAGAAGGAGAGTGCGGTCAGCGTCTCCCCCGCCGGCAGCCGGGAACCCACCGCCCCGCCCCGTTCTGCCCCCCTGCAGACTCCACCCAGCAGCCCCTGTGCCCCCCAATCCCGTTCTTCCCCACGTGCGCTCCGAGGGTCAGGGACTCTTCTGAGCTGTGTAACCACTCCCAGCCTCCGGAAGAAAGCCCGGCAGAACGGCAGTCACCAAATTTGTGAGCTGTGAATGCAAGCATGTTGGCTCATTTTTGGAACAATGTTCAATTACCAACTGCCAGAACTGAGGTATTTCATCGTTGGAAAAGAGTCTGTCAGCAACTTACAGAAACGCTGTTGTGGGGAACCGGCCGGCTCAGCTGGCTGAGGGCTGACTCTTGATTTTGGCCCAGGTCATGGTCACAGGGTTGTGGGACCAAGTCCTGCCTTGGGATCCACGCCCCGTGGAGAGTCTGCGTGTCCCTCTCCCTCTGCTCCTTCCCCCGTTCTCTCTCTCTCTCTCTCCAATAAATACATAAAATATTTTTTTAAGAGAAATACTGTTAAGATCCTGATCCCTCCACATTTTGTCAGTGCGGACATTTATTGCCAATCAGACCCAAACCGCTCATATTAGTCCGCATCCTCGCTTGGTTGGGAGTCCGGGGCACAGAGGCTGATCACGGCGGGGGCCCGGCTGAGGGGCTGCGTGCCGGGAATCCACGGAGAAAGCAGGAGGAAGCCCTGCACCTGCCCTCGGCAAGCTTCCAGTCTGGTGCACAGGGGGATATTTCATAAAAATAAAAGAAAGTGTCTTAGTAATTACAGATTTTGACTTGTGCTATGCAGAAAAAACACAGGGTGCTCTGGGGACATGAGCAGAGGTGACATGGAACCAGAGACCCCAAGCAGGGCACCGGGAGGGTGACAGCCGCGGAGATGGGGTTGTGCGTGTCCGCAGGCTCTGCGGCTCCTTCCCGACCTTCGGCTCATTCCCCCGGCTGAGGCCAGGACTCGGCTCGCTCAGGAACGTGCTATGGAACCAACGGCAGCCACCCTCTCAGGGTAAAAATAGCATCTCCGTCTGCTTACGGAGTCAGGTTGCTGAGCGACCTGGTTTTTTCCTCTTTTCTTTCTGAACCTCCTCGTACACCACTTTTCCATTGGCCCTTTGAGTAGTGCCTCTGGAAGGCCCGGCGGGTCAGGGCAATCTGGTAAGTCGTGCTGCCAAGCGCTAAGGCGACTGTGACGCCACAGGGGAGGGAAGCAGAACCCCTCCCCGCTGGCTGCCGGCCCCCCACCTTCCGCCACCACCTCTGCAGAATCCGGGGGCTTCCTGCCCAGCCTCCAGAGGAAGGGCCGAGCTTAGGAAACCACGGTGGGGGAGGGGCTCCAGATGCTCCCACGGGTCTTTGGTGTCCCTCGAAGGTAAAGACATCGGGCCGGGCAGAAGGTCTCTCTTCACAGTGTCTCTCTCAGGCTCTCACCCCTAACCGGAATGGAAGAGAGACGGAGGTGAAGGCCTGTCTTCCCCCTTGGAGAGCAGCGGCTGGCGACAGAAATAAGGTTCTAGGACGGATCAGCGCAAGGACCAGTCTCTCCTTCCAGCGCTCCGGCCTCACGCCAAGCTCATCCATAAGCCAAACGGCCAAGTCTACCTTTATGCAGCACGTCCCACGCATCCGGCTGCTTACGGGGTGGCTCGGTCGGAGGTAAGACATGGGCTCTTGCTGGCGCAGCCGGAGTACCGACAGCGATCCCGACAGTTCGGAGCAGGTTCATGACCGAGACCGGACGTGGGCCCCTCCGACTTGGCAGCCGGGCTCTGTCGCCAGCTTCTCTCACCGTCCATGGCCAATGGCAGAAGCAGAAAGCCCGGGGGCCCGAGAGCTACAGGGCTCTGAGCCCCGTGCTTCTGCCCTGCAGTGCAGACGACAGCCGGACGGGTCTCCAGGACTCCACAACGGAAGCATTCACCCAGCGGGAAGCGCCTTCTCTACAGGACAGGCCCTGCTTTCCCTCATGTCTCCAGCACCAGCCACACACCTGCACGACACTGAAGGGCCCTAACCCTGGGAGGGTGAACTGAAGCCCACGCGAGGGGACAGACCGCCGCACCAAGCAGCAAAGGACCGGCTTCTTTCCCGTTATTCCCAACTCCATTCCAGGCGTCCCTTCGAGTTCCCTCTGTAGAGCTCTTCGTCTCAAGTGTGACAACTGAGCTCGTCTCTCCTCTGCTATAAGACACTCGCTGGCTCTGTGAACACAGAATAAAGCCCCGGCGCCCCAGCAAAGCTGTTGGCCTCGCACAGCCTGGCTCTACCTGCCTCCTACGCCCGCCAGCTTGACCCCTCGCTGTCTCCCCTCTACCCGCGCAGAACGGCCCAGGGCTCCCTCACGTGCCACGCTGACCAGCAACGGGACACCTTCCCCTTACGTCATCTATGTAAGATGTCGGGAGTGCGGATCAGTCGTTATTTCCAAGCTGAAGACAACAAAGAGTTTCTTTTTTGCTGAAACCTGCCTTGACCACATCTACAGATTCCATTCTGCCTTACAAGCGCAGGGTCTTCCGGAACCTGTGCTGGAGGGAGCCCCCACCCTGCACACGCCCTTCTTCCTGACCGTGGCCCTGCTTTCTCAGAGGTGACTGGAATCTGCACGTTGGTGGCTGGGTCTCTGCGATGCTGGAGTAAACGAAAAGCAAATCAGCTTCTGAGAAACGAGTGCTTTCCCTTGACGGCTATTTCTGGCTTCAAAGTCTCAAGTTATCTGTTGACTGGTTGATTTTTGTCCAAATGGGCTGGTGGGGCTTGCTGCCATAGGCACAGAGGGCTCACCTGAAACGGTCTCCGCTCTTTCTACCTTGATGGACGTCACGCAAACTTCCGATGTCCCTCCACAAAACTAACTCTGTTCAGAGCTCTGTGTCCCCATGTCACAGGTGGTTATCTGTGGCCGAGCTGGCTAGATGTCCCCTGAAATCTGTGTCCTCTGAGCATAGCAGAGTTCTAGAAAGTGGCATGTCCCCAGGGACGATGGCTCCGGGCCTGACGTTGCATCGACATGTGGCCTCAGAGCTGACCACTGACCACAGAGTGCGAGTGGAGAACCAGCTGTCACTTCTGGACCCAGACTTACAGACAGATGTGCCTTCTGCACACTCCCCTCCTTCCACGGTCTGGGAGCAGGTCCCACGAGTCCCGGGGGGTGGCAGGGCCGCAGAGGGAAGGGGCCTGACCGGGCCAGAAACACACATCCTATCCTGGTGTGCGAAACAGAAATAAGCTTCTGTTGTGTCTGGGCCTCTTTCTGAGGGGAGTGTCTGTTGTGGCTCCGAGCACTCCCATCACTATACCCTCTCCCGGGCAGCGGGGCAGACACACAGCTCATTCCGGAACTGCCCTCCTGCTGGCCGACATTTAACGCGCCCCCCGAGTCCTGTCGCCATACTCCCTCATAAAACGGAGGTGGGGCGGAGGAGTGAGCAAGGGCGTCAAGCCTTTGTAGAATTTTATCAGGAGCGTTAGGGTGAAGAGCTTAGATTTTCATTCTTGTGCATTGAGAACCCACTGAAGAATCCTAATCAATAGAGTTTTCTGTGTGTGTGTGTTTAAGATTTTATTTACTCGTTTGAGGCAGAGAGACAGAGAGAGAGATAGAGCACACCAGCAGGGGGAGAGGTAGAGGGAGAGGGAGAAGCAGGCTCCCCGCTGAGCAGAGAGCCCGATGCGGGGCTCGATCCCAGGACGCTGAGATGATGACCTGAGCCGAAGGCAGACTCTTCACCGACTGAACCACCCACGCATCCCAAGGTTTTGAGTTTTTTTGTTTTGTTTTAAATGTCTCTGGCTGTTCTGACCACACTCGGCGAGCAGACAGAGCACAGAAGGAAGCTTGACTTGTGAGGAAGGCAAGCAGGCTGGCAGGTACGGAGACGGGGAACAGACTGATTTGGGGAGTAAGGACGACAGGCTTTCTCTAAGGTCTGGGTGTGATCGGTGTAGAAGGGAAAGGGATCAGAGGTGACAGCTGGTTTGAGCTGGAGGTTAGTGCACAAGCCTGGAAAGCGAAAAGCAATTAGAGGACAAGGCAGGGATTCTCCCTGGGACATGTGAAGTTGGAGACTTCAATGAGACCCCCGCACGCAGAGAGATCCGGAAACCTGCTGGACACCACAGTCTTGTATCACCGGAAATACGAAAGGTAGAGGGCAAATTTTGGAAATCACTTTCATAAAGATAATATTTTAAAACCACTATCTTGGATGAGGTCGCCTGGGGAGGACCTCACAGAGCCCAGAGGACCCCAACACCGGGCAGACAGAGAGGTTTGAGGACATGAGGAAAGAGGAGGAACCAGGAGGCCAGGTGTCAGGGGAGCCGGAGCAGCGTCCCCTTGAAGGAGGCGGAAGTGGGCAGCTCTGCTGAGATGCGGCCAAGGAGGCAGGAAGAGCTCGGAGCCGTGACCCCTGGATGTGGGAGACAGAGACACTGCGGAGCTCCGCGAGGACAGCTTTGCGGGGCACGGATATGGAAGCTGGCAGAAGGGCTGTGCGGGCAGTCTGAGGCTGAGGACGTGGGGACGGGAATGGGTGTCCCCAAGGGGAGCAGGGAAGCAGGGCAGCAGCAGGAGATGACCCTGGGACGTAGGAGAATTGTTGTATTAGAGCCGAGAAACACCCGAGTAATGTTTTGTGCTGAACGGAATGACCAATACAGGCAGTAACTGGTAGGACAGAGGACGTGACTGCAAGACAGAAACTCTGAGCAGAGAGAGGGGGCAGGGCTCTGACCCAGCAGAGGGGGGGACCTCGAGGGCTGTGGACTGTGCAAGTCGGGGAAGGATCGGCAAGTGTGTGTGATGAATTCTATTCCATGACCGCAGTGAACGATAGCGGAGGGCACTGGCCAGGAGTAAGGAAACCCGTCAGAATTAACCCGTAATTGAAACCAACACCTAATTTTTTAGAAAATACGAGTCACTTCAGTTTTTCCAAGTAAACCCCCACTCCGAGGTTCCCCTGCGTGCGCTGTCATTTTGGCTCTGGCTCCCCGGACAATCTCTTCAAGGGGACTCTCCCAGGTTTCCAGCTTCCTTGGATGGCAAGAGCCTCCTTGCCGGGAATTAGGGTTCTGGGAAAAGCTGCTTCTCCAGCTCCATGAAAAGCTTTGTCCTGACGGCTCCCTGGAACGTGGAGACAATGAAGCACGAAGGTCTCAGTGTGGGCTCGGTCCCATTTGGAAGCCGCAGAAGGAGCCGGATCCCCTCAGGAGGAACCTGGATCTCGCGGCCAGTGCCAGGAGCCTGACCGTGGCAGGACGCGCTGTCCCTGGGCTCCCTGGTGAGGACGGTGCCTCAGGGAGGAAAGGAGGGCAGGAGGACAATGCCCGATGCTGGGATGGTGCTAGGGTTTGAATTAGTCTGTGGGTAGGTCTTGAGCTGACGATGGGAGAGGGTTGGGGTGACATTTTCCGAAGTCGTCACAAGTTTCTGGAGTCGCCCACGTTGTCAGCAGAGGCCAGTTAGCCGTGCCCACTGCGGCTTCTGGCACACGGGAAAGGATACAGAAAACGGGCTCGTGGCTGTGTATATTGTGGCTTCGGGACTGAATCAGCTAACGCTGTGGCCTGAGGCTTTGCAGAGGTCTGCAAGCAACACCAAGATGTCTCTTATAAACGGCCACCTCCTTGTTCCAGGAGGCAGCTGCTGCAGGGAGCGGTCACAGTGAAGGGGCCCTGGGAACCGCTCCCGGCATCCCAGGGGTGGGCCCCTGGGGACCCGGTGTGGGAAGGAGGCAGGAGGACGTCAGGGCCCCTTAATCTCACATTCTAGCCCCGACCATCACCTGGGGCAATTGTGATCTGGGGTTCTGGATGCAGAGGGGGTGATGGAGACCTTGCTGAGTCCCAGGAACACGGCTGCGTGGGCAGGGCTGCCTGCTGCCTGCCCGTCCCTCCCGCCCCCTGCTCACACATGGTCTGAACTTGGCCGGGTACTCAGACGTCCGCTGCCTCCATTCCCGTCGAACAGGCCTGAAAGCCCCGTGTTGTCTTCACAACTTGTCGCGAGGGGCACAGGCCTTGGCCCGTCGGACACAATTCGCACAGAGCTTGGCACGCAAGGGGCGGCACAGAAGAAGGCGGTCGTCACCGCGATGACAATGAACAGAATTACCACTCGGCGCCTGCATGACTTCTCGTAACTCCAACCGGCCCGGTCCCCCCGCGCAGCCCCGGAGACACCCTCGGGCCCCAAGCTAGTCAAGTGAGCCCAGCTCTGGCATCAGCGGGCTCCTCCTGCCCCTCCTCCTGGCCACGCCCCGCTCCCTGAGGTGCACACCACCCTCCCCCGGCTCCTGGCTGCTTCTCCCAGACCGGTCAGGGCCTTGCTCCTGCCCTTCCAGCCCAACCTGCAAGCGGTCCCTGGGACCAGGGTTTGCACCCCGTCCTCCCCCAGCTCCCACGTCACTTCTGCTCTACTCCGTGGCCCTCCTTTGGTGACCTAGCTCCCCCCGCTCCCCCAGGGCCGCCACACCGGCTGCCATGAGCCCAGTCCTGCCTCGGGGCCACTGCTTCCTCCCCCTGCCGCCCTCATGTGTGGGTGACCCCACATCTCATTTCAGCTGGAGCCTCTCTCCTGATCCCCAGACGCAGACCTCCCCTGCGGGCCCCGCTGGGCTCGCCCTGCTCCCCATGCCCCCTTCCCCAGGCGCCTCAGTCACACACCCCAGTGCAGCCCTTGCAAGGCAGATCAGCCTCCAAGCCCCCCTCCTGCGCCCACTTGGGCTGGGACGGAAGCGCCATCCCGTCCCCCGGATGGCCCCAGGAGGTCCCCAGGTTTTGACCCTCGTAACTCTTTGGTCTCCCCCACTACAGCAAGCAGCGCAGAAACAGGATCCACTCAAGCCCTGAGCAGCTTCCCACTTCACTCCCAGTCAAGCCCAGAGCCTCCTGTCGGACCCTGTGGCCCTCGCTCCCCGGTCCTGCTATGCGCGGTGCTCCCCAGCGGGGCGTCGGTGTTCCCCCCTACCCGACTCCGGACACTTGCCTCCTTCCATCTCCCTTCCGTGCCTCTTCTCCCACCTTCTGTTTCCCTAACACTCATCACTCTTTTAAAAGTATTGCCTTGGGGCGCCTGAGTGGCTCCGTCAATTAAGCATCTGCCTTCAGCTCAGGTCATGATCCAGGGTCCTGGGATCAAGTCCCGTGTCAGGATCTCCGCTCAGTGGGGAGCCTGCTTCTTCCCCTGTCCCTCACCCTGCTTGTGCGTTCTCTCTCTCTCAAGTAAATAAATAAAACATTTTTTGAAAAAAAGTGTACTTTTCTTGTTTATTTTTTCACTTCTGCACTAGAAGTCAAGCCCCGGGCAAGAATTTTACTCAAGGCTTTCCTTCGTTCTGTCCTCAACGTCTTCAGGAGAGTCCGGCATGAACAAGATGCTCGAATAATGTTGAGTGAACGATGGAATGTGCTAGAACAATCTCCCAGTCTTGGACTGGGAGCCGTAAAGACACAGCCAACGAGGGCGGGGAAGACCCAGGAAAGTGTTGAAATCGCAGTGAGCGAGATGCTGGTGGCGGGAGGCGCAGGGACCGGGGCCCGGCCGAGCAGCGGGGACACGAGTTTGCATTCAGAACTCCCTGACGAGCAGATGGGAATGGCCTGATTGCTCATCAGAGAGTCAAGCTGCATCAAACCGCTGACGAACTTGCTAAGTTCAGTGTTTTCCGCGCGGCAGACTCACAGGGCACCTAATATAGAGAGCACATTGGCTTCAGAGCAGCACCAGAATAAAAACTATATTTGAAAGTTTCTTCTAATACCATCTTCAGGGTGGGGATTTTCCCCCCCTTTGGAAGTCTAATTGGACTCTACAAAGGGGATGAAGCCTGAGTTCCCCGCACAACGAAGTTACCCTCTCAGTGTCTTGGTTCCCACATACTAGCAGATCCCATTACTGTCCTGGAGCTAAAAACTGCAAAAAAAAATTTTTTTAACGATGTGAATAAAATCTAACTCAAACTTAGACTGTTACAGTTTCAAGCTGAAGAAAAACAGTGCAGAGCTTGGCATCAGGCAGATCTGGATTTGAACTGCTGGTGAGAGGTCCCCACAGTTCTGCGCCTTGGTTTCTTCATCTGGAAAATGGGAATCCTGCGGGGCTTTGCGTGAGAACCGTCGTGACTATGCTCGTGAGGGCCGCGTGCCCAGCCCAGGCCCCATGCTCCAAAGCGATGACGAACTATCTTTGCCTTCTCAGTGACCAAAACCAAAATAAAACAAAACGGACTGTCTCATCTTGAGATCATGAAAGCATTGTTACGAGTCACGGTGCTGTGACAACCCGAGAATTCTTACGACTTCTAAAAACCCAAAATGTCAGCATAAGCTATCAACACACCTTTCTCCAAAAACAGTGTTTTTATGAAAACACATCTAGCATTTAACGGAGAACACGAAAACTTCGATGGCGCCGTCCCCTGTGCCCTTCCAGAAGAGCGGGGCTCCCCGCGTGGCAGGCCAGGACCTGGTCACATAACTCCATCTGTTTCTCAGAATCCCAGAATTAAATTTCTTTTTCCAAAAAGAGCTTTAAAACCATAGAATTCCCCTAACAATCTCGTTCTGCAGATGAGGACACGATGGTCACCTCCCGTCTGGCCACAGAAACAAGACCTGGCGTGCTCTCTGGGCTGCTGACTCTCCACGGTCAGCGACCCTGCGGCTGCAGGCTGCTAAACCAGACGGACAAACCAGGCAACAGAGAGAGGCAGGCCCACGAGCATCCCTGCAAATGAGCCCTTGGTCGCCTCCCACCCGATGTGTGTTCTGTGTCGTGGTTGGTCTCCCAGCCCGATGTGTGTTCTGTGTCGTGGTTGGTCTCCCAGCCCGATGTGTGTTCTGTGTCGTGGTTGGTCTCCCAGGTGGCTCACTCAGCAGGTGCAGAGAATGGCCACTGGCACTTGTCATGTCCGCAACCACCCAGCCGAGAAGGGAGGGCACAGCGGGAGGAAGCGTCGCACTGACGGGCACGGGGACCGTCGTGTGACCAGGATGGGAGCCAGCGCTCGGAGAGCCCAGGCGAGGAGAGCTCATCCGCAGGGCGCTGGGAGACGGGCTTTCAAGGGACAGGGCAGCGGTGTTTTCTCCTGGTGGCTGTGGGGGACCTGCCCTCATACTTCCAAACGGCCCACCACCGGATCTTCCAACGGGCGGGAAGATTACGTATATGACACGTGCAGTCAATCCTCATTCGTCTCGGATTCCACACTCGTGAATTTGCCGACTTGCCAAAATTTGTTTGTCAACCCAGAATCAGCACGTGTGATGCTTTTGCTCGTTTTTGAACATGTGCAGAGACGCAGAGGCTTTGAGCTTCTTCCCGCGTGTGTTCCCGAGGAGGCTGAACGAGGCAACGCTCTGCCTTATGTCGGCTCTTGTACTGTAAATGAGGGCCCCTACGTGGTCTGTTCAGTGCCCGCCGTCTACAGTTTGGGGCTGTGTGTGTGGCGTGTGCTGAAGTGCTCCCCAGGGCCTCATAGAGAAAACGCGTGTGCTGGAGAAGCTGTGCTCAGGCAGGAGTTAGAGTGCCGCTGGCCATGAGTTCAGCATTACTGAATCAACAATACGTATTAAATAAGGGGGTCTTTCATCAGAAACACACACTACGGGACACCTGGGTGGCTCAGTTGGTTGAGCGGCTGCCTTCGGCTCAGGTCATGATCCCAGCGTCCTGGGATCGAGTCCCACGTCGGGCTCCGTGATCGGCGGGGAGCCTGCTTCTCTCTCTCTGTCTCTGCCTGCCACTCTGTCTGCCTGTGCTCACTCTCTCTCCCTCTGACAAATAAATAAAAAAAAAAAAAAGAAAAGAAACACACACTACAAGGTTTTACATTTATCAGTGGACAAAAACGTGGGACAGAGGTTTGCAGGCTCCCAACCCTGCATTTCCCCGAGGAGCACTGGCCCAGTGTTCACTGACTTGGTGTCTGCGGTGACTGTGTGGAACAGAACTACCACGACCGATGAGAATTCACTACACACGTGTGTCTACATACTCTGTCTATACACACACGTAAACACACACATTTAGTGAATGTACTCATGCACACATGTATGAGCGTGTAAGCATCCATGGGGAGACTTGGCATATGGCTCAGGTCACGTTCTGGGAAGGAACTTATAACCAGGGCTTATAGTGTGAACCCAGCGATTCTCAGAGGATGTTTCGGAAATGTGAGGTCAGAGAGATTTATCAAGACTCTGTGCATAAAGTGGCCCAAATTCAGAAGACTTGCATGAACTGTGCCGTCCGACACGTCGACGACTCCTTTACCTTCGCAAGGAGGCCTTAGTTCTTTCAAAGAACAGCTCAGCTGCATGAGGCCTGTGGGATGCAGCACAGTGGCATCCTTCAGCGTAGCCGGATGGTACCACTTCTCCAAAAATCTCAATGTGCTAAATATTTTGTTTCAGAAATTATTTATCCCAAATAGTTTCCATTAACCAATTTTAAATGCTAACGTTTTAAACAAATGGCTGACCCCCATATACACACCCCTACTGGCGTGCAGTCCAGAAAAGGGAGGTTTTTCCAACCGTCAACATTTTGAAGCACTGTTATCAGATTTGAGGTTCCCATAGCAACATTCTCCATCGCCTAGGTGATAGTGATCTTATGACGTCACCAGTGAGCTCAACTACCTTGGAAAACAAGCAGACATTTCCTTCTGGGTGCCCCCACCTCCGTGTTGCCCTCCCAGGCTGAGAGGGCAGAGGCACTGGGCAAGGTTTCGTGGAGAGTTACTGGGCCATTTCATAACCTTCATTCCAGGATGAGGCTGTTAGAGCATCATTCATCTTCAAGGGGTTCACAACACTCACCGAGTTGCCCCTCGTGTCTCCGGTGCAGAGGTGTCCCAGCTGGAGAACAGAGGCCAAAATGCAGACACGGCAGCTTGAGGGGAACGTGAGCCAGCTATAAGCAGGCGTTGAGGGATGGGGTAAAACGGGAAGTGCCCCGTCATCTTGTCACCAACGCAGGCAGCGGGAGCCACTCTGGGAAAACTGGGTGAGCGGCATGAGCCCTACAAGACCACTGCTTCTCTGCAGTCGCGTGATGGTGAAATGCAGGAAGGCACGCCCCGCTCTGCTCCATCGGGTGACTGCTTCCGTGAGCACGAGGAACGTATCAGACATGTGACGAATGGGTAAAAGAGACGGTTATGTGAGTGGGGGTGTCTTGCTAGACGCTGAAGGCCCGAAGCCTAGACTAGGAATGGGGGTTCCGTGCCGCTCCCCAATTTGTCTCAGGCCTGCCTGGTTTGAATGCGGGGAGGGGCAGGATGGAACAGGGGAAACGAGAGAACAGAGTGTCATTCAGCTGGTTTCAAGGCACGGAAACACTCTCCTAATGCATATTTTGCCTCCCAAATAATCAAATATCATTTAGGCACTTTGTAATTAACCCAAAGGGGGCTTTTAACAAACAGCATGGAGTTCGAACTTGAAAATGTACAATTACAGAGTGTGTCCAAAACCAATTTTCTTTTTGCAGAAGGAAAATGTGTCATCTGGCTGCTTATTCATCTTACGAGGACTCAGCTGGAAGTGTGAGCGCCCAGGGTGAGATGAGGAGGCCTGGTGTATCAGACCATCCACATACAAGTGCAAAGCTGTGCCTGAGAGAGAAGACAAGAGGCCAAGACAGAGTCCCTCCTCCCAAACTGTAACCGTTTAAAAACACTAATAACCAGCAGCTTCAAAAATATATAATAACGAAACAGGAAATAATTTGAGAATAAGACAAGAAAATACAATGAAATCCTAAGATCAGATTCAGATCATTTATTCCACGCGAAGGCTAGGATCAATAGTTAGAAATCCCAGAGGGCTGGAGAGGGATGGAAGGCCTTTCCACGCCTGCCGTAACTCTTCATGACTGAGCCGCGTCTTCTCTACCCTGAGAAGCAGCAACACAACTCATCCAACTGAGCACTCGTCTCCCTTCCTGGCTTTGTTTCCGGGGACCTGGCCAGCCCGAGAAGCGGCTGCACCGGGAGCCTCCCAGGCAGCGTGTAAAGTCAGAGTGACACGTGCTGTGCCATTGGACCCACGGTCCAACGCATTCTAACTCTGCTATCCTGAAAGCCAAGACAAGCGCGAAAAGCCTGGATCATGGCCATTTGCATATCTCAAAGATTTTTCAGCTTCCCCATTTCTTTCAGTGCACCCTTCGCTATGCTCAAACACTGGGATTCAAAGATGAGAGCATCACTGACATTTTGATGATCATCATTGTTAATTCCTAGTTTTGACTGACCCTCTGAAATAATCCAAAGTCTGAGAAAATCCAGGAGTTATAATATATGAGTCCACTAGAAAAAGATATTTTGACATGAAGTTACTCCTAAAAATGCTTAACTAGCCATATCGTTCGGTGTGAATACTGATTAATTAAGTGACGATGTAGGAGCACCTGGGTGGTACAGTTGGTTAAGAAGCCAGCTCTTGGTTTCAGCTCAGGTCGTGATCTCAGAGTTGTTAGGGGAATCCCTGCATCAGGCGCCCCGCTCAGTGTGGAGTCTACTTGAGAGTCTCTCTCCCTCTCCCTCTGCCCCTCTCACTTATGTTCTCTCTCCCTCTCTCAAAAATAAACTCTTTAAAAAATAAATTAAGATGTAAACAATAACAACTGATGAGTAATTACTTTTGCATAAATCGCCTGTACCAGCATTGCTTCGGAAACATTAATTTCAGAGTGTGTAATGATTCTGCCTTAAATATTCTTAAAAAAATATATATTGTCAGCCATTGTTGTTCCTAACTGGCGATCTATCGATGCAGACATGTTTCTGCAAGATCTGCTGTCCCAAAAAGGTAAAACGTCCATCAGCGTCATGAGACTCCGTGACCTAATTCCAAGTTCAATTTCCACTTGTTCTTTTCTGCCTGAACGGGGCCAGTAAGCACTGAGACTCACGACTGGAATGTGAGGCCACGCCTCACTGCTGGTGCCACCTGCCATGGCCACACAGCAGCCCAGGCTCGTGACAAAGGGGAAAGGACGTCATGGCTTTCCTCCCACTGCCTGTCTCTCCCACACAGCCCCAGATTCACGGAAACAACAAACTTTCATTGGTACCAAGTACGACATCGCGTGGCTCTCGGCTCAAGGACTGTGAAAACAAATAAAATGAAAACCTGACTTCTTGTGGTTTTCAAACAATTACTAACAATTCTGTCTCTTTGTTGCCGCTTTCGAACAACTTAAATTTTCACTTGCTCTGTGGGATGTGGACCGACCATATTGCTGTCATAGTCAATCAACACACAAACGTCCTCTGTTAAGTGACACTGTCCAGCTCGGTCTCCACCACACGGGATCTTAGAAGAGTCATCTCTCTTGCTCAAGTTCTACACCGGGGGACAGTCTCGGTCACAGGCAGTGGAAGATCTGGTGGAAATAGTTTAAATCGGTGGAATCTGGTATTTCACCTGAGAAGCCTGGGGGCTGGGTGCTTCTAAGGTCGACTAAAATGTCAGGGCACCTGGTTGCCTTTGCTGGAAGTCCTTTGAATTTCCTTCAGGCTTGAAGGACAGGGACAGTAATTCCCAGCACTGTGCTCAGCCCAGGAAAGGAGAGGGTCATGTTTCCCACCCCAAACCCCATTTTGGGGGGCCAGGGGGAACTCTTCCCAGCAGCTGTCTCCCGCCTCAGAGGCTAGGGCTAGGTTGCCAGGCCCACACTGGATGATTGCTAACCCACCGTGGGCTTAGATCAAGTATGAACCAGCCACAGACTGCAAGGCGTCTACGGTGCCAGGACACGTAGAGCTGAAAACATGGGCAAGGCTGGGGTTCTGTCAGCGGCACAGAAGCAGGGAGAAAGAACGGCTATGGACATGTCCGCCACATGCCCAGCAGAAGAGCAGGGGGTAGGGGATGGTGATGTTCCCAGCCAGACCAGGGCAAAGTGAAGAGGAAGGGCTTGGTCTCTACAAGAGGACTTCCACCGGCTGCATGGAGGGAGGACCAACGGAAGGACAGAGAGAGGAGGGCCCGTGAGATGTTGCGTTTGGGCGGGCACGTGGGAAGTCGGAGGAGGGACAGGTGCAGCCAGTGCTCCCAGCCGGCTTCCCCCTCCTCCCCGTCTCATCGCGATCAGACCTTCCCCATACTCCAGTCTGTGAGCGTCGCTCTGGCCGCTGGAGCCCCGGGAGCCCGACCTCCGTGCGTGCGTGGGGTTTGGGATGCTGGTTCCATCCACCCGTCCCTTCTGACCTGTCTTCCTTCCCACCCGCTCCTGGGAGACGGACCAGGCCTCCAGTCCGTCTGGGTGTGACGCCTCTTTCTCCCACCCCCAGTAAAGCTCAGAAAGTACAGGAAGCCACTGGAATCAACTTGCTTCTACCTCGGAAAGGAAAGTAATTGTGGGACCCAACAACACCAGGGTGACGTAGGAAAATACAGAGTGAACCAAGTAAATTCAAATGCCACATACTAGAAGCCGTGAGTATTGTTCAACCACAAGAGTCTCGTCGTGTGTAGAATTCTCTGGAAGCTGGGCTCGAACGTGGATGCTCTCTTTTCCAGAGCCTTCATTTTTTAGAGCAGTTTAGGTTCATGACAAAATCAAGCAGAAAGCACAGAGTCCCATCCAGCCCCCTGCCCTGCTCACTGCTCACCGTGTCCTTCCATTACCAACGGAATGGCTTGAATGACAAAGTGATTCTTGCACTTCAAGTATTTGCATTTGAAAAAAGGCTTCACTATTCCATTTTTATTATGTACCTACAGTAAAACACAAACCATGTTAGCTTACAGTTTTACAACGGATTTAGCTATTCTCGGGTATTAGAAACATAGCTCCTGCCGGCACGGCTAACCTCCACCACCACCAGCCCGCGGCGTTCCGCGCTCCCGAAGCCCACCCCCCAGGCAGAGTCAGTGGGGGCACCTCGGAGGTTAATGACACTAACGGGCGACACCAACTCTCACATCCTCAGGGCAGATGTGCACGACCTCGTGATTCGTACCGAGAGCTGTTTTCAATGACAGATGACAGAAAATCTGCGCCTACCAAACGGCAGAAGCGTGGAGGGAAATCGTATTCTCCTGGAAGCGCTTTGTACCCATAGATGTGGCAAATTGTCAAGGTTTCAGAAACTGACTCTATCCTTGGGAAAAAACATGGAAAGATAAGGGAGCTCCTGAACCTTCCACAAGAGCCCACTTGAAAGGCTACAACTTTTCTTTATGGCTGCGTCAGCAAGCTCCGCAGGTTGGAGGCCGCACTTGTCTGAACCGACCAGCTTCTGTAGATGCGAAGCAGAGAGCCCGACCCTAGTCCCCGCCCCCTTTCCTATTACAATTTACTATTTACGCACCTAGGGGAGGAAGGCACACGCCATCTCTTGAGAGACGGCAGCCCATGCAGACGCGCAGGGTCCTACCCTCGGCTGGGGGACCGGCAGGTGCCGAAGGCAACAGAAGGCACGAGTGTGAGGGACTTGCCCAGGCCCACACCCACCTCAAACGGCCTGACCTGTCCATGCTCAGAGTGAGAGCTTTGTCATCCCACAGACCCAGCGCCTTCCATCAACTTGTTCTGTCCATCCTCTAGCTGGGGTTTGGCAAACTTCTGTAAATGCCAAACAGGAAAGAGTTTAGGCTCTGCGGGTCATGTCACGATCTCTGGTCTCTGTCACACTCACATATCCCCTCCTTTTTCTCTCCCAGCCCCTTTCCTCCTCCTCCTTCTATTTAACCCTTTGAGGATGCAGAAACCACTCTGTGGCAGGCCGTAAAGTTCGCCAACCCAGGCTGACCATCTTACGCTCTCTCTACAATCCTGTTTTCAGAACCACAGTCATTTACTGGCTCTTCAATCCGATCTATCCAACATCCCTTGAACTTTATTATGCAGAGGAAAGCAAATAAAATGTTCTAATAAAAGTCCAACCAGGCCAGAAGCCCTGCTGTTGACAGCTTTCAGAGACCTCATGGCAGTGAGGAAACTTCCTTGGTGACGCCTTCTCTATGCACCTCAGAGTCTCCGATGTCTTTACAGGTTTGGCTCATCTCCCTACACAGCATCAGATACTCCTCAATCACCACAAAAAACGGCCCCGACCTAACGTGGTCACAAACACCTGTCACCTCGCTGCCCATCTGGGGACCGGCGACTCGGACGCAGCCACACCTCTCTGACTGCATTGTCTGAGGCGGCTTTCACACCACCATGGCGGAGTTGAGTCGTTAAAGACCACGTGGCCCACAAAACCTAAACTACTTACTGCCAGCCCTTGTTTTTAAAGATTGATTGATTGTTGATTGATCTGACAAAGCGAGAGTGCAGGGGGCAGGGGCGGAAGGAGAGGGCGAGAGAAACCCAAGTGGAGTCTGTGCTCAGCGTGGAGCAAGACATGGGGTCCATCTCACGACCCTGAGGTCATGACCTGAGGGGAAATTAAGAGTCAGGCGCTCAGTTGACTGTGACCCTGGGTGCCCCAACTGCCAGCCCTCTACCAGAGAAGTCTCCTGACCCCTTCTCTACGCTACAAAGCAGAATCACGGACCCTACCTTAGGTCTTTTCTGCTTAGTCACCTACCTGGACTCGTGTATCCTCACACTCGTCCTTCCTTTCAAAACTCTTACTGACCATCTTCTGTGTCCATGACCCTCTCTGAGTCTGGGGAGAGGACTGTGTGCTGGAAAAAGCACCCTGACCTTCAAGAATGAAGCTTTGGTCTTCCCACCCTGGTATAATTGTAGTCAGCAACTATCAAATTGCTTATCTTCCAAGTTTGGGCTTCCCTGCTTACACGGGAAAGCGTGAACGCGCACACACACACACACACACACAAACACACATCTGCTTACTATAGATTCCAGGACACAAATCAAAGTCAACCAGAGGCATGATCAAACCCTGTTGTATTTTAAAATTGATTTAAGACATTGTTTTTGATGTTTCCACAAACCCTTCCTCCTGTGCCCAGGACCTCTCAGTAGCCTCTCATCTCACCATGTCTATCATTATCTGAAATTTCTTGATTTGTGTATCGGTTAATTTACTTGTTCGACACAGGACAACCTGCTAGAATACACTTTATGGGTCAGGGCTTTTATCTTCTACCATGATGTCCCCATCATTTGGGACCACACGTAGACCACCGTCAGTACTCCATTAACATGAGTTCAATAAACGCATTCTCATGATACCAATAGCACCTTCTCTGACCACTGTGGGACCCAGACCTGCCTGGAGAAGGGAAAGTCACAGGCTCACGCAAGAATCTGAAGGCTGACTCTCTCACTGCCTCTGGCCTGGAGTGAAGGCCTGTGCCTTCTGCTGTGTGCTGCCAGGCGCTCCAAGCCAACTCTTGGGGACAGAAAGTCAAGTGCGGGCCTGCTGGACACTGAGGGGTGCTGCACACACGCCCGTCTCCCCACTTAATCCTCAGCTCCTTCTTACACACCTTATCACCGTCCTGGATTATCTCCAACAGCAGAGAGGAAAGAGCCAACGGAAGGAGGTCTCAGCTGCAAACAGAAGACTCAGGTTTGGAGGCATGCAGTCCTAGACAGCCGTATTGGAAAGCACAAAAAGAACAACCCAAGGGTAGGAGTGGTTCATTTATTCAACAAACACATACACAAAGGTACTCTGTGTTGGTCTACAGGTAGAATCAGGGGACCTGTATTTTCTATTATTTATGTCTGTCTTCTCTCAGTTTTCTTTCATTTATATTATTAAGGAAGATAATATATATTGAACCTACAGGATACACCAGGAACAAAAATGACAATGATCGATGCCTTCAGGAAACGGAACATTCTAGAAGTTGAAAGTGAAGTCAGATAATAAGAACCACACAATAAACTTAAAAATCACCGGCTATGTTAGAAAGTGGTAGTGCCACGGATAAAAGAACAGGAGGAGGAAAAACAGGAAGAGGAATCTGGGGACACGAGCTGAAATGCATAGTGTTTTAATTTATATGCTGTAACAGTTCTCATTAGGAAGGACCATACTTGAGCCCAGGTTGTAAGGGGTTGGGAGAATGATGCACTCCTGGGGAATATTCCAGGGAGAAGGAAAATCCAATGCAATGGCCCTAAGACAAGGGAGGCCTCAGTGTCCTCACAGACCAAAGCAGGGAGACCAGTTGGCCATAACGGAGTGAGCCAAGGTGTAAGCAGAAGGACTTAAGTTGAGAGGGTCAGGGGTAGGTCATGTGGGGCCTCATTGGCCCTTTAAAGACATTGGCTTTTTCTCTCGGTAACAGCGAGGACTGACAAAGTTTGAGTTGAGAAGCAAGATCAGACTGACGCTGTAACAGGCTCTTGCCATTGTGTTGAGATTGGACTGTAGGGAAGGACAGAAGCAGGAGACCAGTGTGGAGGCAGCAGGACAGGTACGAGATGGCAGTGGACGGATCAGGGTCGTAGCAATGGAAGTAGTGAGAAGTGGTAGCCTTCTAGATGGACGTGGAAGGTGGAGCTACTAGGATTTACTCAGTGGATCAGACATGAGATAGGAGAGAAAGGAAGGAGGTGAAGACTCTTAACAAGATTTTGAGCCTTAGCAACAGAAAGAACTGAATCACCATCAGCACAGATGAGGGAGACTGAAGGGTGAGAGAGCTTGGGACGGGGTGGATCCGGGACTCAACTTTCGATATATGAGTTGAGGTACACGCTAGACCCCCAGAAGGAGAGCAGAGCACACAGAGGCCAAGCAGATACACAAGTCTGGAGGTCAGGATGGAAGTCTGGACCAGAGACACACAGCTGGCAACTGTCAGTGTGTGGATATGACTCAAGACAGGACTTTGGGTAGGATCGCCGAAGGAAGCCAGTACAGACTGAGAAGACGGAGGAGTGAGCCCTGGGGCATTTGCGCATTAGGCGGTCTGGCGTAGAGGGGAGCAACCAGGAGCCCAACAAGACCAGTGAGTTGGAGAAAACCAAGCAGAGAGTGGCGTCCTGGACCACGTGAAGGAAGTGCTGCGTGTTAAAGAGGGGAGCATGGACGGGTTGGCCGAGGCCCAACGGGCTGCTAGAGCAAGAAGGGAGAGGTCGGAGCGTTAACTGCTGGATTCATCAACACGAGGTCATCTGTGACTCTGCCAAAGCAGTTTCTGGGGAGACCTGGGGGGAAGGTCCCATGGAGAGAGACTGGAGGCTGTGAGCACAGAAGAGTTACTAGAGGAGTTGCCTGTGAGAAGAAAATAAATCATCCAGCGGGTGGCAGGAGCCTCAAGAGAAAGTTCGAGCTGGGGGAAATACCAGGGCAGCGGCGTGCCCTCGGCTGTGGCTCAGACCAGCCTCTGGAGACATCCCTGCCTTCCTAGCCCTCAGGAAGGGGGTGCCGTGGGCAGCAACCCCCCGTCACGGGCGCGTGCCCCTCCCTCCGCGGAAGTCACTGTGCACCTGGTGCGCTGCTCTGCGTCTCTGAAACGTTCGCGATTTCACGGTCACCAACTCTGATGGAGACCAGCGGTGGCGGCGGGCAAGCTGAGCCTCCACAGCTTCTCTGGCGGGGCTGGAGGAAGGGTCTGAAACCCAAAGCGAACCACCTCGGTGCGTGCTGGGACTGAGTTACCTGCATCCAGGTAACCCGAGACAGGCTGTGACAGTCCGTAACCGAAGCAGGAGTTTGGCTTCTCCTTACCTGCAACACACCTTCCTCTGCCTAATCCGTCTTCAGGGAGGCGCGGTGGATAGCTGAATTCCTATTTCACAGTTTGCTTGCTTGTTTTTAGGACTTTATTTACTTGAGACGGAAGCAGGAGGAGGGCCAGGCAGAGGGAGAAGCAGGCTCCCGGATTAGCAAGGAGACCGATGTGGAACTCGATCCCAGAACCCTGGGATCATGACCGCAGCCGAAGGCAGATTATTAACTGACTGAGCTGCCCGGGCATCCACCCTATTTCAGTTTGGAGATAAGAACAGGGGAGGGACAGGGGAGTCGCCAGAGCCCTGGAGTGGAGAGGCAAAGACTCCCCAGATACAAAATCAGGTCCTAAACAACCAGAAGCCAAAATGGAGGGAGGGGGGAGAACGCAGACGGAAAGCTCACACCTTACACAAAAACTAACTCAAGATGGATCACAAACGTAAATGTAAAACCTAAGGTTTTGGAAAACTACGGGAGAACAACTTTGGGGTCTGGGGCAAAGACTTGAGCTTGACAAAAGCATGATGCGTGAAAAGGGAAGTCCATAAAATGGCCCTCACCAGAACTAAAAACGTTGTGGAGCCAAAGCTCCTGTGAAGGGGTTGAAGACGAAGGAAGTGGGGTTGGGGGGAAGTGTCGGCAAACCGCACACACGAGGGCGGGGTTTCTAGAATATACGGATTCCCGACCTTCAACAGGAAAAAAATCGCCAAGTTACCAAATCAGGGACGGACGAAGACAGGAGCAGACCTTCCACTGGAGAGCGGACGCGGAAGGCACAGAAGGCCCCGAAACGGAGGTGGACCTTCTTCAGCACCGGACGACCGCAGCGAGCGCCGCCCCGCACAGCCACGCGCGCCGCCCCGCACAGCCAGCGCCAGGAGCACGGCCGCCGCCCGCCGCCTGGGGGGACGCGAAGTGGCTCGGCTCCTGCAGAAACGTCCGCCCGCTTCTTGCCGGACGAAACCCGCACTGGCCCCGGGGTCTCGGGAGCGCAGGCCCGGGCACAGACATGGAGACTCGGGGCCACGCAGGCACCTGCACGCCCGCGTCCCCGGTGGCTCTGTGCGCCGTAACAGACGCACTGGGAGGGACGCGGCTGTCCCTGGTCCGGCGGGTGAACGCGTCAACCACAGCGCCCCGACGGCGTGGGCTCTGCTCGGCGGTGGACTCGCCGTGGGGGGAGCCGTGCCCGGCGAGCCCCAGGTCGTGCGCGAGAAGACCCCGTCCCCACGGCGTTCGCGGAAGGACCGACCTGTGGAGACGGAGAGCGGGTCGTCGTCCGACGGCGGCCAGCGGGAAGGCGGGCGCAGGGCCGGCAAGGGGACACAGGACGCAGCTTGCCCGAGCACCAAGGTGCGCTGCAGAACCCCGGCCTGGCGCACGCGCACAAGTGAGCGCACCTGGGCCCTGGACGTCTGAGCAGGTGGACCGGTTACCTCAATGCCGACCTCCTGGCGCCTCTGCCCATGGCCTTCAGCTGCGGCGCTCCCCTGTGGGAGGGGAAGAATGAGCCCCGCGTGGCTCGTGTGCAGGCCCTGAGCTCCCCGCAGGTGAGGCTGGAAGCCGAGGTAAGACTGGCGTGGAACAGCCACTTAGGCGGAGGAGTCCACCGGCTTTGTCTGGGGCGGAAGCCATCCCTCCTATCTTGCAAAAGACACCCTGAAGACGTATTAATAGGCTCGTAAGTGTGCGTGTGTCCTTGAGTGTTGAGAAAGCAATTATTTGACTTCTTCCATAGTATTTGTGTTAAAGGAAATTCTCCTTTAAACGGAAAAGCCACTCAAAAAAGTCTGACCTTTAAAAAACTCAAGAGTTTGCAGTCAATTTGGAAATCCTGGCTGTGAGTTTGGACACGCCCTAGATTCACACTCCCTGCGGGTCCCTGCCCCAGAGACCGGAAAGAGAAAAACAAGCCAGGCTCCCGCCCCTGGCAACTGGAGCGCCGCATCGAACCTGGGAAGAATCAGACTTTCCACTTAATCCCACCCAGTGCTAAATATCCGTGGCGCGTCAGACCCGGCTCTCCTGGTCCTCAAATGCCTTCCTCCGTCACTGCAAAGATCTTTGAACCTCAGAGCTACTGAAAACAATTCTGTTTTCTAATTAAGATCCTCTACCTAATATCAAAGAGGATTTAATTGTCTGACAGAAATACGTTGCATTTCTAAATATTTTTCAGGTGCCTAAAAAGGCTTGCTCAGGGAGGGAGAAAGGTTGGTGGATTTTTCTCCAGCCACCATCTGTAGAACAAAATTGTTAGGACCCTTCAGACAGGACGGGCCAGCAGTTAAGTGGCCGGGAATTCAGCATGAGAACATAAGGATGCAATTAAAGACTTAGGCATAAGGACTTGTTACACTGTTACAAACAGCTGAAAGTCAACAAGAGAAGACAGGCTAGTAAGTAAGTTACTGACATCTCTATATTCAAATGAAAGTGACAGCATAAAAACATTTTATAAACCTCCTACAGTAAAACGTTACTTTTAGAAAAAATATAAATGACTATATACAGAAGGTTTGAGGAACATACACAAAGGTATGGTATAAATTGGTCTGTGGGTTGAATCTAGGAGGCCTTGTATTTTCTCCTATTTGTGTCTGTGTTTTCTCATTTTTGTTTTATTCCTATTGTAAAGGAAGACAGTATATATTTATTAATTATATTTTATTATGTCAGAATGTGCATTCATATACATTATGTATTTATACATAATTTATAGTTAAGTTATATGTAGCATTTACTTCTATATAATTGAATCTATAATATAAGAGATGAAAAGTTAGCACATTAAGGCTCTAGCTACGTCATACTCGGGAGCAAGAGGGAAGCAAAGGGCACGCGTGGACATTCTGACAGACACTGGAAAGGAGGAGGTCTTCATTTGAGTCAGAAATGAGATCTCAAGGGGCGCCTGGGTGGCTCAGTGGGTTAAAGCCTCTGCCTTCGGCTCAGGTCATGATCCCAGGGTCCTGGGATCGAGCCCCACATCGGGCTCTCTGCTCCGCGGGGAGCCTGCTTCCTCCTCTCTCTCTGCCTGCCTCTGCCTACTTGTGATTTCTGGATGATCAGACTAACTAGGGCTCGAGGAACTTAACAGAGCCCAAGGGAAGCCTGGGTCGTACACAGTTGCCACAGAACCTTCTGGTAGCCAGAATGCAGAATCCGAGCGAGCCCCAAGCCAGTGAGCGCGTGGACACCCGCTGTCTACATGGCCGAGCACAGAGCGTTGGACAGCCTGTCCCCTCACTCTTGACTTACAGGGTGTCCCAGGCCCTTGTCATCCTGCTGGAATGAAAGCATAGAAGTGTTTTCAGAAGTGTTCGAAATGGAACAAGGGGGCTCTCCTGCCTGGCGTTCCCTCTTTGGGGAAAGGGGCCAACCGGTCTGCGTCTCGGAAAGCCCAGTGGCACCAGCTCCCGTGCTGTCGGGCGTGGGGATTCAGGCCAACGCGGGTCCTTAAAGTCACTCTAAACAGACATGTGTTTGGCACCTTCTCCGAAGTGTCAGGAATACTGGTGGACCCTGGGACCCCGAGGGGAAGGCAGTTTTCCCTCAGCGTACAGCGACTCAGACACAATGCACTGAGCGCCCCACAATATACTCTGGGGAAGGGAGGAGCAGCACCTGGGAGCCTTCAGACAGCGGAGCGGCCCGCCCCGTCCTGCGGGCCTGGTGGAAGTTTCGGGCATTGGAGAGGCTCCGTCTGGCTCTTCCCCGGAAGCTGTGCGTCCTTCACCGCGGGAACTGGCCCCTGGGAGCGTTGGTTCCTCGCCCAGCAGGGGAGCAGTCCCTCCCTCGTGAGGTTGTTGGTGGCCAACAGGGGCTCCTGTGTGTCCTGGCCTGGCACACGCCGCTGGGCACAGACGGAGGAGTTCATTCCACCTGCAGCGGTCTGCATTGCGGTATCCGGTAACTATGCGCAAAGTAATTGGCGTAGGAAACAAGATTAAGGAGAACGAGACTTTTGTAAACACTAAGCAGCTTCCTCAAACACAGATTAGATTTGGTGGCGGCACGGGAGGGGCCTGGAAACCGGGAGGGATTTGGGATGAAGCCCACACCTTTCCCACCTCAGCTTTGTCCGCTCCTGGGAAGGGCAGAGAGGACACCGCTCGGAGGAAGATGATTTTCCTTGCCCTGGGATTCTGGATGAGTCTCACCTTTTCCCCCATGGAATCGTGCAGACTTTTCTTTCCAGTGTGGCCAGAAACATTCCAGCCCCTCCGGTCTGGGCGTGCTGCTCCTAGGGCGGGGGTGACCTTGACGCGGCTCCCGCGTGTCAGCCCTCCTGTGAGCAGGGAGCGGGTGTGTGCCTTGAGTCTGCCCTGAGAAAATTGGGAAGCCAAAATACGCTCGTGCGGCAGGATCCATTACCACCGCGTTTGGGTAAACATATGTAACTTCATGGTCCCTGCAGCGTCCCGGGACCTTTGCTCCCAGGAAAATCTGATCTAACTCAGTTAAGAATGAATATTTCCAGATTCAAAAGAGGGAGAAGCTCATGAACAAAGTATGACCAATGAAGAGACATTTCCCCGATTAGACTGAAGGAAAACGCGCTCCTCCATGTGGCTGTTCAGGGACCCGGCGCCCTCCCTCACGTGGTTGTCCTGCCGGAGGGTCTCTGCTCCCCCAGCAGGGGACAGAAGAGCACAGAGAGGCAGCAGCTGACGGCTTCCTGGGTGGGACCGAGGAGGGGCTCCCCTTCCACGGATCAGCACTGGGTCCCCAGCCGCCCCTGCCCCACAGAGACTGGACATGCCTGGCTTTGCATCCTGGAAGAAAGAGAACCTGGGTTTTGTTGGACGGTGTGGGCTCTTTGCCAGACTCCGCCTGGATTGCTCTAACCCGTTTACCCATAGACGTGTCCCCTCTTATCATTCAGGTCTCAGAAAAAAAATTGTCACCTCTGCTCAGAGGTCAAAGTCACACCCCAATTTTTAAAAAGTGGCCCCTCATCTCGGGTGCCTGGTTGGCTCAGTCGGTTGGGGCTCTGGTTCTTGGTTTTGGCTCTGGTCATGATCTCAGGGTCATGAGATCGAGCCCCACAGCAGGGTCCGTGTTCCGAGTGGAGCCAGCTTGAGAGTCTCTTTCCCTCCCTCTGCCCCTGTTCCCTTTCTCTCTCTCTCTAAAATGAATAAGTAAAATTTAAAAAAAAAAAGTGCCCCCTCACCTTACCTTCTATTGTGTTTTTTAAAATAGTCATCGCTACCTGAAATGATGTTCCTCATTTACTTGTTTTGCAAGTTCAGTTCATTATCTGCCCCTTCTTATGTCCACCTGCTGGCTGAGCACCACGTTCTACAAAAGGTGACCATCCGTCTCGCTCACCAGGGAAAGTGTCTGCTCTACTCTAAGTGCTCTGTAATCACCGTCGGAACTAGAAGGTGGAACCAAGTCCGTGTTGTTATGGAAGCAAGAACACCTGGGACCATAGGCCAGAAGCACAAAGAAGAACAGAAATCTGGTCACGCCACGTCCCCCCTGAACAGCTCATTAGCGGCATCCCCTGGCCAGTAACGAGTGGACCCAGTCCCAACGCCTCACACGGCCGTGGTCTGCAGCCCTCAGTAGTGTGAGCCCGGCTAACGCTGTCGAGGGTTTGTTGAACACTTGCTTTGTGCTGGGCACTGAGCTGAGTATTTTGAAGGGCATGGGGGGGGCAGTGATTCAGATAAGTAAACAGTTACAAAATAGTGTGGTAAGTGCCATGTTAGAAAAAAATACAGCTTTGTACTGAACACAGAGGAAGACCAATTTCATTCCTGCCTCTTCCAGAAACGTCCTCCTTCTCCCACCTGTGCGGAACGGGTCTGCTGCCCAACATGCGGCCGTTTCCCACCTCCGGCTATGGCTGTGCACGTTCTCCGTCCATCCAAAAGCCCTTGTCCTCCCTGCTGACCCTTCAGCATTCGCTTCAGACGCTACCTCTGTCCTGACATCTTCCCGGATTCCTCCTGGGAAGTAAGGCGTTTCTTTCTCTCTACTCCTGCACCCTGACGACATTTACCAAAATCTCTCTTGTGCTGTGTTACAATTACACACTTGATACCTGCTTCATACTAGCTCTGAGTTCCTTTAAGAAGGAAACTAAATCAGACATGTCTTCTTAAGCACCTTACATAGTATCCATCACACGGCACCGAGCCATTGTTTAATGAATTCGGATATTACCAGGGAATTCTGCTTTTTCTCATGTCAGCATCCTGGACATGGGAGGGACGGAGGGACTTAGACAAATACATCTTTGGTATTACTTCCTGGAAATATGTATGTGTCCACTTCTAAGGGAGGAATGTATTCAAGAATAAGGCACCAGGGTCCGTTTATTATGTGCATTTACACAAACTGACATGGGTGGCAGAGACTGGAACGTCATCAAAAAGATCAAGACAAGCACCAAGGCGGATCTCCCTGGGCAGAGAATTGTCAATAGAAATCCTCTTTGTCTTTATAGCCCAAACTTCATGGAAAGTGCAGGTTTTGCAGTGCATTTTTAAGGTAACATCTGTATAGGAAAAATTTATATACTACAAAAACTCAACGATTCAACGTGACATTCTAGACTAAGCGTGCAGGGTGAACCCTCGGCTGGTGTTGCCCGTGCTGCTGGCAGACACTCCGAGGCAGGACGACGGCTTTGCAGAGCAGACAGGAAATCAAGAGCACGGCGCTGGGGTTCCACCGTCATGAACGCTGGGACGCAGGCAAAGCCCCACTTGGCAGTTTTTCATGCTGAAATATCAGTAGTCTTCTCGGAACGATTCTCATCACCATAGTGTTCCAGAGTCTTTAGCTACGGAAACATGGTGAGGACCGAACCCCCCACTGCTTTGAGTATGAAAGTGATGCTTGGCCTGAAATTGTGACTGCATCCCCCAACTTGTCCACACCATCCACCTTTCACAGCTAGTGACAAAAAAAACCAAATAACTGACTTTGGATGCAATCTTTCTTGATAGTCTTTATTTTTTTACCCCATTTTTCTAATTAATCCTTCACTTAAAAAATATTTTATTTATTCATTTGACAGAGAGAGAGCACACGCAGGGGAAGCAGCAGAGGGAGAGGGAAAAGCAGGTTCCCTGCTGAGCAGGGAGACCAATGTGGGACTAATCCCAGGACCCTGGGATCATGACTTGAGCGAATAGAGACACTTCACCGCCGGAGCCCTCCGGCGCCCCATAATTCTGCATATCTTATGACTACATCTCACTTCATCATATGTCTGTCCGAATGGCCATACACAAGTGGCCACTGAAACACATGTTCGCCGGAAGCAGAGAAGACGGACTCTGCAGGAATTCTGCTTTCCTGGCGGCCCGGCCCGTTGGGAGCCGGTGACT
This sequence comes from Meles meles, assembly GCF_922984935.1. Taxonomy (NCBI): domain Eukaryota; kingdom Metazoa; phylum Chordata; class Mammalia; order Carnivora; family Mustelidae; genus Meles; species Meles meles. Next base: position 3,221,338 of record NC_060070.1, on the reverse strand, counting down.
GCCCTGCAGGGCTCTCCTTCCACCCCACCAGCCTCTGCAGTGACATGCCTGCCTCGCAACGCGGCTTGGGGTCCCAAACCAGTGGGTAGGACCGAACCGCAGTGTCTTGCTTGTGGATATAAACTCCAGTTTGAGAAACGTCCCCACACACATCCTCTCACGTCGGAGCCACGCGGCCGGGAGGCAGGCAGAAGGCAGCATTCTGTCCACCACGTCTACGTGGGAAGCCTGTGAGCCTTGCCTTGGGCTCCAGTCACGATCCCAGAGTCCTGGGCTGGAGCCCCGCCTGGAGGGCTCACTGCTCAGCGGGGACAGCAGTGGGGACAGCGGTGGGACAGCAGCCGGGGTCTGCCCCTCCCTCTCCCTCTGACCTCTCCACCCCCTCCCCTGCCCCTGCTCTGGCTCGCTCTCTCAAATGCATAAATAAAACATCTTCTTAAAAAACAAAGTCGGGGGTGCCTGGATGGCTCAGTGGGTTAAAACCTCTGCCTTCGGCTCAGGTCATGATCCCAGGGTCCTGGGGGGGGAGCCTGCTTCCCCTTCTCTGCCCGCCTCTGTCTGTCAAATGAATAAGTAAAATCTTTACAGAAATGAAATAAGAAACAAAGTAGGAAGCTTGTATCCAGGTGACCTGCGTCAGCTGCAGGAGGCGCGGGAGTGGACTGAGCTCCGGGAGCCGCAGGCCTGGCGGTGCAGCCGGTCGGGGAGGCAGCGCGCCACCTAGTGGTGCCCGCGGACACGCACCCGCGAAGCCGGCGCCGCGCAGACCGCGGTTCCCAGAGGAGCGCTAACCCCGCGGAGACGCGTGCGGAGGCCTGCGTGCGTGCGGCCACGTTCCGGTCGCTTCTTTGAAGGGGAAGACGGCAGGTGGACTAGGGAAGAGGGAATAGGGTAAGTGTTTCCGAAGGAAGGAAACGTGTGTGCAAAGGCCCGGAGACATCCAAGTACTGCCCGCAGGGGCGCAGGGGAGGGGCGGGTAGGAGGCGGCTTGAAGCAGGTGCGCTGGACCCAGGGCATTGTTCTGACTTTATCCTACAGTGATGGGTTTCAGCGGCAGAGTGACAGGGATCACATGTGCGTTTGGAACTACTTGGGCAGTAGAGAGATGGGAGACTGTTGGCAAGATGCCCAAGAGTCTGACCTCCGTGAAGTCAGGGTGAAAATGGGGTGTACTCGAGCGGATACACGGCAGAAAACCGGTGGGTCTGCGGGTTCTCTGGATACAGGGAATGGGTGAGAGCAAGACATTAGGAAGGATTCCAGATTTTCAGCTCATAAATGCTGGAGAATGGTAATACTTACAATATGACAAGAAAAAAACTGAATGGGTCAGGGAGTGGGGAGGGGAGGGAGTAAGCATTTGGCTCTGAGCTATTCTAGAAGCACGAGTCTTTGATGTGTCAGGTGGGACTGGTGGGTTTGAGGCAGGGACACAGAACCAAGATTAACTGAATGAAGCACATCCGGAAATGGACGTGAACCATGCGGAGAATATGGGGTAAGAGGTATAGCAGACACAAAGAGCCCCAGGTATCACCTTCATTTAATAGACGAAAGGAAGCTACTGAGAACAGGAGAGAGTGATGTCAGTCGGTCCAAGAGAGATTTCTGAGAAGGGAGAAGCCAGAAGACAGGGTCACAAGGATCAGCACCTTACGCACCCATTAGACAACCTGCATCCCAGTCAGAGATGTGCACGTGGAGGCTAAGGAGTGAAGGCAAATGACTGGGGATGAGGATATCTGGAGGAAGGAGAGGGGCCATGCAACCCAAGAGAACAAACTTCTTTAGTTCTTCTGCGGGAGTGAGATTTGATCATGTTGGCAAACTGAGGAAAACAAGAGGGAGAGATGGGTGAGCAAGGGTCTGGGCGGTGCTCCCAGCTCCCCAGTATCCTCCCTCTCAACCCAGTGATGCCACTCAGCCCCACTCTTCCAAGCTGGGTTCCTCCAGCCCTCTCCTGCCATGACCGGGGAGAGATAGGCTGGGGGCGTAGGCTCCCCACTGTGGTCACCAAGCTGTATGGTGTGGTCAGAGGTAAACAGACGGAATTGTCAGGGAATGGTCTGTACAAATTTCAGAGAACCCCTTCCTTACTTATGCCAGACCAAAGTCCTATATACCATAGAGGAGACCGCAATTTCCTTGGCCCCTTGTGCAGCATCCCCAAAGTTCACTCCCTGAAGCTGCCCCCGACTTCTCTACCCCTCAATACGAGGGCTCCAGGTGGTGACCTCTTGAGATCTGATAAGACTTTTTTGGGGGGGGGTGCCACAGTACAGGATAAGACATCAGCTAACATTCATATTTAGTTAACTGTCTCTTTTCATCTTCAACCTAGCTTCTATTAATTCACTAAGTAACTTTTCTCCTAAGCCATTCAAAGGATGAGATTTTCACATTCTGTTAAAAAACAGTGCTGCATTGGAACTTATTTCCACATTGCACCCAAAATAAAATGACATACTAAAAACAAAACAAAACAAAAAACTGACCTTAATAGATCACTTCTTTTTTAATGTCTCTAATTAATATTTTTTTCACAACTTATGAAAGAAATGTTTATTCGAAGAGTGGGGTGGGGCCAGTACATGTCTAGACATCATTACGGGATCTCCACTGCTTGACACATAGTAGGACTCAATAAATATTTGTTGAATGAATGAAGAATCAGTGGTTATTTTGACAAACAAATAAAAACAGGCTGAGAATGAGCAGCTGTCAGTTATACAAAGCCTGTTGTCAAGAGCAGCAAATCACAATTAAAAAAAAAAAGAGTGCTCAAGTTCTATAAATGGGATATAATTAAGAATTTACTTGCTCTAAGCCAAACTGACCATTTAATAACTTGCTAATCAAAACAGTCTTGCTAATTTCAGACATTCTTACCTGTCAAAGCTTAAATTCAGGACCCTATAAACCAGCTCCTGAGATACAAAATAAAGCTGCATAAATGTTTAAAAATGCAGACAGCTGCACAAACCCCACCCTAGAGAAGGGTCATATATTTGGCTTTCCCTCTTCTCTCTCTGCAAAGACTTCAGAAGTCCAAAACTGGACCATAAATATCTAAAGTCTCACTATATTACATCCTTGCCTGCCCAGCCAGTTAAGAACCCTTGTAAACTGAGCAATGAGCTTTGGCTCTCTTGAACCACAACTGTGAACACATCAGTAACTCAAAGCAAAACACCCAGATGAAACCAGCTCAAAATCAGAACAACTTGATGACACGAACAGAACAGCTGTGCCATCAAAAGCTAACACTGTTTTTCCTTACACCATACACAAAAATAAACTCAAAATGGATTAAAGACCTAAATGTGAGACTTGAAACCTTAAAACTCCCAGAAGAAAACATAGGCAGTAATTTCTTTGACATTGGCTGTAGCAACATTTTTCTAGATATTTCTCCTAAGGCAAAGGAAATGAAAGCAAAAATAAACCGTTGGGATGACATCAAAATGAAAAGCTTTTGCTCAGTGAAGGAAACCATCAACAAAATGTAAAGGTGACCTACTGAATGGAGAGAAGATATTTCCAAGTGATATATTAAATAAGGAGTTAAAATCCAAAATATATAAAGAACATACAAACCCAACACCCACACCAAAACAAAGAAACAAAAAAATTGACTTAAAAACAGGCAGAAGACCTGAAAGGTTTCCAAAGAAAACATACAGATGGCCAACAGACCAATGAAAAGATGCTCAACATCACTACTAATGAGGAAATATAAATCAAAAATGACAATAGGGGCGCCTGGGTGGCTCAGTGGGTTAAGCCGCTGCCTTCGGCTCAGGTCATGATCTCAGGGTCCTGGGATCGAGTCCCGCATCGGGCTCTCTGCTCAGCGGCGAGCCTGCTTCCCTCTCTCTCTCTCTGCCTGCCTCTCTGTCTGCTTGTGATCTCTCTCTGTCAAATAAATAAAATAAAATCTTTATAAAAAATGACAATAAGAGATCACCTTACACCTGTCAGAATGGCTAAAATAAAAAAGACAAGAAATAACAAGTGGATGTGGAGAAAAGGGAACCCTCATGTACCCTTGGTGGGAATGCAAACTGATGCAACCACTGTGAAAGACAGTATGGAGGCTCCTCAAAAAATTAAAGAGAACGATCCTATGGTCCAGCAATTCAGTACTGGGTGCTTACCCAAAGAAAATGAAAACACTAATTCAAAAAGGTAAATGCACTCCTATGTTTATTGCAGCATTGTTTACAACAGCCAAGATACAAAAGCAACCTAAGTGCCCACTGAAAGAGTCAGGGATAAAGAAGATGTGGTGTGTATCTATAAAGGAGTATTACGCAGCCATAAAAAGGAATGAGGACTTGCACCTCACTGGAATGGAGCAGGAGTACTCGGCTAAGTGAAATAAGTCAGACAGAGAGAGACAACTACCATATGATTTCACTTATATGTGAAAACTTTAAACATCCGCAAATGAAAAACAAACAGAAAGCAGAAACAGACCCACAAATACAGAGAAGAAACTGGTGGTTGCCAGGGAAGAGGAGTGGGAGGGTGGGCAAAATGGGTGAAGGGGAGTGGGAGACATAGGCTTCCAGTTATGGGATGAATACGTCACGGGGATAAAAGGCACAGGATAGGGAAATAGGCAATGGAATTATAATAATATTGTGTGATGACAGATGGTAGCTATACTGGTGGTGAGCACAGTGTAACATGTAAACTTGTCTAATCACTGTCGCACACCTGAAACTAATGTAACATTATATGTCGACTATACTTCAATTAAAAAAAAAAAAGCTGGGATCCCTGGGCGGCTCAGTTGGTTAAGGGTCTGCCTTCCATGTAGGTCATGATCCCAGGGTCCTGGATGCAGCCCCACATCGGGCTCCCTGCTCACTGGGGAGTCTGCTCCTCCCTCTGTCCCTCCTCCTGCTTGTGCTCTCTCTCAGATAAAGTCTTTACAAAATAACAAAAATAAATTTAAATTTAAATTTAAAAAGCTATACTTTTTCATAAAACTATAGTATAGAATCCATTGACAGTTAGGAGCCTCCCTAATAAATTGTAGAGATATGATTAAGTCTCCCACTCAAATAAAGAGGACATCAGCTCATATCTTTTTTTTTTAATTTATTTTTTTTATTTATTTGACAGAGAGAAATCACAACCGGGCAGAGAGGCAGGCAGGGAGAGAGGAGGAAGCAGGCTCCCCGCGGAGCAGAAAGCCCGATGTGGGGCTCGATCCCAGGACCCTGGGATCATGACCTGAGCTGAAGGCAGAGGCTTTAACCCACTGAGCCACCCAGGCACCCCAACATCAGCTCATATCTTTTGAAGTTTTCATTTAAATGCTATACTCTATGTCACTTACCAATTTTAGTGAAATGCAGTATGTTTTTTAATACATACAATAAAGCTGACTTTTGGTTAAAATGTTACTGAGCTTGTAAGAGTTTTAGGTGAGGGGACCCAGGTCCCTAGTGCTCACTGGACAATTTCAGGTCCCCAGAGAACACACCTGATATTTTCCAAAAGGGGCCCCTGAACCCCCTATCGAGTACTTACTCAAGACACAGGTATAAAGAAGTCCAGAAGTACTCAGGCTATTACAGCAAACACAACAATAAAACACTTGCTATAAATAACCAGGTTACCTTGTGTGTGTGTGTTGGGGGGAGTGGATCAGATGAAATGGAAAAGGAAATTCTGTTTAGAGATTGCAAGTGAAATTTTATTTTGAGAAGTCAAGTCTTCAGTGCGTTGGACGTATGTGGGAGAATGTTTACCATAGCGTTGCTTATGGCCTCAGAAAATGGAATGAACTAATTGCCTTTTGATGGGGGGATAAGTAAACCATGGTACGCCTACGGCACAGAAGATTCTGCAGCCAGAATGAAAAAGGTGTTAAAATATACCAGTTGACTTAGTGAGATTTCTAGGAAGTACTGCTGATTGAACCAAGGTATAGAAAATACGTAGAATGTCGTTATTTTGCAAAGCAAACAGTAACACAGAGGCCATATCCCTTTCTCTCCAGCTCTCTTCTTCTTGAGTTCAGATAGCAAGTTCAGATCATGAGATTTCATGATAACGAAAGACCCCCACAGGCATATGTATATATATTTATGTTCATAAATCAAGAAACGGCTTTATGAGATCCCACATTTCTGCATTTATAAAAATATTTGTGTAAACATGTAATAAATTTCAGATACAATTTTTAAAAGAAAGAAATGGCACAGGTGAATTGTTTTAATTTGCATCATTTGGCTTCTTCTGATATTTTCATTCCTGTAAACAGTATCTACACTGGGTATTAGACAATGCTTGAACCATTATATGTATTGCTTTGTCCTCACAGTAACCTTCAGAAGGAGATGTAGGTGAGGAATAATGGTCCTGAGGTTAAGTCACTTGCTTTAAGTTTCCATGAACCAGAGCCTGTAGGACTGGACGTGTAGCCTGAGTCCACCTAACTCCAGAATCCTTTTAACTACTCACAGCAGCCTCCTGAAATCCCTGTTTTTTTTGTTTGTTTGTTTTGTTTTGTTTTGTTTTCCCTGAGCCATAAGGCCCCCATGGGGAATCACACAGAATCAGCTCCAACAATGGAGACATTCTTTGCCTCTAAACGCTGTTATGACTCCAATCACCGCCCACTCCTGTATTCTTGGGCCCTGGGATTGACGAGGTCATAGGATTCGTGGTGCGCAGCAATCCCACATCCGTGCAACGGGCGGCAACTGGTAAACCTTAGACACCAACGACGCCTACGCCCTTCGGTCGGAACGCCCCCAAACTGAGCACATGTGCACCAACAGCTCTGTGACTCAAGACCACGTGCGAGGAGCCTCCTTCACACTGAGAATAAAGATTCTTCCAGCAATTTGTGGCAGGGTCCAGTGCAATTCCAGTCTGTGGCCCCGGACTTGAGTTTTTGTTCGACTGAGTCTTTGCAGACAGGTTGGCCTGAAGAAATGCGGAAAACGGAAGACGCTATGAAAACACAGGCGCACAGTGGAAGCTAATCAAGGGGGCACACGCCCATTTCAGCAGGACCCTGAGCCACAGCACCCACATCTGGGGACACAGCTTTCCCGTGGGGCTCAGACCACCTTCCCGCCAGCCCTTCTCTGGACGGAACAGGAGGCCCTTGGCCCTCCCTCGCTGGGACCCCCCTCCCCCTTCCCCTATTTGTGTTTGTCCCATTTTCTGTTCCTTTTCTCTGGGACCCTTTCTCTTCGCTCACTCTTTCTCTCTTGTTCTTGTCCTCCTGTGGGCGGGCGGCCATCCGGGCCCCGCAGGCGGACACACAGTTGCACAGCGAACTTCAGCAAACTTCAGGGTGACCTTCTCAAAGTGCCCTGGCAATGGTAACGGGTAGGTCATTTCTTAACTAGTGAACATGTACAAACTACCATTTTCATCGGGTTGTTCTCCTTTCATTGTGTGTCACCAGTCAGGTTTCTGGGGACGGTGGCCCTGTTTTGCCCTGTGGTTTTCACCTACGGTTTTGCATGAAGCGCTGACTTTTATGGACACGATGTAGTCTAAGGACAGAAGAGCCCACTGTGTGTTGTCTGTTCCACCTCAGCGCTGGTGACATCACGTCGGGAGCCTGAAATCTGCCCGGGGGTGTCTTGAGTGGGACTCAAGAATTTATGTCCCGAATGTTCCCAGGTGAGGCCCGTGCGACTGGGGCAGAGCCTGAGGGCCCCTGCCTGGAATCAGTCTAAGCCGGTGACTTTTTGCTTGGCTCGAGGGCAGGATGTCTCTTGCCGTCCTGCTGCACCTCATCCCCCTGAGAGGAGTGACAGGGGACACCTGGGAGAAGCCTCATGCTCAATGTCCTCCTTGGTGCCTCCACCAGCCGGGAAGCAGCACCTCTGTCCTTCTAGAAGGGGACACAGGCAACTTCGCCTTCTCCCGGGCCCCAGAGAGTAGGAAATGCGCCTTCCTGCAGCTGAGTGGGCATTAGGTCCTCTCAGTCTGGGCTCACATCCCAGCTGCACGGCCCCCCAGCTTCTGCCCCGTGACCTTGTGCTGGTCACTGATCCTCTCCAAGCTGCAGGTTTTTTGGTCTGCAAAGTGGGGACAATAATGCCCCAGTTGACATATTATCATGAAACTGATAGGAGGGATTCCTTAGACACTCAGGGAGGAGCAGCCGTCACGGTGCTCACGTGAGCTCATGTCGGAGAACCACGGCTCTGGCCACACAGCCCAACCGCCAGCCCCACCGCTCCCTGGCAGAGACTCTGAGGCAACTGGGCGGCGGGTTCTCCACTTTATTCCTCATATCAGCACACAGCGAGTGGAGTATCCTTGTGTCGCCTGCCTCGGGACTGGGTAGAGTCACGGTGGACAGCGCGAGGTGGCTGGATATGCACCAACTTGGGCCCCCCACACCTGCTGAGTCGGAACCCGGATTTAACACTCCCCAGGTGACTCTGGGGCACGGGGTATTTGATAAGCACCCGTCCGGCACACATTGACAGAGAGACCCATTCAATGGGAAGAGAAACAGAACTCCTGGGCTTAGGCTCAATGTGGGTCCCCCAGTCCAGCCTCCTTCCCACCCCTGCCTGCTCTTGGCAAAAGGATTGCCTCAGGCTCATGGGTTATGACCTTTCTGAGCTAGGAAAAGGGTCTTGGGCTGGACTCTTCTCTGGTGTCATATATTAACTCGTTTACGGCTGACAACACAATGCTGACGCTTACTGTTCGCAAATTCATTCCAGGGAAAATGCTCTGAGAATTCAGTATCTGATCCCACTAGTTACAAGGTTGGGGAGTAAAACAGAAGTCATTAAAACACATGTTCCCTAAGGAGCTGAGTAAAGAATTTGAGTAGCCATGCAAACCTCTCCCACTTAACAGGAATGTCTTATAAATGCCTTTGCTTGTCAGTCTTTGCTGCTTTCACCAACGTAGACAGGTCAGGACAAAGTTCAAGGGCAATTAATTGTAAAATAAAACTGCAGCTCTCTCAAGAGATGGGCCCAGGAGAGGGACATGGGAGGAGTGCACTATCCCCTCGCCCCGCTGACCGACGGGCATCTGGCAGTAGAAGCAGGTAAGAGGAAAAGGGAACCAACAAGATGTGGATGGGGTCGGATCTTCAAACAAGATGCTTTGACTGTCAAAAGATGAGGCGTTCTTAAGAAAATTAATGAAAAGGATTTTTACCAAAGTGGTCATACATGAATACTGAGGAAGTCAGATGACATAAAATACCATCATTTGTAGCTTTCTTTTTTTATTTCATTTATTTATTTGACAGAGAGAGATCGCAAGCAGGCAGAGAGGCAGGCAGAGAGAGGGGGCAGCAGGCTCCCTGCGGAGCAGAGAGCCCGATACGGGGCTCCATCCCAGGACCCTGAGATCATGACCTGAGCTGAAGGCAGAGGCTTTAACCCACTGAGCCACCCAGGCGCCCCTGTAGCTATCTTTTGAGTTCCAAGATAATTCTGGCTGTTTTGTTTTTGATAAAAAATACAAATGACCTAGGGAAAAAATGGGAAAGTAAAAACATAAAATATTATACAATCATGATAACGTGGGCTAAGACAGGAGGGAGAATAAGAATATTGACCTAAGAGACTTCCTAAAAAATAAATTATTTTGTTTGAACTTAGTGTAATCTCTTATTTTCCCTTTATCCTTGCTAAGGTGGATTTCCTTGTTGTTCTTATTACATTATCTTCTTTAAAGAGTGAAGTTAGACTGACTTGAAAATATGGCCTATATGCTTTATCTATTTCAAATTTCCAAAATTAAAAATAAGACTGAATATCCTCTACGATCTGTTGGAGGACCCAGAGAACACAATAGCTTATCCTCCTCTTTACACCACAGTACAACCTTTGCTAAGTGTTTTAAGAGGCTGATAGGGTTTGATATTGATAAGATTTTGATCCAACATAATTCACTCACAGCAACATGGTTCAAAGTTCCTTTTCCCGTTCCCTATTTGCACATTGGGCACTTCTGTCGGTTTTAGCTTATGATTTCCACCAGAAGAATGAGAGACGAGCTTTCCTCCTTCCAAGCCTATCTTCATCTGGGAGAACAATCTACCTGTTCTGCATTTGTGGGTGCCCTAGAAAGAACACCCCAAGAGCTCCGGTTCATAAAGGCCTTCCCCACAGGAGGCTCTTTCTCCTCAGAAACTTCTTTTGTTGAGGGGCGCCTGGGTGGCTCCGTCGGTTAAGCATCTACTCTTGGTTTCAGCTCGGGTCATGATCCCATGGGATGTGGGATCAAGCTCCGAGTCAGGCTCCGCGGTCAGCTAGGAGTCTGCAGGATGATTCTCTCCCTCTGCCCCTCCCCCCATGCATACACATGCACACTCTGTCTAAAGTATATGGATAAACCTTAAAAAAAAACTCCTTTTGTTGCACACAGAGCTTTTTCTGCAAGTGGACATCGGTGGGAGCTTCCCCATACTTAGGATGCTCAGGTCCATCTGGGAGGCAGAAAGGGCCCCACCCCCACAAGGAAGGAAGCACCAGCTGAAGTGAGTCCCTGTGATCCTGAGAACAAATGTAAACGATGCCAGTCTTCAGACAGACCTCAGAAGTCTAAAGCTCTAAGAAAAGGCGGAGAGGGGGATCTACAGTAAAGGATGATTCAAAGCCTGACCTGATTGAACCTTCAGATACTTCAGGACCATGCGTAAACAAAACTGATGGCAAAAATCTAACGAGATAATGCAAAACTCACCTCTAAAGTTTGGGCATCTGGTTTCTCGTCCTGATTTAATAAGTTGGAAAGGTACTGATTTCTTTGGACGGTCGTCTCTCGTGTAGATTGGAAGGATCTAAAATGTGGATTCCATTTGGCTCCCCCATGTCACATCACTGTAGGTCCCTTCAAGCTCTGAAAGGCAGGTTGTGGGGCAGGCCAAGGCCCTAGAGGCCTTTCTCACTGGTTGGGATGTCCCCCCTCAGCGGGGAAGGATCTGAAAACCACCTTTGTGACCAAACGTCACACCAGACGCGCCACCTCTCTAGAGGAACAAATTGCATCACGGACAACGCAACAAATATCATTTTGCAGATTCTGCTTCCCACTGTACTTTATGTCTTCTACCGGACTGTACCTTTATACTCTCTTTCCTTCTACAGTTTCATAGAACTCCAACTTGGGTAGAATATCTCTTTCAAGCCTGGTTCTGTCCGCCGTGAGATCCGTTCCTCAGAGCATTCTCTGACCTCCTGGCAGACCGCCCTGCTTTATTGCCGCAGAAGCTCACAGCTGACTTGCCATAGTTTCTCTGGTTCCCTACCATTGCCCTTCCAATTGGTCTCAGGAGTGACGCTACATTTCTTTAAAGTTTAAAGTTTATTTATTTGACAGAGAGAGAGCGTGCACAAGCAGGAGAAGTGGCAGGCAGAGGCAGAGGGAGAAGCAGGCTTCTTGCTGAGCAGGGAGCCTCACATGGGGTTCGATCCCAAGACCCCAAGATCATGACCTGAGCTGAAGGCAGACATTTAACCAACTGAGCTAGCCAGGAGCCCTGTGAGTGATGCTAGATTATTCTTCCTAAAACCTCACCCATATGAGCATGATGTGAATGCCTGACCTTCAGGTTCAAGGTCCTTTTCAATCTGATTCCAATTTGCTTTCTAGTTGAGTCTCCTCCCCAAGCTCGTTCTTCCACAGGTCAATCACTGCCCTCAGCACTGTCCTCTCCTTGCTGTTCCTTCTAGTTTGGTTTTAGTTCTCCTGTCCATGACTCAAAATCTCCCACATCCAGGCCGAGCCATGACTTCTCAGTGCAGGTGGTGATCTCGTTCTACTTTAATGAAGGATGCTTGTCCCCTGTGTTCATGCAACAAGTCCTTGCTGAGGACCTACAGAATGCAAGGCATTGTTGTCGCTGGCTCTGCACTCTCCGTTGGCACTTCGTCGCGCACGTACGAGAGTTAACGTTCACCAGCGACTCAGTGCCCCGGGCGGTGTAAGGACGTCCCAGCGCCCTGTTCTTCCAGCCTCTCCACGCCCTTCGTCGTCCTCGGTTCCTCATGGGAGCCAACAAGGCACAGAGAAATGACATCCTCTTCCCAGCCAGGGTACGAGTTGGCACTCTGGCTCTGGGACCGTGCTTAACCACGACGCTGCTCTGCCTCCCACCGCGACCACAGCTGCCTCTGCCACGGACGGCTCTCCAGCACTATCACGTTCCCACTTCTGCCTGTCCTGTCTCCCCAACGTTGCTTTAAAGGGTTCTGAATCTCTCACGGCCCATAACCTTATAGCACTTAGTGGTCACAAAACCATGATGAGATTTGGCTATCAGCTGTGGGAACCATGGACGTGCGCCCGTGCCATGAACTTATGTTGTGTAGTATTGGGGACAACACGGTAAGAGAACACGGCTCCTGTTTGTAGACACTTCCAACCTCAATTCTGAAACCTGCTTACTCTACGATATGACTATTACGATAAAATGTCTGACATTTTCCCCTTATAGTTTAGTGCTGCCTTCTTAAAGACATAGGGGAAACTCAGCACCAGCCTGAGAAATCTGGGAAGGGCAGGAAACCGCACCCTTAAACTCTGCACCACAGAAGGGCTGGGACATGGGCTGTGGCTTCCTGGATCCACCTTGCCGTGGCCTCAAGTTCACCAGGGCTCCAGCCACTGGGGTCCAGCCACTGGGGTCTAACCACCAGGGTCCAGCCACCAGGGTCCCAGCCACCAGGGTCCCAGCCACTGTAGCTCCAGCCCCCAGGGTTCCAGCCACCGGGGTCTAACCACTGGGGACCCCGCCATCGGGGTCTAACCACCAGGGATCCCGCCATCGGGGTCTAACCACCAGGGTCCGGCCACCAGGGCTCCAGCCACTGGGGTCCAGCCACTGAGGTCTAACCACCAGGGTCCAGCCACCAGGGTCCCAGACACTGTAGCTCCAGCCCCCAGGGCTGCAGCCACCGGGGTCTAACCACCGGGGACCCCGCCATCAGGGTCTAACCACCGGGGACCCCGCCATCGGGGTCTAACCACCGGGGACCCCGCCATCGGGGTCTAACCACCAGGGTCTGGCCAGCAGGGCTCCAGCCACTGGGGCTCCTGCTTGCTTCATCGCTCTTCCCACTTGGCTCCATTCGCTAAGTAAACTCTTTCATGTGTATTTCCTCAGCCACTGTTTGGTTTCATGAAAGCAAGAATTGGCCACAGCACTTTCCTAGCCAGAAGTTGTGGGTTTTCCACCCTCTCATCACTGAAATGCCAAGTGGCCTCTCTTGCCCACCCCCACGTTACATTTCCAGCCCACTATAAGAGGAAACTAGGTCCGGGATCAGGGAGACCTGAGCCATGAAGAATCAGTCTTCGGGGATCACTGCCGATCTACGTCCCCGGTGCTGCTGGAAACTTACTGCTTAAAGTCTACACATTAGATTTTGTTACGTGGTTTAATCGATGAGTTTGGGCCTTTCTTCTCTCTGTTCTTCCAGAAACGTGTTTGAACTATTTAGTTAATAGCACTCCCTACTTATCCCTTACCAGATTCGATGATGAAATACGATTTCTAAAACACTGACTGCTTTTTAGACTCCACATGGAAATGAATTCCATATTGTGCACCTAAAACTAAAATAACATTGAGTGTCAAGTATATTCGAATAAAAAATTTAAAGTAAAGTGTATTAATTTTTTTAGAGCAGTTTCAGGTTTACAGAAAATTGAGCAGAAAGTAAACATGGGTCTCGTATTCTCTTTCCCCTGCTGCCCCTGGGTTCCTTATTAGTGGCCTCTTGCACGGATGTAGCACATTTGTTACAACTGATGAACTGATACCGATACACTGTTATGAATCAAAGTCCACAGTTTACATTAGGGGCCACTCATGGCCCCGTATATTCTGTGGGTTTTGCCAAATGTCGTATGTCCACCACTACAGCATCATAGAGTTGTCTCACTGCCCTAAGAACCCCTGTGCTCCACCTGCTCATGCCTCCCCTTTAACCCCTATCTCTGTAAATCTGCCAAGTTTAGCCTTTTCCAGAATGTCATAGTTAATGTCATACGGCATATGATCCTTTTACGCTGTGTCCTTCCACTAAGCAATAGGCATTGAGGCTTCCTCCATGTCTTCAGTAACTTGATGGCTTTTTCCTTTTCAGTGCTGAGTAATATTCCATTGTCTGGATGTAACAGTTTATTTGTCCATTTGCCTACTGAAGGACATCTTGATTCCTCCCAGTTTGGGGCACTTATGAATAAAACTGCTATAAATATCCCTGTACAGATTTTTTTTATATAAAGAAAAACTTTAAGCTAAATTGTTGAAAAACAAAAGTATTACAGGAGAGGCCAGTTTTAACATTCTCACCCTTGTAACTGCTGACACAAAGATGGCGTTACCAAGGGGCGCCTGAGTGGCTCAGTTGGTTAAGGGGTGACTCTTGATTGGGGCTCGGGTCATGATCTTAGGGTCCCCACGCTCAGTGGGGAATCTGCTTGAGGATTCTCTCCCTCCTCCTCTGCCTCTCCCCTGGCTCTGTCTCTCTCTCTCTCCTTTTTTGCAGATTAAATAAATAAATCTTTTTTTTAAAAAAAAAAGGGATTGTTACCAAACCTGAAAATAAAAGCTCCGGTAACGTGACTACTGCAGCATATTTCGTAGAAAAGCTACAGAGACATTTGATCTGACTCTAGATGCTCAGAGCCTGACATCCGCCTGTTAGGGAGTGTTCAGCTCCCAAGGCAGAAGAAAAGAAGGTAAAACGCATGTAGGAACACACTCTGGATGAATGACAGAGAACCCAAGTGCTAACAGAGCCTGAAACAATAGAGCTTTGTTTCTCCGAGATGACAAGAGCCAAGGGAAGCTCCTGCTGGTCTTGTCATCCAAGACGCCCGGTCGTTCCATCCTTCTTCCCACCACCAGTGCACGTGCCATCTCTGTCTGCCGTCTTGACGCTGCTGGCTCACGGCTGCAAAGTGGGTGCTGTGGCGCTCAAGCCACACAGATGGGAAGGGCCGGTGCCAGCACACACGTGCTCCACGGAAGCACAGGTCTCCCAGAAGCCACTGTGCATGCTTCTTCGGTTTGCCCCTCTTTGACCAGGCAGCCTCCCATGCCACCTCTGGAGGGAGGAAGGCGATCACTTTGTTTTTCACAGCTCTGTGGCTGAGGAAATCCAAGGAGAGGGCCCTGAGAATGGCTGTTGGATTAGCTAAATCCAAATGTTTGGAACTGCTGGGAATAAACAACCACCAACAAACTCAACATAGCTCCATTTGTCCCATGCTTACTGTCTTCCAATCCCCAAGGACCTCCTTGCTATCCACAGCGAGACCTGGCTGGAAAGAGATGCTAAGATGGGTTGTCGGTTTCCAAGACACCTCCTCCAGGCTGCCATCCCACCCCTGCTCAACAGCAGCTACAGGAAACACGCACAGGCAATCTCCTCTTCTTCTAGCCCCATGGCATGTTACAAGACCCAACTCTTCCTGTTCCCCGATGTCTAAGCTTGAGCTCTGAACGTTGAGTTGGAAGGAGAGGGAGGAGACAAGAGGCAAAGTTCATTTTAATGGCATTTCTCTTTGTTTTCCACTTCCATTGTTTCAATATATTCCTACCTCCCACTTGTATCTTTGTGATAACTTCCCAGCTGTTCCCTTTGCCAGCCTCCTCATATTCCATCCATTTCTCCTAGTATTTCCAGATGAGTCTCCCTGAACACAGAACTCACTCCCAAATCTGCTGCCTCCCCACTCCCTACCTCATAGAGCCCCAACACCTTCTGTCTCACCATCCCCAGTCTGACTTCACGCCCTACCTCTGAGCTTTTGCTCATGTTATTCCCTCCTCCTGGAATGCATTCTTCTTACAAAAATCCAGTATTTCCATTCACAAACCATAGAGAATCAGACACTGATCCACGTTGGACTGTTCTCAGTTGGGGTTCATATTAAAGCATTTGAAACGTGAGTACACACGTTATTTCTTAGTATAGATGTGATTTAAGAATTATTTCAAAGATCGAAACTAATACTACACTCCATGTTAACTAACTAGAATTTAAATAAAAACTCGAAACATTAAGAGAAATAGAATACAGCTAAGCCAAATAAAAATTATTTGTTATCCTCAAAGGAAGGAGAAAGGAATTATTTTGAAGAAAAAGCAAACTACATAAAACCAGAGAATTTAAAGAAGCTCTATTCTGGTAACACACTAACAAGTAGTACAGACAAGGTATTGTAACAAATGAAAGCAAAGAAGCTGCCCATTCCTGTAGCTCTACGTCCACAGATTACACGATGTAACAATATTCCCTTCCATGATGTAACAGTATACACTTCCATGCGTATGAAAGTCTCTGAAGCTCTAAAGAGCATGGCGTGCATTCCCTTTTGCTACAATTGTTCAGCATATGCCTTAATCTGCAGGCCCCCAATGGGACATCTGTAAAATGGGCATATTCATAGATTGGACAGACAATGGGGAGACAGACTGGGGAAACTGTTGGAGGTCTTTCTAGCTTTAAAACCTCCCATACTGTTAGCTAGGTAGAAGCAAAACAAAGTAATGTTTTGTAAGTCATTAAATTAGTTCATAATAGCAGCAGCATCTTTTCAGCAATGTCTCCCTAACTCCTGGAAGCACATGACTGACACACATGGGAATCTGGGGCCTGGAGGGGGAGGTAGCACATTCCCCTACCTAGAACTATTTTTTTCTCCATTTTTTTAAAGAATTCAAGAAAAGGAATCAGTCCTTGCTGTCCAGCTCACTTGGTCCTTTTTATAACCCCTATTTGGATGACTCTATTCTATGGCATCTTGTGGTTTAATTGTTTCGGATGGTTCTACTCAGCTCCAAACTTTGCTAGTGTCTAGAACCCCAAGATTGATGATGAAAAACGCACAAGAAAAGCAATTTAGATAGACTCTAAATTGGCCAGTCCGCACCGTCCCTTACTACTCACTCCCAGGGCCCTTCTTGTTTCCACGAGCAGAGCAACTTTCCCTTCCACCGTATGTAAGGAATATTTTATATCTTTCTATTAAAAAGTGTGATGCAATTCACCAGATTCTGCCTCTTCCTATGGTATTCACTTGACTTTAAAAACAGCTATTTATATAAGGAAGTAGTAAATTAGGGGATTTTTTTCTTTCCATATATTCTATGTCCACTGAGCCCGTGAGAAGTCGTGTTTGCTGGGGCATGGAACTCAACCTTGTCATAGCATGAAAGGAAGCATGGGGTCTTACGACTGCCATGGGGAAACGGTGGCACGTTCTAACGTATCTTTTCCTTAGAGAGATTAGCTGCATGAGTCATGAGTCAACCTCCACCCTCTCAGAGCTGGTGATGAGTGAGGGACAGCCCAGAGGTTGATTGAAGTCACAGTCGGCCACGTGCCTGAGTCAGGACCAAATCCAACAGCCGCCCACCTCTGTTTTCTAGGAGAGGAGTTTTTGCCCAAACATAGTCCTCACTCGTGGTGCAGAAGCCCTGGGCTGTCGGAAGGCAGGATGCACTGAGCAGGATGTCAGATATGGGGCTAGGTAGGGGCTGGGAATTATCTCGAACACCTGCATCCTTAGAAAACGACCTAACCGGCTCATTCGAGAAACATGTATTATTACTAATCATCACAACTAACATTTACCGATGGCTCTTCTGTCTCTCCATGGGCTAAGCTCTTCCCATGAATTATTCTCTTTAAGGCAATTTGACTCCAGAGCCCAGCAGGGTCCAGCTCAACACTACTTTGCTCTAGGATCTCCCTATTAATTAAAGACTTACTGCCCAGGGCACTGTGCTTGGGCATTGTGAAAAGAAAATGGGTGACCTGCGTGAGACAGAGCCCCTGCCCTCTAAGAGCTTAAAAGCTTTTGAAGGAGGGAAGCATGTTCAGAGACAAATAATAATACGGAAGTGGCAACCATCTTTAACCCGGGTTTGCTCTTCGTTAGAAATATGGTTTGAGGAAATCCGAATGCGGCCAGCGCTGCCCTGGAGACCCTGGCCAGACCTGGAGACTAAACCCTTCAAGTCTAGTCCTTTCTCCCATCTCTGCGCTGTACTTTTAAAAGAAGTTTAGGCACCTGTGAAATCTGCAGGGCCTTGTTTCCCAGAGCCCGGTCTGCACGTTCCGCATGCGGGTCGCACTGGAAACACTAGAGGCCTGCGTGTTCCCGGGATGGCCACATGGGACAGCTGGGAGCGCAGGGTCGCAGGACCCCCTGCGCCGGCATGGCGGGGATGGCCGCTGGGCTCCCGCACTGTGCAGGGGGACATGCTCGGATCCACAACTGAGCGCAGCAGCATTGCCGACTCAACACCTCTGCCTCGGGCTGTTCTTGGCAAACTTCGAACGTATATAACGTGTAAGAAGTCTGCAATGTGCTCCGTGGAGTTGGAAGCCAAGGTGAGGCCATTCCTAAAAAATGTTCAGCTCCCCATTTCCACCCAATGGTTTCCAGATTGGCAGGCAAGAAGCTGTTTTCTCCAGAGCTGGGTGGAGTGGGGACAGGACTGGGAGGAAAGGAAAGGTCATTTCAAAGTTCTTGGCTTTTATCTCTGTCTGCAATGGTTTAGTGAAGAGACAAGAACAACTGCAGTGTTTTGCCATAAAAATGTAATGAGCCATTTACAATGACCCATGTCCTCCCCCTAAAAAGTACTGCATGGCATTCTCAGTGGATTAAATCAGAGAAACATGCGAATTTACGAGTTTTTGCATTCATTTTGGGAGACGGGCTATCTTTGAGCATCCGTGGAAGTCAGCCTCGAAAATGGATTCCCTGAGTGAGTCCCATCCAGACCCGCTGTATCTTGGAGGCAAGAACATGAAGAGAGTGGGGAGTACTCAGGGCAAGGGGTGGGGGGCTCCAGCTGGGCCCCCAGGGAGAGACTGTGCTGCTCAGGCGGCCCCTGGAGTGGGCACACGGCCACATCTCCCAGGCCATCGAGAAGGGCATATGACACAAGGACAGGCGAGATCAACAAGAAACATTGAAGGCCACGGAAAAGAAAAATGGAACTCTCGAAATAAAAAAGTGAATTAATAAAGGCTGACTACCCTAGAAATACCGAATTAATGTAATGAGAGCTACTGCAAAGACGTTGTCTGCGAGCAGGGCACAGGGTGTTCAAAGAGCAACCCCCAGCGATGCAGACGAAAGGACCAGCAGTGAGGGGAAGGTCTGTGGGGAGCAAGGGGGAGGACTGCTGGAGGAGACGGAGGACTGCTGGAGGAGGGGGAGGACTGCTGGAGGGAGACGGAGGACTGCTGGAGGAGGGGGAGGACTGCTGAAGCAGGAGGACTGATGGAGAGAGAGGGAGAACTGTTGGAAAGGGAGGACTGCTGGACGGAGAGGGAGGACTGCTGGAGGGAAGGGAAGGATCACCACAGAAAGAGGGGAGGATGGCCCCTATGAGAAGAGGACGCCTGGGAGGATGGAAGACTGTGGGAGCAAGAGGAAGGGCTACCACAGTGAGGGGGAAGATAGCCCCAGAGAGGGGAGGACCCCAGGAGAGGTGAGGGGGTGATCACGGAAGAGAGAGAGAGGATCACCAGCGCCTGCGTGGGAGTTCTAGCGGCGGGAAATAGACAAAGGGGGGAAGAGGAAGACAAAACATCACAACAAACAGCAACTTGTTTTTAGAACTGAGGGAAAGCAGAAGCCCTCAAATGACGAAGTCTGCTGACTTCCAAACGGGATAGAATGTTGAGCCCACACCTGGACAGGTCCTCATTAAGTATCAGAACACGGGGGACAAGGAGCAGCTCGTTGTCATGAACACTTAGGGTGGACAATAGCCAGAAACCCAGTGAAGATGTTTAAAATAAAGCAACAATTAAGCCAAGTTATACAGGAAAGTGGGGGGAGGGAGGGCGGAGACTGGGAGAAAATGCAGATGGGAGAGAAAAGGAACAAGCAGAGACCTGGGGGTCCCTGGAAAGGCAGGGGGGGGAGTGTGTGCCCGGGGGTCACCCCACAAGGCAGGCAGAAGGGGACCGGGGAGAGACACCAGTGATAATGGCAGATATGGGGGAAGTTCACGAGTGATGCCCCAAGAGAAGGAAGGGTGTTGTTGCTCAGGGTGAAGACGGCTGGGCAGGCCGAGGGCTGGACCCTGGCAAGTGCCCCGGAAGCTTGCACATGGTCTACCCCAGGAGTGCCCTTGGTCTGCTGTGTGCCGGCTGGGCAGGAGGAGGAAGGAGGAACGGCATTGCCAGTGAGCAGGGCAGAGCCAGTTCCCGTCCTGGGACCATGATCCCCTCCCCCTGCCTGCCAGCGACCAGGGTGTCAGGGCACCCTACGGATGCAGGCACTGAGCACCCACAGTCCAGTACTCATTACTAGTGATCACGAAGATGCTTGCGCCCACTGCGTTCCAGCCCCCGAATGATCCGAGGCCATGCAGGGGACTGTGGCCGGCCCTCTGGTCCTCGGGACCAGAGCACAGACGATGACTGTGCACAAGCTGTTCCTCTTTCGTCTTTGCAAAATAGGGTCCCGTCCTACTAGACAGGGTGGCGAGGGCCGCCTCAAGTAGTCACACGGGAATGCGGTGCCTCTCTTACCGGCTGTGCAAACCTGGGGAGGTCCGAAGTATTATACCAGGTGATCGGGCGGGGATGGTGCCCTCCAGATTAGACCTTGACCCACAGACGTTACCAAGGTCGCACCATCAACCTCCTGCAGCGTCTGCTCGGACAGGCCTCTCAAAGCTCGGGAAAAGACTAGAAGATTGTCTGTCACCCGAGCCCCCCGAGCCCCCAGGGTGTCCCCAGGCCCTGCAGTTTCCCTGGTCTGGACGGGGCGCCTCGGGGTCAGGCTGGGCCGGAGCCCACAGGTGGTGAAGTCACGGAACCCAGGTCCTCAAGGAAGACACGCTGTCTTCAGAGGGAAGCCTGGGGAGCCCGCCGCAGGGTCTCCCTTCCAGAAATCCCACAGGTCATGGGAGCCTCCGTGTGCGTCTTCTCTCTCTGGGCATCACATGTGGTGAAAAGCTGGTCCGTGGATAGCGAAGGGGTCGCCGACACCGGCTGCCAACCCGCACCCGTGCCTGCACACCCGGACGCCCCCCACCCTTGGCACTTTCTCCGCAGGACTGCCGCTCGGGCCGTGTGGCCCTCCAACCTCCGCGCTCGGTGTTGCTCCCGCAACAGCACGGGCAGACGAGGAGGCCCGGAAAGTAAGAGGCCTGAGGTTTGGAAGCTAACGGTGATGTGCCTGAGTTCTGACCCCAGGTTCATGGGCTCCCGGGCCTGTCCCCTGGGGGGCACCCCCTCTGCCAGGAAGCCCCTCGCAAGGAAAACCAACCGGAGTTGGGGGGCGGGGGAGGCTGCGCTCCTGACCAGTTACCCGTCCCACCGCTGAATCCTTCCCCTCACCGGCCGCGCCTGCCGCTTCGCCTCCCGCACCACTCGGGCGGGTGCACACGCGGGCACTTCCCTGGAGGAACACGTTTTCCACTGGGCCCTGAGAGTGGATGTGATGTCTTCCTGGTCTCTATCGCCTGACAGAATGTCAGCCGTGCACATTTCCATGCATTTTGCAAAGTGTCCGGATGACACTGTCAGAATTTGAGCTCCCCAGGGGCCCGCGGGTGATCTCATAACCATCCTGGGCTAGTCCAGTAAAGAGAAGATAACTGTGTCCGTCAACGTCTCTCTGATGCAAAGACCGGTGAGGGGCCCCCGGCAATGACAACCAAGCTCATGGTCACAGTCCCTGGGTGGAAGGGATCCGCCTGCTTTAGGTCAAACCTTTGTGCCCTCAACGGAGACACTGTGGCCAGCAAATTAGCTGTCCACAGTGCCCCACGGTCTACGCAGCTATGTTCACACTTGTGTTCTGTACGTTGACGCTGATGAGTCATCAGTTAAAATACGAAACAAGCACAGACACACGCATCCCTGGGTTGTAACCACTGTTCTGACTCCCTGATCGTAGACATAAGAGGAGTTACCAGTGCTGGGAAGAAAATGCAACTAACCTTTCCCGCCTGGGAAGTGCAGGTTTTCAAAATTAATCAAGAGTTGTGTTGGTTTCTTCTCCCTGGCCTCTACTTACTGTCTCACACCCTTGCACACAGGCACACCCACGCACGTGCTCTCGCACAAGGAAGGAGCAACCGTGTTTCTGACACCAACCCAGGGCAGCTCCCAGCGTCAGGCTCGAAAACGCGGCTGCCTTGCTCAGTGGTAACCTCCATGTGGACCGCGCTTCTCAGCCTCCAGAATCCCCCTCCGCCAACAGCCTCTGGCCGGACAGCTGTGCGGGCCTAGTGTGGATTCGCTTCCTGTTCATAGGGGATGAGTTGGTGTTTAAAAAAAAAAAAACAGGGGCGCCTGGGTGGCTCAGCGGGTTAAAGCCTTTGCCTTCAGCTCAGGTCATGATCCCGGGGTCCTGGGATCGAGCCCCGCATCGGGCTCTCTGCTTGGCTGGGAGCCTGCTTCCTCCTCTCTCTCTGCCTGCCTCTCTGCCTACTTGTAATCTCTATCTGTCAAATAAATAAATCTTTAAAAAAAAATAAAATAAAATAAAATAAATAAATAAATAAATAAATAAAAAACAAAAACCAGCACAAGCAGAACAACTCCAGATCCAGATCCTAGCTCTATCCCACAAGCTGTGAGACTTCACACGAGCTATGCGACATCTTCGGGTCATAATTTCCTCTAATAAGTGGGAGGATATAGGACATCCCAGAGGACTGTGCCAAAGGCTTTACTGAAAGCATCCAGCAGAAACAGAGGCAAATTTTTTTACCAAGAAATAAAAGGGCCAAAGAAGGTGACTCAAAGCTACGCTTCTGACACAGGGACGTACCTGTGGCTGGCGGTGAGTTCCCAGAGCCCCTTCCCCGGCTTTTAAGCCTCTGGGAACTCCAGGCCTCACTTCCTGACTTCCTGGACCACCTGAGGCAATCTCTCTCTCTCTCTCTCTCTTCTCTCTCTCTCTCTCTCTCTCTCTCTCTCTCTCTCTCTCTCTCTCTCGGCAAGCCCCCTGGGGCACCTCACCTGGCTACACTCTCAGGGCCCATGCTGTGCCTGTAATTCTGGATTCACAGCCCTTGGGTCACAGCGGGTGGTCAAGGTTGGAAGAAAGGAAGAGCAGGAAGGACACAGCCAAGACGTGTCAGCCGCAGAGAGGGGCCTGGTTTCCTGGCAAGTGAGACTCAAGCAAGCGAAGACAGTAACCTCTTCGTTTGAGACCCACAGGTGCAAAGACTTAGCTAACTGTCTCACTCTTTTCTCTGTTAGTGCCAAGAAATTACTCATCTCATCTATAAATGTTCCCTATACAACTGATCCAACTTCCTTGTTATCAAACCTGCAGCAAAGGGAGTGAATTGTCCGCATCTACTCAAATAATTCCTGTTCCCTTGTCCCGCCTAAGCCAACCAAGGACAACCTAGAGTCAGCCTCCTTCCGATCTGGAAGGGGTCTCCAGCAGCAAACGACCACCCTCTTCTCATTTTGCAGGTGAGAAAAGAAAGGTCCAGGAGGTTTTTTATTCTCATGGGCCCTAATTTCTCTTTAAATCTGTTTTTTTTTTTCATTCTGTTTTCTCTCATCACCAGTTTTACCACATGCTTTTATTATTTTTTAAGATTTTATTTTATTATGTAATCTCTACCTCCAATGTGAGGCTCAAAGTCATGACCCTGAGATCAAGAGTTGCGCAATCTTCGGCTGAGCCATCCAGGTGCCGCTAACACGTGCTTTTAAAACAAAGGGACAAAATCTGGGCATAATATGTCTGAAATACTCATGATTTTTCTTTAAATGTCAAGCCAACTCCACTTGAGTAATGCTAGAATTTGCCACAAGACTAGCTGTGACCCCCCCCCCCATCACCAGAGATGCCCAGCACACTTACTGTGTACCAGCCGCTGTGTTGGGCACAAGGGGACATGGTCCCCATTATCAAGCCCTGCCCAAGTTAGAAGGGGAACAACCATGGATACAAATAATCACCAGACGGATGTGTAAATGAAATACAGCTGAAATATTTCTTCAGCATTTATTTCAACTCATGCAATAATGAGAAGAATGTGCTAGGTACACTGGTAATGCACGGGAAGGAGTGAAAGCCTTTGCTTGAGGAAATTAAGAAACTTGTCCTAAAGGAGAAGCTGTTTCCGTGGCCACTGATGGGACAAGTTCTCCAGGCAGATGAAGAGATGGACGGAACCGAGAGCTGGCGCCGGAGTCCAGAGCTCTGAAACACGGTGAGTGAGAAACATGAGGTGGTGAGCAGTGAGGCAAGGACAGGCAAATGAAGGACCTTTCTGCCAAACTTGACCCTGGACACCAGCCACCGCAGGGTTCGACAAGGCCATAACAGGGACGTGTTTTATGTTAGAACACTCTGTCCGACAGTTCAAGGAGCACAGGAGAAGCATGAGAACCCAAGCTGGGACCCGAGTCTTCCAAGGGAGAGATGATGAGGGACAGAACTGGGACAGCAGCAGCGGGGCAGGTGTAAGTGCCTTGAAGACGGAGGGGCTAAGGAGGTAGAATTCATACAACGGTCATGAAGGACCCAGGTTTCTGGGTTGGGGACCTGGTGAATGGTGCGGGCGTGTGCTGGCAGGGCTCAGCGGAGAAGCCGATCTGAGCAGACACGAGATAAACGGCGCTTCGGCGAGTCCGGGGTGGAAGTGCCGGTGCAGACACACGGGCTTGCACGTGGGGCGTGGCGCTGGGTAGAGCTGTGGAGGCAGATCCCGCAAGTCTAGAAAAACGGAGATGGGAGACCTTCCTGGGCTGGCCCTAACCTTCCTCTAGGGTCGGACACCCTGTGGCATGGCAGAGAGATGAAGGGCAGAAGAAAGAGAGATCGGGGTGTTTCCCCAGATAAAAGACACCTCTATTTTAATGACTGGTCCCAGCATCTAGCTTTGGCTGGCAGACAGCCTAGCGGTCACTCAGGTGTTACCCTCCTAGTATCTAACCAGGTTTCACGCATTTGTGCACAGCTGAAATGATCCCCATGTTTCATTAAATGTGTAAGTAGGTGGGCGGCTGTTTTCCCCACAAACTCTGTCTCCTGCCCGGTTTCACAATAGCCTTCCCCTGAATTATACTCTGCTAACCTTCCCCAAACACACGAGACGTACATGAATACTAAGTGTGCATACGGGAATCCTGGTGTGGACAGAGGCTGGAGCCTGCGGCAGAGAAATCCCAGAGTAGAAGACCACGTGGGCTCAGAGAATAGGAATCATCCAAAACCTACAGGAAAGTGGCACAAAAAGGTTGACACCAAGTGGGTTGATCTGTGACAACGTCCCTAACCCAGTAGGAACGACGCAGAGGGGAGAGCAGACGTAGCTGGGACGTAGTGGGGAAGAAGGGATCAGAAGAACACGCACGGCAACGATGGCTCGCCACGAGGCGTGAAAGTCGTGGGGTACGTACAGGGTGTACAGGCATGAAAATCAGGTTTAATTAAAACAAATGCGTCCTCGTACTTCATAAAACATCCAGGTCAGACCTATCAGGGTGTGTGGGATGGAGCCGCTCACGCCGACGGAGCGTGCAGAAAGTCTTCCGAACACGCCCAAATGAGTGGTCGGGTCTATCAGAATAACCCTCTGTCACAGCAGCCCTGTTGAAACCAAAGGCATTTCCAGAAAATCCACCAAAGATACCGATCATTTTTCTGGCCAAGAAGGAGCAGAATTGGACATGCCCCGCTAAGGGGTTCACCATGGTGAGGAGCCAGACAGGGAGAGCAGGACCGAGAGGCAGCGCAGGGAAGCGAGGACAATCCATTCGTGGGATTCCCTGAGTCACTCGGCCTGACCAAGTGGTGGGGAGAATCTCAGTTGTACTTAATCGGGAGCTTCCTAGTGAATGGGGAGCTTTAAAATGTTTTCAACAATTAACAGATCAAAAGTAAAAAATCACATGAATCTATCTATAGGAGGTAGAAAGTCATTTGACAAAAATTCTATATCCAATGTCCATTCCTGATGCCACTGTTCCCAAAAGCCCTGAGGCAAGGCTGGGGAAGGAGGTGAAGCCGGAGCACACAGGACCTCACAGACCGCGCGGGGAGTCTTACAGTTGGTGGGAATCCCGCCCGCGGCTGGGGACAGGTGCACGACGGGGCCAGGCTTTTACTGAGGAGCAATCATGCTGGTGAGGTGTCCTGTCTCTTCCCAAAGGTCAGCACTTAGAGAAAGGAACCCCGCAACATCTCCATCACTGTTACTGTTTCATGGTATTCCCGTGCATCGGGCAACGGCGCTGATGAAGATAAGAGGTACCACGTTTGGAGAGGGAAGGTCAAATCACCACTATTTGTAACTGGTTACCAGAGGCGCTTGAAGAGATCATCGGAAGAGCAAGTATAAAGGACCTAAGAAGTCAGCACGCAGACATCCTCTGCCCCTCGCTTTCTGTTCTTCCCCTTCCCAAACAACTCTGTCCTTGGGCCATCAGACGGGACCAGACAGGAACTCAGCCAAGGCCAAGGGCAGCATCGTGCTGGACCAGATCTTCGTGTCACACCCGGATGTACAAGGAGAGTGTCCACACGAGGGAGTCGTGGAGGCAATGAGGGGAGAAAGTTCCTCGGGTGGCAGAGAGGTACGCAAAGCCTGCCAGGTTTCTCACGATCAGAGAAGAGAGTGAGAAAGGAAACATCTAGAATGAACCCTGGAACAGTGGATTAGAAAAGTAGAGTTGGTATGACCTCCTGGTTTTGAATAGAAAAATACACAAAAAATCACAGATGTGAACGCGCTCATATGCATGGGTATGTCTCGGCCTTTCTACATAGGGAGACACAGAGAAAGACATCCCGACTGAGATATTTGTCCAAAGACTCAGAAGCTACCTCGAAGGAGCTCACACTCGCCCAGTCTGGGACGATCTGAGCTTCAAACTACACAGTGGCCGTCACGTGTCACAACCAGCCAGAGTCCAGGTTCATACCACCGAACAAGGGAATAATGGAACTTTTGCAGAGGAAAGGAATGGATCCGAGCACCTTACTGCTCAGAAGCAGGGAAAGGACAGGTGTCACGGCTGGCTCTGGACCGATCCCTTGTTACTAAGGATGCTGTTAGAACTCCTGGCAAAGCGCGGTGGGGTTTGGGGACTGGATGGGAGCAATGGACCCATGGTCGGTCTGATTTGGACTTAGGAAGTGCACACTGAAGAACTTACTCAGGGTCACGGCTCCCGAAAACAACAAGACCGTTCTACTGTACTTGCAACTTTTCTGTAAGTCTGAGATCATGTCAAGATTTAAAAAGCAGTTTATAAAAATAAAAATATCCATAGCGTTCACCATAGACAAGAAACTAGTCTAAAAAAATTAATGGGGAAAAATAATTCCACTTACAAGAGCAATTTAAAAAAAAAGGATAAGCTTTTTAAAGAATAAAGTTAGAGGAAACGGCAGGATCTATAATGAAGAGGAGTGAGAACTCCTCCTTAAAAGAAAACATGAAAGAAAACATACACCTATTGTGTCTTTTCAATGTTTACAAACTACATTTTCTTTTAATTCAAAAATAAACTTAAAAAAATTGCAGCTGCAAAGAGAGCCCACTGAAGGAAACAGGATCCGAAGAAGAGTGTTCCGTGGTCCTTACTGAGTGCAGCGAAAGCTGCCCTAAAGAAATCTCTTCTCAACGAAGGGGAAAGGCCGAGGCATGGTCTCCGGTGTTAACCTGAAGGCTCGCGCACGAGGAACGAGGAATGGCTCTTCGCTGCCTCATGGACATGTCAAGGTGATTCAGCTCAACTCAGCCACGAGAAATGGCTCACTCCCTTTCAGAGTGAGCCTCTATGGCCCTTTGGATGGCTTCCATGAAGCCACTTGCTTAATGGCTCGTGAAACGCATTCTTATCTCCTGCAAAGACTGTAAATTCCTTAGGGGCTGGAAACACGCGCTCTTGCCTACCAGCCCTCGAGGGGGTGGGGGGGCTGCTTTGCGCACAGTGGACGTGAGACTGTGTGATGGGAAACTTCTTATTTCCTCTTCTCTCTCTCTCTCTCTCTCTCCAGCCATACTAAGACCAGATTGTTAATGGCGACTCATCAGTTAAGAACCAAGTTGAGTGGCAAGGGTGTAAAACAATAGTAACTGACTGCCTCTAGTTTTAAGAAGAGAACTGGGAAGTTTGAATCATCGGACCTGCGTTCTGAACGCCATGGCCTTACCCAGCATTTCCAAAGATGACTTGGCGTTCATTCCCGCATATTGGCATAGCCCCAACATTATCTCTTGATTCACTTCATTATTTTACATCGTTCCCTATCCGATCTAGACTCGTGCGATTTCACAGGGGAAGGGGAGAGGTGAAGAACTGTACGCACCCACTGCGCTTAACTTTAAACATGGTTAAGTATGAAATAGCAAATTGTGCCTGCCAGTGCGCCGACCGAGGCACAGATGGGGGCAGGGGGACTAAGTCCAGCCTCCTGGGCTCTGAGGGGATGAAAAGCTATGCTCCGTGTCAGTAGAGACCTTAAAGAATCTGGCTTGAAAGACAGAAAGAAAGAAAATACCGGCCAAGCACATACAGATTGAGAATGAGACGTGAAAACTTCCAAGCACACAGAAGTGATCTGTCAAAGCGGAGCGAGCTTTCCGTTCTGCGGTGGTAGGCGGAGCACACGCTGTTCCTCTCACTGATGGAGCCGCGGGGAAACAAGGACTCTCCCTGCCCGGAGGACTGACTGTGTGCCAGGAGGGAGAGGGGCTCCCGCTGAGCCCTCCCAGCTCCCCGCAGCCAGCCGCCGCCCTGCCAGGGACCCCAAGCGTGGACCTTCCTTCCCATCTGTCCTCCAGCGCCTCTCCTCCCGCCTCACCCTGCGGGATCCACCGCACAGGTGTGTTCGGGCCTCAGCCACGCACGTAAAGTCAAGTCGTCTGTTGACAACCCTCTCTGAGCTCCTTCCTGGAGGGAAAACAGGAATGAAGACTCGATCGTTCTCTTCACGTGTTCTGCAATCCAGCTGGGGAGCCAAGGCTCAGGGGCACAACCCAGGCGCTGGCCTGGAAGGGGCTGGGGGCAGGGCTGCCCCGTCAGAGCTGTGACCTGTGACCTGTGACCCGACAAGCCAGCGGCGGGAGGCCTTGCAGGGTCCACCGTGGCAACACATTCCTGAGCACAGAGCCGGAGGGAAAGGCTCCTTGATCCAAAGAGATTTGCTTCAATGTATCGTTTTTCACCAAGAGGCCACGATAATTTGGCATCACAGGACCACTGTCACCCAGACAGCTGCCAAACACGGCCAGACCCCCGATTTCGCTACCCTTTCAACTCACCGTGGGAAATGAATTCTACGACAGACCAAATACACACATGTCCCTACATAGCACCTCCCCAGTCTGCTGAGTTCGCTCTGACCCCTTTGCCTCCTCCCTTCTCCTCCTCCCCACTCTCCCCCGCCTCTGCCCTCCCCTCCTCTCCTCTGCCTCCCCCATCCCACCACCCCCCACACCGGCCCCTTCCCCCTTCCCTCCCACTCATCCTCTCTTCGCCTTCTCCCCCATTCCATTCAGTTTTTAGAAATCTGGTTGGGACTCACTAAAAATAGATGTCATGACTCACAAATAGGTTACTACCCACCATCTCAGAAACACTGTTGAGGCCATTCCGAAAGGCTACAGCTCTTTTGCACATGGTTTATGAGCGAAAGATAAAAAGCAGGTTTACTGCACTTAGTTAAGGTTGACTCGGGAATGTACTACATTAACAAAGCTTACTGTCTTTAAAAAGAAGGAAAGAAGCATGCAACGTTCTGAAGAAACAGCCAAGTTCTGGGCATCCAAAGGTTCGTGCAGCGCACGGGAGGGTGGGACAGAGCGGCAGAGTCCCTGACGCAGCGACAGCCGGCCCGGTGGGGACGGAACTTCCCCCAAAATATCCAAATACATGTGGAATGACTTGGCGCGCCTTGTAAATACAACAACGCGATCGTTCATGCAAGGTGGCTGTTCTTCATCACAACCCATAACCTCTTGGACGTCGCGTCAATGTCCTTCTTCAACAAGACAGAGCTTCCTGGCGAACTGAAGCATTTTTGCTTATTGATACCCCACCTTGTAACGATGTTGTTGAAGCAAAACAAGCCTTATCCTTACATTTTCTATCGCCTCCAAAGCACCTTGTGATTCAGTCTATTAATTACAAAATTATTCTTAAATAACGCCATCAAAGTTGCTGGTAATTTTTTAATTGATTCCCACACGAGGCAGAGACCGTCCCTGGTAACCAGGATGGAGCTTCTCATCAATGCACACACGTGAGGCTCTGTTTCTCCACGTTGTCCGCCCTCCCCTGCCCCCGCGTACACGCTGGACCAGTGATGACTTAGTGGTCTATTGACTACACCATGTGTCTGTAACATGCCCCTTTTCTCTAGACTCCTTCAGGCCAATGGGGGAAAGAGGGGTCCAGGAACCACTGAACGGATCCTCATGCACACTGAACTCGTGGCAAGCGGAGGACACCACTCAGAGCTCCAAGACCCGGGTCTCCCTGGCGGAGGTGTCCCCGGCTTCACGGAGGAGGCAGAGATGTAGCCGGGACTCCCCGGATGTTTACGGTTTCCATAACGAGACACCAAATGGAGAAAGGATCTCTCGGAAGAGGAAGCTCCATAAACCCTCACAGAAAGTTCTTGTCCATGTAGCTGAAAGGGGGAACCTGGAAGGAAGGAAGGGTGAACCCGGATATCAGGGCTTACCGATGTGTCGCAGTTTTCAGCTGACATACCACTGGAGCTTCTCTGAGCTCCCGGGGTCTCCCTTGGGACCCCGGGGTGGCAGACCGTCGTGCCAAAGCAGAGCATTCATGCTAAATTTTACTAAAGAATAAAAGGAGTGCTGGTGATTTCCTGATGGGAGACGGGGAGGAGGGGGGCTGTCTGTCTCTCTTGGGGGGGCATATCTTGTTTGATGCAGTGCTTATAAGAGACCGTGCCCCACCGCATTCTGCAAGAATGGGAAATTCTGTCTTTGGGGTATTTCGTCTGGGCTAGCAGGTGTCGCTGCTCTGGGTTGTAAGGATCTGACCTGGTGTTGGCTTATTTTCTGGGGGAATGGATGAGGCAGGAGAAAGAGTTGAGCCCAGGCTGTGGGTCCCAGCACTCTACCTATGGCTGTCCCTCAAGTCCATGCGCTGCTCCAGAACCTTCCTGAAAAACCCCTCCTCTGTACTTCCTTCTCTTTGGATTTCATTACTTGTCACTGAGAGGGGCCTCACAACACAGGCGTACCAAAGCAGGGACAGCCGGGGGCACGGAGTCCATCTAGAGGCTCCTCTTAAAGTCTGCCTTAGCGGTTTTCTGTAATACCTCTGTGCGTCCTACATCTACAGGAAAGTTCCATTGAAAGGGGAGTGCGATCATCCATTCCCACATTCAGTCAGCAAATATTCACAGAGATTAATATTGCCGGGCTTTACTCTAACTCCTAACTACTAGAAGTACATAGTAAAAATAAGGAAGGAAGGAAGGGAGGGAGGGAGGGAGGAAGAAAAAGAAAAAGACAGAGATAGAGAGAGGGAGGAAGGAAGGAAGGAAGGAAGGAAGGAAGGAAGAAAATGTTTCTGCCTTTATCAAAAATATATTCCAGGTATAGGCAGACCATAAAACAACAGTCAGCAAAATAAGAAACTCTCAGATAGCGTTTTATCCTATGAGTGAGGCCCCATCCCCACAGTGACCCCAAGGCCGTGCCTGTTCCCAAGGAGCCCATGTGGCCAGCACTTAGAAGCTGCAGCGCTTACCGCAAAGATGGTCTCCATAGAATCGGATGGCACAGAATCGTGGTCGTGCGGACACCAGACCCTCCTTCTGCCAAGAGTCTCGCTCATTTCCAGTGGCTTCGCACAGAAGTGGCCCTGTCCCAGCATCACTCTCAGGGACTTCATGAAATCCTGTCATTGGCAACACTTCAGTTCCTCTTCGAAATTTTTCTGTATTGCATTTTGGACAATTAAATAACAGCGACTTCAGAAACCTGACAATCAGACCCCGACTGAATAACGAAGCCTGGAGGAAACGGGCAAGAAAAGAGCTTCGTAGCCAGCAGGGAGTGGGACAGATTGTCTTAACATATTATTAGTGGGTTCTGGATTTTCCTTGTATGTTACGACAAATCATTCTTCCCCGTATCCTCGAGGCTCGTCATGAAGCCACAGTGAACTGCGAACACAGTGAGTATTGCTTACGGGTGGGACATGGAGCCTCCACCATCGCAGACACACACCCCCGCAGTGAGTTTCCACGGGGTCTGCGGTCCAGTGCGATCTGTCTACTTCTTCACACCAACACAACCGAGTCTTAGAGGTTGTGAAGTTATGGGCCAACCAGGAGACACACGACAGAGAGCCTTTTGTTTTCCATTCACGTGTAATTTCCTTTCTGGTCTGACTGTGAGAACTCTCGGACTCTTGCTCTCCATCCTCGTGTGTTTCTTTCCCTAAACTCCCCTCTCT
Organism: Meles meles; assembly: GCF_922984935.1. Classification (NCBI taxonomy): domain Eukaryota; kingdom Metazoa; phylum Chordata; class Mammalia; order Carnivora; family Mustelidae; genus Meles; species Meles meles. The sequence goes on along the minus strand of NC_060070.1, from coordinate 3,188,900 downwards.
CCTGCAGCGTCTCTGGCGCCCCACACAGCAACGGCCCTTCTGGTGGGAGCCAGAGAAGCCAACAGAATGACAAAAACACCCAAGTTGTAGCTCTTTGCTCTCAAACTTCGTAAGAATGTTTTTTTTTATTTTTTTAAGGTTTTATTTATTTATTTGACAGAGGGAGAGAGGGATCACAAGTAGGCAGAGAGGCAGCCAGAGAGAGAGGGAGAGAGGGAGGGAAGCAGGCTCCCGCTGAGCAGAGAGCCCGATGTGGGCTCGATCTCAGGACCCTGAGATCATGACCTGAGCTGAAGGCAGAGGCTTAACCCACTGAGCCACCCAGGTGCCCCTCGTAAGAATGTTCTTCGACATCAGGTCTTCCTCCAGAGGTCATGCCCTCTCTTCTATGTTAATGATTATAAATCATCCTTAAAAGATGTTTTTCATAATAACAAAGCAATGTAGTCAATTATTAAAAAAAATTAATCTGTTCGGAAAAAATCATTCTGACTGGTGTGGGGGGAGGGGGTCAGGGAGATGTAAGTCAGTTAAGAATCTAGATATTTACCTGAAATGAGTTTTAGAGGCATAGAATGTTCTCCAAACCAAGGACCCATTAATAACACAGGGAAGCCACAGAACTCAGAAGCCGCTGATGTCAAAGAGACACACAGCTGTAGGAAGCCACAGGCTTGCTCCGGGCACTCACTGATGGGAGGAAGGAATGGCTACCCGTAGCCAGTGTCCTGGCAGCTCAGGATGTCTGGGGAATGTGAACCGTGAGTAGGTCGTAGCTCCTACCCAGACCTGCCCCAGCAACCCTCCAAACAGAGGCTCCCCTTCAGGGCACTCGGTCGAAGCAGGAATCTGGAACACTGCATTAGATGGGATCTTAGCCAATTCCCTCAAAAATAGAAACTGCTTATTTTTAAAACACTCATTAAATGTATGGCATGTCATAATGAACGACAGACATCATCTTCATTCAAAAGTCGTCCCAAAAGAAATAAGAGTGAAACAATACACAAGAACCAGGGAATGGGCGGGAAGATGGACAGGCCAGGAGAGCAGACTTTGCACCAGAGTGAGGCTGTGGGGAAACTGGGCTTTCCACCACGTTTCAGTGCACGGCGCTAACGACGTGTCTTGTGGTCAAACCAGCACCCAAGTCAATAATAATTCCTCAAGAAGGGACTCCCATGATGAGAAAGTGAAGAGTAGAAAACATTGGAGTATTTTCTCGGGGAATAAGATCCATCAATAAAATTCTTCAGTGTTTTCCTCAGAGACTCTCCCCACGCAGCCTTCGACAGAGCCACCATCTTCACAGCTAACTGAGTACTGGACATGCTCTTGTGTCCAAGTTCAAAGCAACCAAGAAAAGGAGAAGCTGAGCGAAAGAGAAACTGGGGCCCGCATTGTCATTGGCCAAACCCCTCTTAGTGGTAAAGACAAAATCTTTGTAAGTGGAACATTTTATGCAACTATCTTTCATCAGTATAATCTGAACACGTGTTGGACTCAGCTGGGACCCATGAGGGGACGCTATGCCGGCTGTGACTTTACACACACACACACACACACACACGCATGCACGCACACGTGACAGATAATTTCAATGGACATCCAAAGAAATGTTCCGCCAAAGTTGGGACAACGCACTTCCTCTTCCTCTTTACTCAGCTAAACGAAATAAGATGGAACGATCACTGTCGGGGAGAAAACCAAAACCATCCATGTGTGTTCACAGTTCACAGTGACCCAGGTATGACCTTACCTTCATCCCCATACGACATCTCCTGAAGAGAAACTGGAAAGGGGACAGCAGCCGTTACGACACCATAGCCGGAAGGTATCCACGTGGAGTGAATGCCCGCCAGCCGTGACTGGGCACCGCGTGCACCCCGGCATAGACTGGAGGAGGCTGAGGACATGAAAAGGCACGATGGACCTTTGTTCCGAGGTTCCAAGCTCCCACCATACTCCCTCCAGGTAGCCTGTACGCCGATCAGCTATTTAAAACTTTGGATCAAGCCAACCTGCTGACAGATGGTCTTATAATCAATGACTACCGCTGAAATTTAATTTCCAATTGCCTTAATTTAATACACACTATAATATACTTTCAATGGTTAAAAGGAATAAACACATTGGCCTTCCAAGTCACCAGAACTTAAAAGAAGCCCCTTCTGACAGTCCAGGCCAGCAAGACCGACGTGAACACCTCGTCCGTTCTTAAGCACACAAACGGCCAAGTCCGGCTGAGGGACCCAGAGGAAAGACAAGAGCAGCCCTGACGTGAGGAGGTGGAGGAGACCCAGGTCCTCGGTCACGTGTGGGGCTGCGTGAGCAGAACCACCAGGGGCTCTCACACACCAGGTCTCACCTGGCCTCCCGTCTCCCCTGGTCGCGGTGTGCGCCACCATTCGCCTGGCCACATGCACAGAGATGTTCTGCTGCCCCTGCGGGACACCCTGCCCCTGGCTACCATTTCCCAAAGAAATGCATTCGTCTTCATACAGTGGTTAAGTGTTTACAGTCTTAATGGTTTCTACAGTTACATCCTTACAGGCGATTACCAAGTGGCATTTTTATTTGCCAGATACAAAGGATACAGTGAAATCATTAGACATTTGCAAGCTCTAGAACAAAACCAATGTGTACAACAAGCCATTTCGAAATTATTAGAATTTCTGAAGAATATAGATAGAGGGACTCACTGCCTCCTATCCTGACTTGCACAATATCCTCGGCCGGCCCTGCTGCATGGGGGAATGTGCAAATTAGTTAGCTACGATTAGTACGGGACCTCCGGAGCTTCCCTTTTTAAGTTCTCATACCATGCATTTCCACAAAAAAAAGAGGAGATAGGTCTGTTAAAATACAATTCTTTTTTCTTTTATAACCGGAAGTCATGTATTCATTAATTATTAAAAGGCCCTAATGCGGCCCCTTGTTGTTATTAACCATGATAATGACATCAGTTCCCAAAGACTTCACCAGTTGCTTGAGCAGAAGAACACGGTATGCATCTTTGAGAGCGACCCTCAGGTCAAAGCCACACGCCAGAGATAGAGCCACAAATGTGTCCCATACTCATGGTGATACCAAACTGTTCTTCCCAGATGGAAAAATACCAATCAGATAAAGCCACTTGCAATATTTGAATTTCTTGCCAAATGCCATTTTCCCAGTGAAATTGATTGAAGAAATGAACTGACTTTTGTTCTAGGATCCTACCTGAGCAAATAAAGTCAAAACACGGGCAGTCACTAACATACAACCTGTTTCTAGGTAGGCGGACAGCATTGCCCTCATCTATCTCTATCGAATCCAAAATGCACTGTCCAAGGACAGCCAACACCTAACCTTTGCTTTGATGTGCACACGAGCCTTGCAAACGGTTCCCAGTGGACACAGAGATTCATGTCTCGTGTGCAGGAAGGACTTGGTGACTTTGGGTTTCTTATGACGTCAAGGCAGAAGAGCCATGACTCCATTTTGGAGACGCACGCCCGTGTCTCCCGGTGCTCTGCTCAGACCTGCACTGTCACCAACCAAGACCCCAAGGCTGGGTTCTGGAAAGGCAAGCGATGGCTCAGAACAACTCTTCCACTGGCCTGGATCCGGATCCCCACCCCTCCCCCACGAGTCCTTCCACCTCCTTCTCCAGGGCTTAACCAACAGCACAACATTTGCATCCCAGTCATTTTTCCTTTGTCTTTTCATGACAGCCCAGGAGAAGCTTGACTGGTTCCTTCAGGCCTACCTTTAACCAAATCCACAGTGCTCTCAGTGAAATAAAAGGTGTCTGTTTGGGTTTCTTTGATGTGGAAATCAGATACTCAGGTATTACTTTTGTTTCCATAGGAAATTTCCCATCCTCACTTTTTCCTTGGTATCATTCTGGGGAAAGGAGCACCTCACTGCTCTCATCACAGCAGCTCTCCTTGGAATCACAACACATCCCCAGATTTGCTTCCAACCTCCCCTCCAACTTCAGGAGGACGCAAAGAGCCTGGCTGTGCAGAGGATTCAACATGACGCAACCCTGAGCATCCCTGGATTGGAGAAGCAAGGGAGAAGGCAGCTTCCTCCCTGCCATCCCTCAGTCCCTCACCAACCACAGGCACTAGGGGGGCAGCGCTGGCATCCCACCCTCTGGGCACAGGTGTCCGGCACCCAGACAGCAATGCTGCCCATACTTGCCGAGGCCGGTCTGTCACCCCAGTGCACAGGACAGCAAGGCAGGCAGAGGACCAGGAAATGGTCAGCAGCCCCCACTCCACACCTCCCTGGCTTCTTCCTGGCTCGGCTCCCATCCCACCCCACCTTCCCTTTCTCCCCACACAGCTTCAAGTTCTCCCAGATCTGGGTCTCCAGCACCGGCTGGATCAGCTCGTTCCCCCTACCCCCAATCTCCTGAAGACAGCAGTAACATGCCATTTGTGGGGTGGGGGGAAGTCTACCTAAGTTGCCTCGACAGGGGAAGCGGCCAGGAAGACCAGCTAGAGCATTCCTGCAGAGGATCCCAACTCCAAAAGGCTTCCCGGCCCCTCCTTTTCCCTCTCCTCCTCCCCCTCCCCCTACCTTGCTCCTGGCGGCCGCGGCCCCCAGACCAGGCAGTGGGCTCCTCCTCTGGGCTCGGGCACTCTCCACCTCCTCCACCCTCGAGGGCTTTGCGTTTCTTCGACATCTCTCTGCCCGGGGCTGGGGCTTTGGGGGTTTCTTTCCCCACCCCCGGCCCTCCCCCCTCTGAGAGGAGAGCGAAGGTGGGGTTAGGTGGAAGGGAGTGAGCGAGGACGGAAGGGGTGGGGAGTAGAGACCAGGGAGGGAGATGGAGGGCAGGCCCTCCGGAGAGGCAGGGAAGGCTGGAGGCTGGGACGGGCACAGAGATCCTGCACCCTGTTCCCCAGAGCTGCCCTACGTCTAGGGGGCTGCCGGCGCAGGCTACGCTCCCTCCTTCCTCCTTCCTCTTCTTCTCTCCAGGGGAAGGGTAAGCTGCGAGGGGAGGAGAGCTCAGAACCCAGGGACGAGAGGCTCCTTGGGCCCCTCCGCTGATTTTCCTCCTCGTCTGGGAGGGGTGAGGTCGGATGCTCCGTATTGGGACCCCTGGCCCTGTCTGTTCCTGCAGGAGTGGGGTTCTGGGGAGCACTGCTTGTGAGGTTTGGTGGAGGATGTTTTCAATGGATTGCAAGGAAAACTGGGTGGAAGGAAGAAAATAAAATGCTGCAGAATGCAGTCCGGTGATGCCTTCAGGTGCTGGACACTCGGAACCCTCCTCCCCATGACATCATGTAGGCTTTTGCGAAAGGAGTTGGGAGAGGTGGGGGTTGGGGGGCGTCAGAGGTGAGGGGTGGGGAGAGGAGGAGGGGGATCTTGCCCCCATCCAGAACTTGGGAGGGAAGCCAAGAAGGGAGCAAGGAAGGGGCTGAGGGCACCAGCAGCTTCTCTTGGCCTCTTCACCAAGCACCTGCCGGGCCAGCCGCCCCGCGGATGCGGTTTGCAGCTGGAGGGCAGCCTTCCCCGGGAACTTGGAGCCGCACACTGGGGTCCGGCAGCAGCACTGAGGCAAGCGCTCAGGGCTGGGGTTGGCTGCAGTCTCCCTCCCTCCAGGGTAGCCCTTGGAGCCTTACAGACTCAGGTTTCTTCTTCCAAAATCCCACTAGCCAGCCCTCCTCCAGAGCAGTCATGTCCCTAAACCACACACACACACACACACACACACACACACACACACACACCCCTTTGTAATGCCAGAAAGGAAGGACGGAAATGACGGGGGAAAGTTGGGGAAAAGATTGGAATTAAGTTTTTCTGGACTCCGAAGGGTTAAATAATAGGTAAAAGCAACTATCAACTTACCCGCCAAAGTGTGCTGAAGCATGGGTCGGCTCTCGGCTTCATTTCAAGTTCGTACGTTTAAAAAAGAGAGGGGGGAAAAGAGGAAGAAAGAAGCCAACCGGCCAGGAGCACGGGGGTCCAGGGCTCCATTGAGAACTGCGCAAAGCAAGTTGCCAGGCGAGGCCGGTGGCCCAAGTTCGGGACTCTCCAAGAACGCTCGCTTCCGCTCCGCTCCGCAGGCATATTCCAAAGCCTCGGGCCCCCCGGAACTCGCGCCGACCTTCTCAGACAAGGGGAGACAACTGTGACCCGAGTGTGACACTCTTCTTTCCCTCCCTTTCTCCCCCTGGGGGTCTCCAGGGAAGCCGCGTCGAGCGCTCCAGGCGCCAATGAAGACCGGTCCGATTCAGCTCATCCTCCCCGCGGCCGCAAGTTTGGACCCGCACATCCATGGAGAACAGCAGTGCGAGTGTGCGCGCGCGTGTGCGCGAGTGTGCACGCGCGTGTGCCCGCCCGTGTGCCGCGCACACTGGGCATTTGGGGTGCATGAGCTCTCAGCAACGACTCTCCCTGGCTGCCTGGAACTTGGAGAGTTTTCCTTTAAGCCGGAGCTGCGGCTCGGACACCCCCCGCGTCCAGCAGGAGGGGATGACGTCTGTAGCCTCGTTGCCAGATGAGTCCCCAGGCGGCCGCTGCCGTTCATTGACAGGAGCGGGCGCTCCGACGTCAGCCGCCGGACCTTTGGCTCCGCGGGAGCGCGGAGACGGCTCCCACCCCCGCACCTGCCAGCCCGCCCCGGGGAGGGGGGCGGTGATGAAATCAAAGCCGCTGGGGAGGGGCCGGGGAGGCTCTGGGGTTGGGGGGCGGGGGACTCCGCTCTGCCCTCTTTGTCCTGGAGCCCCGGAGTGTATAAATAGTGCTGTCTCCAGCCAGGCTCGCGTCCCCTCCCGCACGCCCCCGCAGTGTCCCCCGCCCCGGCCCCTTGTCACTTAGTATCTGGTTGCTCGGGCTGGAGGGAGGCGGAGGAGGGGGCGGGGAAGCGGGGAGGGGCAGCAGACGTCGCTGCGCTCGCCTCTCCCCATTCATAGATTCCGTCCGAGCCTCAGGGCTCAGAGTCGCAGTGAATGGATGGACGCCCGCGCGCGGGGACCACCGCTCTGCGAGGCTGTCACGCCTGCGGGGGGGGGGCGCTCCTCCCATGCGGGGACGAGCAGCCTCGCCTTGGGGCGGGGGCGGGGGGACCCCCAGAGACTACCCTAAAAAGACCAGGCGCCTGCCCTCTCCCGCCCTCCAAGCCCAGGGGTCTTTTCCCCCGTGTAACGCAAGCAGGAAAACAGGAGAGCGGAGCCGTGCGCAACCCCCGCGCGGAGAGAGGCGGAGAGCGGGGCTGGGGAACCGGCCAGGGCCTGTCTGCCACCCGGACCCATAGCAACACGGGAGCGGGGGTGGAAGGAGGGGCCACGTGGCTCAGGGCAGTGGCTGGGGCCGACGGTGTCGCCTTCCTCTGCGCACCGCTGGCAACTCAAACCGGCTCACCCGCCTCTCCGAGCCGCGAGGGGCGCGGGCGCCTGGGTGGGGGTGCGGGGTGCGGGTGCGGGGGTGGGGCCGGCGGGCTGCTCCCTAGCTGAGCCAGACTCCCGGGAATCCGTGGGCTCACGTCCTCCAGGCGCTGTGGCGAGGAGCCGCAGGAGGGCTAGGCCCATGACGACGGGGGGCGGGGGGAGGGGACGCCGTGCCCCCCCTTCGCTGGGCACTGCGCCCGGGAACGCGAAGGACTGAGTTCTGAGATGCCCTGCACCCCGCGGGGGTTTCCCATAAGACTCAGGACACACATGTGGCTGAAGTGAACCTGAACCCTTTGGCTACCCTGAAACCTGCAAGCTGGGGGTGGGGGACAGCAGGCGCCCAAAGTACGGTGCCAGAGCTCACGGCCCTTCAGAGGCAGCTTCCGCCCAGCGGGACAGAGAAGGTTATAAAGCTGCCAGCCACACAGCCTTCTCCCAGGGGCTCCCGCTGGGCAGAAGGCCTCCCTTCCGCTCGGACACAGGACCCCAGACCCTCTTGCTAGTAGAGGAAACGCCTTCACCGCCCTCCTCCGTGTCCCCTAAGTCATCCTAAGTCGTGTGCAGGTGGGCTGCTCAACACACACCTGGGTTCTCCTGGGAGAAAACCATCCTCGAGCCCCTCTTGTCCCTCCCCCACCCAGGCTCTCTCCTGGTCACAACCAACAGCCCTTGCTGGAGAGGCTGTGGGTCTCTCTCCTCCCGCTAGCCCCGGAGCCAACCCCGGTAAGACTGTCCTAAGAGTTCTGCTGCAGCCGCTTGGCTAAACTGCCCTCTCACCCAGGGCCACCGGCCCCACGGTGGGGGATTTTGTTCCTGACATGGGGGAATCTGTGTCCTCATCTGGCTGTGAGAGCCAGCCACACCGGGCAGGGTTCATGTGTCCTTCCTATAACCACATCCTTCTCTGAGCTCTCCAGCTCTCACACTCCCAGAAACAGCCGCCCACCTCTCTGGCCCATTCCCTGCCCCCGCCCCCCGTGTTGAATCTGGGAGCTCCCCAGCTTCCTCCCCTTGCACGACAGGACCGACCCCCAGCCACCCCCTGTCTCTCACCACCTGTCTCCCCCCACACACACCCCCGCTGCCCCAAGCTCTCACTCAGCCTCCTGGTGAAGTCCTAGCTGAATACACAAGCCGCTGTCACTAATGTATGTGGCTCAGGCCTCTCCCCGAACGTCTGGATCCCAGTCTGAATCACACCTCCACCTGGGTGCCTAGAAGACATCAGAAACCTATCTGGGCTGTAACTGGGTTCCTGATGTCACCTTCGCCCCAAACCTGCTCTTGCTGCTGCCTTTCGCACCGCAGGGAATGGGCGTTTCAATTCCTGTTGCCCCGACACCAAATATGTTGGAGCGACACGGACTCGGGTTTCTCCTTTCCTCACCTTCCCTCTGTCAGCAGAGTCTCCGCCCCTAAACAAGTGTCTCTTACCACCCCCTGGCAGGACCCCAACTCTACGGCCTCCTGCAGGGCTTGTTGGCTCCTCCTCACCCAGCCCCCCCCCCCCCCCCCCCCCGCTGGGGCCACACAGCAGCCAGGGCGCTCCTGCTAAAATCTGAAATCATGTCGCTTCTCTACTAAAAACCGTCAAGGCTCCTGGACCACCTGAGGAGAAGCCAAATTCCTGAGAGGGATCTGTAAACCCCACCGCCTGGCTGGGCTTGCCTCCTCTTGCTTCCGCTCCTTGTCCCCGACCCCACAGGCCTTCTCTGGAACCGCATGGGACTGCGCACCTGCTGACCCCTTTCCGGACCTCCCGCTGCTGAACGCTCACAGGGCTTGTTCTTTCCCCCTTCTCATCCCCTCCTCATCCGTCCTCTGGGGCCTCCACACAGAAGCCTCTGGAGGCCACCCGGCCTAACCCCCACGGCGCTTCCTGTTCCTGGCCTCATTTTCTTCCTCACATTACTGGTTGTTTACTTATTCTACCTCCCCACAAAATGCTGGCTTCGCGATGAAGCGGATGTCTGGGGGGGAGTGCTCTGCTTACAGTCACGTAAAAACCAGAGTTAGCCTCCCGAAAGTTCTTCGTGTCCCCACGCATTCAGGAGGCGTCTGACCTGTGTGGAGCGAGTAGAAGAAGACAAGCTTAGAGAATCGGGGCCTCTGCTCTGCCACGCGGTCCCCCAAATAAAATATCTCTATGAGAGTCTGCGAGCCCCTGCCCAAAGCCACCTGTTAGGTCTCTGGGTGGTCCCTGAGGTCCTCTCTCTCCTGCGAACTGTTCTCTTCAACCACGTCTTCCTCCCTCCCTGGTGGTCTTTCCTTCCGTGCCCCAACTCAGAGACCCTGCTCTTTCCCTCCAGGCCTCTTCGTACCGCGCTCACAGCCCTTCTCGTCCAGTTCCTGAAACTCTAGAATGCCCAATCTATGAGTCGGACCTTTGGTTCCTTCAGTAATCACTGGGCTCCCAACCTGGGAGTCCTGGAATCTCCCCTCCGGGCTCAAGATCCAGTGGAGAGGAAGCAGGTGCACCCCTAAAAGGGCCTCTGGGCCGAGCTCTCACCCCAGAGACGAGCACTGGACAGAGATGCCCCCTGGAGCTGCTCACGCCCAGCAGGTCTCACAGGCTAAGAGGAGCTCCACCACGGAGAGGGGAAGGTCTGCAACAGCCCACGGCGTTCCTGTGGGGCGGGAGGGTAAACAGTTAATAAGGGGCCTTGTGGCCTCACCAAGGAGCTGGAAATGTATCCTGCAGGCCTTGGTGGGTTTTCAGAAAGAGATGAACTGGTGTTTTGGAAAGAAAATTGGAGAGTGGGTCAGAGGTAGGGAGATGGGGACCTGGTCAGCCGCTGAGCGAGGCGGCCACCGGACAGGAATCAAGCAGGGAGAGGTTGGTCTCGTGCTGGCAGGGTGCGGGAGGGACCCTGGGAGCATGGAAGCAGTTCAAGAATGCAGGCGTGACTGTCTGCACGGGAAGTTGGTGCCCCTTTGTGGAGGGTGGCCCAGCAACCGGCATCAAGGAAGCAGACGGGCTGACTCCACTTCGGTGGACCGGGCAAGCCCACTCGGAGATCTGTTGCTCCCCTCGGACACCTGGAACCTCTATGTTCCTGACCTAACCTGAGCAGATCAGGCCAGAGGAGCTTACATGGAGACGTATAAGAAACAAGCCAAGGGCCACCTTGTTCCCTTCCTGTGGGGGATGCATCTTTGTGGGGACCGGGATTCTCTTCATTATTCTGGCCACCCCCCAAAGCAAGGAAATGAACAGTTCAAATTATGGGACCCTGTATGGGCTTCAAAGCCATTTTGTCTAACGATGGAAGGGGTCATGTACTGGGGGTGTGGTAGAAACAAAGGCACTGTGGTCTGTGATGCCTCTGCAGCCAGGACGACCACTGTGAAAGGGAGACGCCAGGCTTGACCCAGGCTTCACTGCGCTCTCCACTCGCTGCCTGGCTCCAAGCCACAGGGACCCCTGAGGGCCCAGAAGTGCTTGAAGAACAACAAGCTCCAGGGGGACTTTAGGATTCTCCTGACGCCTGGAGGGACCATCCTGAGTGCAGGACCTGCTTCAGACAGCCAGAGACTGGCTCATGTTTCTCTTTCCTGGAAGATTTTCCAGATTCTTCTCACTCAGAGAAGAAGTGAGATCTTGGGATAATGGGGTGTTAATTTGGACCACTTCCAAGAACAGGTGGGAATCGCTTGTTTTTCCCAAGTGTGTTTAACTGAACAGCCCAAAGGCTATTGTGTCCTTATTTGGTAAATGAGGGATGTTCAATTTAGAAGGTCTCTGGATCCCTGTTAGCTCTAGAATACTATAAACCTGTAAGTGTAACCAGTCCTGGAAAACCCTTGCCCTTTTGCCATGGTGCATGCGTCAGCAGGATGCTCCCACTCCGCAGTCCGCTTGCCCTTGACGTCTAGGGTCAACATTCTCGGCCTCCACCAAACTCTATTCTCGTCCCTCATGTCCCTCCCCTCCCCATGCACTGTTACCTTCTCCCCTAAATACAGACTTGTTGCTATCAGGTGATGAAATAATTGTACAAATTTCAAAATACGATGCATGGGTGGTTCAATCCAAAGCGTCTGCCTTCGGCTCAGGTCATGACCTCAGGGTCCTGGGATCGAGTCCTGATTGGGGGGGGGAGTGTCTGCTCAGCGGGGAGTCTGCTTCTTTCTCTGCCTGCTGCCCCCACCCCCGCTTGTGCTTTCTCTCTCTCTGATAAATAAATAAATAAGTAAATAAATAAAATCTTCAAATCTTGAAAAAATAATAAAATAAAAAACAACGCAGTCTGCTTAGCAAACACCTTGTTAGAAAAGCCGATGTTCCCATTGGCCCACTGAGCACAGCCATGTCTATGCCTAAAAGAATTTCTAAGTTGTGGGAAGTGATTTTCACGTGGGCATTGGAGAAAGAAGCTGAAAGTAGCTTATTTAACATAGTGAATAGCTTAAATCAGAAAATAAGCATTTAGTCTAATCACTGATTTGTAAAGCCAGAGGGAACGTTCGATTATCTAATGAGACTAATCCCTTTGCCCCCAAATCCGGGTTACGAGTGAGGGAAATGAGGATGAAGAACATAACGGAGCCAGAGGGCAGCGAGGCCAGCAGGGGAGGAAGGGCGCCGTGGCCGAGCCGTCTGTCCGCCTGCTCCAACCGGTCCTGGAAATGCGGAAATGTCGGTCTGTCTGATGGGCGGCTCCTCTTCCGTTACTGGCGTAGCTCTTCATCCTAAGTAAGTCATCTATTTAGTCATGTCATCGCTCACTGTTTTAAGGGTTTTACTTGGAAATAATTTCGGATTTACAGAAAAGCAGCAAGCACAAACATTACACAGTGAGCGCCTAGACGCACGTCTGGTGAACCTTTATCCCCGAGTGTGTGACTTGTGCGTTCTCGTTGTTTAAACCAGTTATGAGGAGGCGCCTGGTGGCCCAGTGGGTTGAGAGTCTGGCTCTTGATTTCAGCTCCGGTCACAATCTCAGGGTGGTAAGACTGAGCCCAGAATCGGGGTCCGCCCTGAGCGTGGAGCCTGCGTGAGATTCTCTCTCTCCCTCTCCCCCCCCTCCCCTGCTCCTCCCCTTCCCCTCCCCCTGCTCATACCACAGGCTATAAATAAATAAATTAACTCACTTATGAGGGAGTTATATACCTCAGCCCTTTATCCCCCAAACGCTTCATGGTGTATTTCCTAAGAATAAGGTGTTTACTTGTATAAACCGAGCACAGAGTCAACTTCAGTGTATTACCTGCTGACGCAGTCGGTTGACCTGACTGCCGTCTGTGCTCCGGTTCTGTCCACTGAGCCAGTGCTTTCTGGAGGACCCTGCCCCACTCCGCAGAGCAGAATCCAGTCAAGGGTCGAGGATTGCCTTTAATGGCCCTTTTTCTTAGACTCCTTCAATCTGGAACATTTTCCACAACCTGTCTTTGTCTTTTACGACACAGACATTTTGGAACAATATAGACACGTCACCTCCCTATTTTCTATAACCCGTTTCTTCGTGTGATTTAATGTTTCCTCCCGGTTAGATCCAGGTCATGCCTTCCCAGCTGGAATACTCTGAAGGGGAGGCTGTGTCTTTGTCAGGGTGTCGTGTGCAGGGCACCTGCGGGCTCAGCCAGTGAAGCGTCTGCCTTCAGCTCAGGTCATGAACCCGGAGTCCTGGGATCGAGCCCCCGCATCGGGCTCCCTGCTTGGCGGGAAGCCTGCTTCTCCCTCTCCTGCTCCCCCTGCTTGTGTTCCCTCTCTCACTGTGTCTCTTCCTGTCAATTAAATAAATAAAATCTTTAAAAAAAAAAAAAGAATATCGCATCCAAAGGCTCTGGTGTCCATGGGGCTGGACTGGCTGGACTACTGGTCTGAATCCTGACCGGGATCTTGTCTGATTTCTCCACCGTGTAATTTACTCTTTTTTGTTTCACTTGTAACCACTAAGCAGTCTGGGGGGAGACCCTGGAAGATATGGCAAACACCCTGCCCTGTGTCACTGTCTGCCCAGAACTGGCGTCCCCTGAGGGTTCTGGCAGGTCTGCTCCTGCGGGGCGGCCTCTGACCTCAGCACCCTCCCCTCACAGCTACTCACCAGCCCTGGGATGGGCAACTACCCTTGTTTCTCTCTCATTTACCATTTCATGCATCTACTTCATAGTAATATTATGAGTCTTAAAGTCGTAAGGACTCATAATTTCCCATTTTAATGGTTTCTGATTCATTGCTGTATGGACATGCTTATCATGTCTGGTCCATTAAAGGACCAGTGAGAGCCCCTTGAGGCTGGCCCTGTGTACGCGGGTGTGCCCTGTCCCTTGCTGAGGCTGTCTTACCTGTACCACATCTTGTACTTACTGTGCCCAGCCTGGAATCAGCCATTCTCCAAGGAACCTGGTCCTTGGTGTGGAGTTAGAGACCAAAATCTGGGAGCAGGGGGTGCTCACTCACACTCACACACACAAATGCACATACATACATATATAGACAAACACACCTGTGCACACACGTGTACTTTCACATTTTTAGAAGGCAGGGGGCTTTCTTGCCTTTCCCCACAGCGTCCATGTAGGGCTCTTCTATCACAGCGAAGTCCTGCTCCCAACAGCCTCAGTCGCTTTGCTCACCTGCTTGGCCCTAGAATGCATCTACCAGTTTCCTGAATCCTTTGCCCCCAGCACTACAACAAAGCCAGCCCCAGGAGGTCAGGATTGGTCTGCGACTCTCCCCGACACCTCTTACCATCGGCTACAGTCCAGCAGCTCCATCATCAGAGGCTGTGTTCAGAAGTTATTTGCATGTGTTCTTTCTGGTTTCCCATCCACTGTTTTTTATTGGAAAAATGACTGGATTCGTTTGTTTCTGTTTCCTTTCAGCTTTAGGGTTTTCTCCCTTCCCATTCTTATTGACTTAATTTTATCATTTGTATATATTGTTGACAATGCTTCCGAAAGTCCGAGCTATCTTTTGAGATGGACAGAGAGAAGGCAGTGCCCTTCTGTGTTCCCTCCATTCCGTCTCTCCTCCAGACCTCTTGTAGGAAGCAGTTTCAGTGTCTTTTGGTTCATCTTGCCTCTATTTCCTTCTGGAAAGGTGAGCAGGTATGTCTGTGTTCTTGTCTTCTGCACAGAATGTACACTACATACGGTCCTTTGCAACTGGCCATTTTTGGCTTAATCACATCTCCTGGAAACCACTTCCTATCAGTTCCTCAGCACTTCCCTCACTTTTCCAGAAGCGGCACGACCCTCTACTGAGCGTGTGCACCACAGCTCAGTCAGCCAAGGTCCTGTGCTTTGGGTACCACACTAGCTTCCAATCGTGCTGTAATAGTTGTTCTGTATGTTTACATTTTCACGTGATCAGACGTGAAACGTCGGGGCAAATCCCCGCAGGTGGGATTGCCGAGCCCCACAGCTTTGTCGGGCACGCCGGGCGTCCTCAGGTCTGTACCAGTTCACAAGTCACTAATCATTATCTTTCTAAAATAAAAACAAATATAATCTCCCAAGTGTAACTAGATCTATGGTTTTAAAGAAGTAATTTAAGGAAGGAATGAACTGAAAGGGTTAATGTCTAGGGGCTGCTTCATCCTGAAGCAGCTTGAGATGCTGCTTCATCATACATCATAATAGGATATGGTGTAAGTGTGCACTTCCATAACTCTTGCTACTCAGGGGCGTATAAATGTGGAGCCTGGAATTCCTCTGTATTATGTAATAACTACGCTGGAAAGGAATCAGCTGGAACCAGGAATACTTTCTGCTCTCAATTCTATCATGTTCTTGCTCTGTGAATTTGGGAAAGTCATTTGATGCTACGAAAACTGTTTCCTCAGCTATAAAGTGGGGATAAAAGTATTTTCTCTAGGGCTCCTGGGGTCTCAGTCCGCTCAGCATCGGACTGTGGGTTTCGACTCAGGTCATGATCACAGGGTCATGAGATGGAGCCCTGCCTCAAGCTCCCTGCTCGGCAAACAGTCTGGTTGAGATTCTCTCTCTCCTGCCCCTCCTGTCACTCACAATACTCTCTATGTAAATAAATAAACAAAATCTTTAAATATATAAATATTAAATATATCTTGATATATTTAAATATAAATACAATTTTATATTATATATGTATGTGTGTATGTGTATGTGTATATATATATATATATATCAGTCATACATGTATTTTTCCCTGACTACACAGCAGTTTGGTTTAAGGATCAAATGTGTGCGCCACTTACAGACACAAATGACAAAGGGCCACCCATCCGTCTACCTATGTATGCGTCATCTATCTCTTGTCTCTGTATGTCCACAGGCTTTGAAATATCTTCCTTCCAAGATAGTGAGGGGAACAAATATTCAACTGAAATTTAGGAAACCTGCACTTTTGTCCATTTTCATCTTCACCACCGATAACTGTAGAGATAAACAGTGTTTATCTCTAGGCATGTCATTTCCTCTTTCTGGATCCTATCTCCCATCTTTATACAAGGAAGGGGTTCGACTCTTTCCCTCGTAAGTTTCTCGACGGTCCGAAAATGTTCAGAAGCTCCAAGTAACCTGCATTTGGCGGTGGAGAGAGCACGGAGGCGTCAGGATTGCCGTGCCGCCTCTTCAAAGAGCATCACGAGGAAATGAGCTATTTGAGAGCGGAACTTCCAACAGAGAAGCCCGCTGTAGTTCCTGAAAGTCGAAGATCATTTTTCCACCCAGGAGTGCAGAACCAGCCACCTCTGATCTAGTGCGAAGTACTTGGGATTTTTCCCCCTTGTTTTTCCATGAGATCTAGGATGATTACTTTGAGCTTAGCTGGCTAACAAGGGAAGCCAGTAAAATAAAAGAGAGGAAAGGATATTCTGTGCCTCTACTCCATCACTCTAAGTGACCAAGAAATGGAGGAAACCCATCACCCGGCAGGGGAGTGAAGAAAGGATTTACCAGCACTGCCAAGTGCGATTTAAGGCCCGTCTTCCTCAAAGACTCTGAAGCCCTGAGTCCAAAACATCAACCTTGTCTGCAGCACGGCTCACCAGGCGCCGAGTGGCCCAGGTCAGTGGGGTCTGCCTCTCGCTCTGAGACAGCACAGGATCTCGCCTTGAGGCTCCTACCCTCGGCCACTCCCAGCCCGTGTGCATTCAGACCAGTTAACAGGCTCTGCCCCAGCTAGGCCCAGTGCAACCCTCTGGGTCTCTCTCAGAGCCTCTGCATCCTCCTGGTGGCTCTTATGAAACCCTCATTGTTCTTTGCAGCCCCTAACCAGTCTGGGATCCATCCCCATGTCAAATCTCCCCTCCTCTTGCCACCTGCCTCCACCTCCGCCCCCACCCCGAGCATCACACAGGTGTCTCCTCCTCACGATCCCCTAGGCTTAGTGGATGTCCTCGCGGTTCTCAGCTAAGACTGTACGGAGGTCACCCTACCCACCCCTCACCCAATGCAGCTGTAGGAAACGATGTCTGACCACATCACACACTGGCTTAACATCATGGAACACTCCAGAAAGGCAAAGCCAACTGTGTCCTGGCCACAGACAGCCCTGAGAGCTGGATCTTGCTCCCCTTTCCACCTGTCCTGGGTCTCTTGCTGTCCCGGCATCTCCAACCCCTGATGCTCCCCAGACATGCCAGCCTCCCCGGCCTCCCCCGGCACCCTCCTTCTGCCACCACGTCCTGCCTGGATGCCTGCCCCAAGCCAATCTGCCAGGGGACTGATTCCTTCTTCAATGTTCAGCTCAAGGGCTACTCGCCCATCTCTCCCTCTCTGTTGTCCTCCCTGGGATGAGACGACGTTCCATCCTCTGGACAGGCTGATACACCTGTGTCCGAGCATCCCTTCCCCACAGCAATCCTGCAGTCAGACTTGGTGTATCAGTGGAAACACGTTCTGCTAAAAGCAACGGAAGCCCGACTCCTCGTCCTCACAGAACACTAAGTGTGGAGGTGGGCTGCCGCTGGTGCAGTCAGTAGCTCAGGGATGCCGGGGCTGCCCCCCGCCTCTCAGCCTTTCCTCCCGCTGGTCCCTTCCTGAGCAGGGTGGCTGCCCACACCCAGGCGCCATTTTGTATTCAAGGCCTGAAGATGAGAAAAGAGTGACATCTTCTCTTATTCCAGAAAAAATAAAACCATTTCTGGAAACCCACAGCATTTGCTTCCATTTTGTTGGACAGGACCGTGTCACAGACCACCCCTGCCTCAAGGGCAGAGGGGAAAGGACGGCTTCGCCTGGGGCTGAGCATCTCCCAGCTTGGAAGGGAGAAGGGTGGCTGGAACCTGGAAATGCAACAACCACCGTCACTGGCTTCTGCATCCTGCCCGGCCGACCGCAGCCCCTCGGGCTCCCGCCTTCCCGGACCCCCCGTGGGGGCCATAATCAGGACTGGTCAGTTGGAGGCTGGGAAGATTCTGGTTTTACCCCTCCAGTTTTCTCCTATCGTATCATGAAATCCTTCTCGAGGAGGAGTTAACTACAGAGGCGTTACTCTCCCGCTACTGAACGTGTTTTACTTTGATATAAAGCAGGTGGCTTTTATCTTTCAATGATTTCAATGGCCTCGTGAGACTTCGTTCCTGTTCCCCATTAGCGACTGCAGACGCAGACCAATTTGTGAAGAGAAAAACTATCAGGTTATCCGATCTCAAAATATCTCCGTTTCAGAACGGTGGCGGAGAAGCTGTAACCGAAGCAGGATGGACAGCTCAGAGGCTAAAACTCTCGAGGAGACAGATGTAAGAGTTGTCAAGAAGGTAGAAGGAGTGCTCAGCCACACCACCTCACAATGCCTCCCTTTCCCGACCATAGCAAAAGCCAGGATTCAGCTCCAATCCTAAATTAAACTGGACTCCTAGTATTCATCCGTGTAGCCTCTGGGAACAAATGAGTTTTTTTACAACACAGAAGCAGGGCATCCAAGTCCAATTGTATTGGAAGTCAGCGCTGCGTGGGAAGGTGCCTCAGCCCCATCCCCGATGCAGTGTCTTTGCTCCCCCAGCCCCATGCGATCTGCAACAGCTCAGCACAAGGGTTTCCTTCTGGGGGAAATACATAAATATATCACTGAAAGTTGTGAAATCCTTTTTTCTGATTGGAGATAGTTCTCAACACACTAGAGTTTGAAATGCTGGAGATTCCCCTGCAAGTCTGGAATTTTCCATGAGAAATGCAAAGATTTGGATTAAAGTACAAATAAAAGTACATACTGTTCCAGCATGTAACCCATTTATAATTTGATCTTTGATCAACATTTTTTTCAATTACTGATTTGGGTCACCACGGCAACGTTAAAACACAAATGTACGTGAGGAGTGTTGTCAAAGGGTTATTTCGGTACATATAAGCGTATGTTCAACTTGAACAGAGATCAAAGATGGGAAACTGCATCTCCAAGGAAATCCTACACAAAGCAAGTAAGGATGGCAATAAACATCTTTAATTTATTGCCCATGTACCAAGGTCCCTTCAAAAAAAAAGGCACTGTGTTTGCCGATTGTGCAGACATCAGACATTGCGTCTTTTCCATCTTGTGATGCATTCAGCTGAAGTACATGCTGAAAAGAGCAAACAAAATATCTCCACTGTCGGTTACTGTGAAGGGAAATGGTCCACTTAGAAGAGATCACAGGGGACAGGTGACCGAGTCAGGGTCAGGGACAGGACCCCAAGTGCTGGTGGGACGTAAAGAAGAAACAAACGGAGATAAGGAAGCTCACCTGAGATGACGTGGGCCTGGAGGCCCGGGCTGGGGCGACCTTGCTCACCTCCCTCAGGCTGGCGAGGGCCATCCCTGGTAAGGAGCTTGAAGCTGAGCCCCAGCCACCAGACAAGTCCCCCTACTGTCCGGGTCCGGCTTGCCAGCAGCCCCCATCACTCGCATTTCCTCGTGTGCTCAGAGAAAACACCGCTCCAAGGGCCTGTGTGGAACAGCACATGCCCGGGACGCAGTGTGGTCCGTGGCGGGAGGAGCCCAGCCCGGCCGGTGAGACGGGATGCTGCGAGGGGGGCGAGGGGGGAGAGGTACGTGAGGTCAGCTGTGCCCAGAGCTACGAAAGAAAACCGCAGTGGAGCTGTGCTCGGGGATGGGGTGGAGGACAGTAAGAGCAGGGACTTGGGAAGTGGTATTTCTAGTAGGACCTCAAAGCAGAGTGGGCCGCAGCCAGGAGAGAGGACTGTGGGCCCTGCAGGCGAGGGTTCTCCAGAGAGGAAGAGCTTCCAGAGACGGAGGGAAGGGGAGCGGCGGGCAGGCCAGCGAGGCCGAGGATCCCACAGGGCCCTGGGGTCGGCACTCAGTCAGCTCGGCCCGATCGCAACAGGAGGAAGGAGTCTGGGTGAGGAGGGGACGCGTCTGGCGTGGCCCTCCCACGCACCCCCCGAAATCAGCTAAGACAAGTGTTGAGACTGAACGGAGATTCTGTCCTGCTCTCCCGGCCTTGCACCAGTGCCTAGAATCATGGTTTTTACGAGAGACTCTGCACTCAGAGGCAGCGTCCGTGAGGACCCCTGAGACGCCAACCTGACAGCCCCGTCCAGCCCAGGACACAACTGGACTGGGGTGAGGGGTGGGGATGAGCCCCGGCTGGCCCAGGACCAGGAGGCCCAGCCATGAGCAGAGGCGGAGGGTGCGGCGGAGATGGACACGTGACCCAGTCGCCCCTTCTGCCCCCAGAGAAGAATTACAGCCCGACACTGAGCTCCCCATTTGCCAGACTCTCAACCTCCGCAGCAGCCCCCATGGGAAGCACCGTCTGGGGCAGTGGGAGCAGAACCCCATGTGCCACCAGCCCAGGCCCCTGAGAGACCGGGTGTGCCTGTCCCCAGGCGGTCCTCTCCTGCCACCAATGCCTGAGCCCCAGTCCCTTTACCGTCAGTGCTTTCCCGCAGGGCCTTTGGTGCTGACTGGTGAGGGCAGAGGCCCGGCCAGGCTGGCATCACCCTCCCCGATGTGGCGCCCGTGACAGGAAGCTTGAACAGCCCGTGTCCCCCTGCCGGTGTACGATCGAAGCCCCCGGCACAGACCTCCCGGCCCCCCAGCGCCTGCCAGCCTCTGCCCCCGGCTGTATCATGTGTGGGCACCCCGGGGTCTCAATGGCACAGAGGAACGCCCAGGCAAGACTGGCCACCCCTCCGAGGCGTGCTGCCACCGTGACAGGAGGCAAAGAGAACACCTCACTCAGGGGAAAGGGAGACACCAGACCAGCATCCCTGCCTCTTAAACAGGTGTGAAGCCACTGAGAAAGCAATATCCCTGGATATTTAGAAGAACCGCGGTGAACTTCTCCCCGGATATTTAGAGGAACCGCGGTGAACTTCTCCCCGGATATTTAGAGGAACCGCGGTGAACTTCTCCCCGGATATTTAGAGGAACCGCGGTGAGCTTCTCCCCGGATATTTAGAGGAACCGTGGTGAACTTCTCCCCGGATATTTAGAAGCGGAGAGCAAGCTGGTTTGGTGCCTCCCGGCTGACCCAGAGCAATATCCTCTTCTATCAAGTCAAGAACTCCAACAGGTGCCTTAGCATGCTGTTCAGAACATGGCCCCAAGAATGCCCTCCCCCCTCGTCCCCAGAACATGGGAGTGTAGCCCCTGACATGGTGAAGGGGACTTGGCAGTGTGATTGTGGACTCAGAGATGGACCTTGAGATGGGGAGCATAGCTGAATGTCTGGGTAGCCGGGCCAGTCTATTCACGGGAATCCTGTAAAGAGGACTTCTCCCAGCAGAGACGAGAAGGAGATGGGGAAGGGGCCAGGAGTTCGTGGACGCAGGCACCTCTGGAAGCTGGGAAAAGCAGGGATGAGTCTCTGGGAGCCCCCAGGAGGACACAGGCAGCCTGCTGACACCGTGACTGTAGCCAGTGAGACTGTGTTGGACTTCTAAGCTCCAGAACTCTAGGCTGGTAAATCTGTGTCACTTTGAGCTGCAAAATTTGTGGTCAGCACCAATAAGAAGCTAATACACTTGGGATAGGAATAACCAAAGATGTGGAAATCATTTTTCTTCCAGAAAATCCATTATATTAATGTGTGTCTGCGGTACTAGTGGAAGTGGGGTGTATCTTGGGGTGCCTATGATAAGGCCCTAGCAAAGAAACATCCAGAAGGTATAAGAATTTAGTCTGCTCCTAAACATTCTCAAGCAGATGTTACAGTCATTTGGGCAGAATATGAAAGGGCAGGAGAGGCCTTCCTGACTTTCAGCGTCTCCTCTCACTGAGGTTTTAAGGCAGCAACAGGTGCGTTTACTGGTTGTTGGTGGCGGTGGACGCCACGCCCAAGGGGTGCTGTTGACACAGGACGGGTTTGAAGAGGACTCCTGGAAGAGACATCCTTTCCAAGAGATGCTTAATGTCTGTATGTTTGTGTTCATTGTGACAAACGCGTACAACCCACGATGGACCGTGTAAGCTGTCTTTAAGGGTACCATTCATGCCGTCTCCTCCCTTCACGATGCTGTGACTTCGTCACCACCGTCTACTCCCAGAACACTTCCATCATCCCAACCTAAACTCTGTGCTCCTTAGACAGGAACTCCCCCTCCCTCACCCTCGCTCCCACCACTGACTTCCTGCCTCTGTGGATTTGATGACTCCGGGGACCTCCCTTTGTCTTTTTGTCTGGCTTATTTCATTGAGCATAATGTCCTCCAGGTCATCCATGCCACGGCTCATGGCAGAGCTCCGTTCCTTTTCATGGTTGAATAGTACTCCCTTGACTGATCTCCATTTGTTCATCCACTCATCCGCTGATGGACATCTGGGCTGTATCCAGCTTTGGGCAGCTGTGAGTCGCGTTGCTGTGAACACCGGCATACAAGCATCAGACATTCCTGTTTCTAATTCTAGGCAGGATTCCAGTTTATCACTACGAGAAGAAAGTTCTAAGAATCTCAGAATCTCCCTCTACGAGGGAGGGTGTTGCCTAGGGCAGTGGGATGGAAAGTTCTATGCCGAAAGAGCATTATGGGTAAATATATCCACCACGTCCAGTGGGTCTGAGAGCAGAAGGGTCGCATTTACAGCTGGGGCTGAATCCTGTAGGATGGACTTCGTAGCACATTTAGAAAGGAGTGACATAGCCAAAGTCCTCTCTGTTTTGAAGAGAGTGAAAAACCCACGGGTGGGAACGCAGATGTTTATGCAGTCAGACTTTTGCTTGTTTCCTTCTGATAGAGAAGCAGCATTTATTTCAGGTCACAAAACTCTGCCTGCCCAACCCCGCTCTTCCGGGCTGTCCCATGCCCAGAGCCTCACACAGGCCTGGCGGTGGGCGCTGCCGCCCCGGCTTCTCCCGCGCCCCGGGGTGCAGAGGCGCAGAGCCTCCCCTGAGGAAACACAGGTGGACACGGGCACAGGGCCCTGGCTCAGGCATGCACACTCAGAGCACAGCACCACTAATGTTTTTTCCTGTCCTGATGACTTTTTTAACGGAAAAATGACCCTGACTCTAGTGGGTTCTCGGGCCATGAACAATGGGCACTTGCTGGAGGGGAGGCTGGGCGCTAGGAGTCTGGGGGCCCCTAGGATCGGCAGGGGGTTCCACGGATGGCATCTCTGGGGTGCTTGGGCTTCAAGATGTGTGGCCTGGGGGTCCCTCCCCACCCCCCCATAGCCCTTTCCTCTGGGGAGGGCGGGGATCCACCCCCTCCCTCGCAGGCACCCCTCCCCTTTCATCCTGCTCCTGCCCCTCCTCTGCTATCCCGGGCTAGGGCTGGCAGGGGGCTTGGGATGCTGGGGGTTCGTCAGGGTCCTGCAAGGGTGACAAAAGGGACTGCAGATTGGTGTCAGGCTAGGGGATGCGGCAGGGGAAGGTGTGGAGGCTGTGGGGAGACAGAAGGGGCGGGTCAGGGGTGCAGTGGCGAAGAGGGCACGGGCGGGGGAACTGCAAGGGGGTGGCAGCAGCGGGCGGCGGTTCGGGGCGAGAGAAGCCGGCCCTCGCGCGCCCCTCGCGGGGGCCCCCCGCGCCCCACTCCCCCACCCTCTGCGCCCCCGCCTGGGCTGCTGGCGTCAGAGCCGCCTGCGTCAATGCCGGCCGGTGACACACGCAGGTTTTTTTCTCTTGCTCCTTTTTCTCAATGAGAGGAGCCTAATGGGATTTTTATTACCAGACCCATAAAACAAGCCACCGGGCCCTCACGCCTGGCGCATGCCCAACACCTCCCCCTCCCTCCCCGTGCCCTGGGGGCTACCGGGCCGCCCTCCCTCCCCCGCCCGCAGGACTCTCCGAGCCCGGTGCGCCGGGGCTGTGGCCGCGCAGGGGGACCCCAAGAAGCTGGCCCTCGCGCTCGGTGCCGGTGCAGGACAGCGCCTCGCACCCAAGAACGCAGGGGACTTACAGGCAAATGGGGTGCTCAGGGGGCACTGCCAGAGAGTTCACGCCCTGCAACACGGTCCACCAGACGTCAGTTTGGGGGGTGGGGTGGGCGCAGAGCTGTAGCTTCTGTCCCTCGGGGTTCTGGGGGGATGTTATTGACACAAACCAGGGCACCTGCTAAGAATGCACATGGAGGAGCACATGCGTCAGCGGCAGAAGCGGTCTGGGGGGGCAGAGTTCTGCAGGCTGCTGCGTTCTGATGCTGCGGGCACGCAGGTTTCTAATGCGGGAATGGTCACTGGCATCCCTAGTTACTGCCCGTGCTGAGCAGTCCGGTCGGTTAGCGCTTCTTCGTGCTGGGAGGAGGGAGGCGCAAGCTGACTCCCAGGACGAATGTCCCAGGATCCCCTTCCTTTTCTTTCTTTCTTTCTTTTTTTTTTTTTTTAAGATTTTATTTATCTATTAGAGAGAGCATATGCACACGCAGAGGGAGAGGGAGAAGCAGACTCCTCGCTGAGCGAGGAGTCCGATGTGGGACTCATCCCATGACCCTGGGATCATGACCTGAGCTTAGGGCCTGAGCCACTGGTGATGACCCAGCAACTTCGCAGGGAAGCCCAGGGATCAAGCTGTAAGGTAGGGCCCTCCAGGAGGGCGTCCCAGCAACGGAGATGGACACACAGGCATAGCCCAGGTCTCTGAGCTGGCCACATGTATTCAGGCTGGTCATCCGCACAGAGGCGGCAAGGCTCTGCAAGCTGGTAAGCCGGGCCTCTGAAACCTGGTCTCAGGGGCTTCCCTGATAGACCCGCCCTGTCTTCCAGAACTTCTGTAGGCTCACATGGAAATTTCTCAGAGCCCAACTCCTTCAAGTGTAAGTGGGTGCCCAGAGTACAGCGCCCTCAGAGTAAAGCAGCTGCAAAGACCGTGGCCTAATTTTTCTGTAAATTCATAGTAATTTTAAACCCTTTTTTCCCCTGTGGCTTCCATTTCTCCAAACTTCCTCCAGGGACATAAATAACACCCAGGAGCAAAGTGGTTGTGTCCATTCTTTCCACTTCCAGAACTTTCTAATCTCCAGCTCTGTCTGGAGCTGAGACCCAGGCTGCACACTGCAACAGGAGAGCTGGCTGTCTGCTTGCCTGTGCCATGAGCCCCACCACGGTGTTCAACAGGAGAGCTGGCTGTCTGCTTGCCTGTGCCATGAGCCCCACCACGGTGTTCGGGCGGATGGCTGCATGTTCACAGCAGGGCTGGGCTCTCTGCCTGCAGGTGACCTTCGTGTATAGGAGTTAATAAGTCGACTGTTGCCCCCTAAGGTAGGCAGGTGATATACTTTATGGAGTGATCATATCAACTCCTGAATTCCCCACATTCTTTCCCTCCAGCCAGGACAGAGAGATGAAAACCAGGGAGGAGCCAGGCATGAAGAGAGGGCTCAGGAGTGGGAGAGGAGGGTGACAAGAAGAGGACTGAACACTCACAGTTTTGTTATTTGCGTCAAGATTGTGACCCATCCATGTGCAGGATGACGTCTTTTATAGTAAATGTGGCTTCTGGCAATTTTTGGGTGCACGACAACAACAAAGACATGGCATGAGGACATTGCAGCCGTAGGACACCGTCTGTCATTTCAGGTCTAAGCCCATATTCTGGTATGGTCACTGTGCTTTGCAAACGTAGATTGGGGCGACAAATAAAGCCTGTATTAAGACGCTGATTGATACACATCCGTGGAAGATCCCGATTTAGGTAGCCTGCACAGTGCACAAAACAAGTCAGAATCCGTCCTATTGCAAAACGTTATTTTATACAACATTAGGCAGACACACAGAATGCTACCAGATAATTCTTAGCCCACATTTTGCATCCAAAAGAGAGAAGTGATACATTTTTGAAACATGTAAAGATACAGATGTCAGTGGATATCAGTGGGGAGAAAAAGGAGTAGGACCCCTGTGGAGAGGAGGAAAAGGCCCGGGTAAGGACACTGGGAGGGTCGGGCACTGACATTCACCAAGGGCTGGAGGCGGTGGGAGGCGCCGGCCGGCGGCTGGCTCCGCCCCTGCGGCTCCAGAGCGCGGCTCAGGGTGCAGCCTGGATCCCATCCCTGCAGGCGCGGACACACCCTGATCCAGAAATCAGTCCCGCAGGACCACCTGCTGCGGAGACGCACCGAGTCCGCGCAGAGGGGCCCTGCCCTGTCCCGCCTGGCAGACCGCAAGGACTGGAGGGCTCGCAGGCAGGCGCGCAGTAAACCACAGACCTCGTTGGTCGCACTGCCTGCAGGGGAGGGAAACCCCGAAATGAGGACGGCCCCGTGGACCTCCTAGAGTGAGAAACTGTGTCATCTCGCGCCCTTCCCCTTGGGGCGACCGTACTGTGTGTGTGCGTGTGCGTGTGTGTGTTCACCGTCCGCGCACACACGCTCACGAAAACAGACCCTGAGCCTGTATGAGGACCGGGTCTGGAAAACGCGCGCCGCCTGTCATTTCTTAAACGCGTATGCACCGCAGAGAATTCAACACGCAGCACCCGTCTTCGTTTTACCACACTCCTCAGTGGGCGGAGGGAGATGCAATGTGTGCGTGAGGAAGTCTGCCGTGGCCCCTCTGACGTCTGTCCTCGTGCTTTGTTCCGCGGTGATCGGTCAAAGCCACTGCGGCGCCCCCAAGGCTGCTACTGCGCCTGCGCCGCTGGGACCCCCCCCCCCACCCCACCCCCCCCCCCCCCACCCCCCGGCTCGCGCTGCACAGTCCTCTACCGCTCCGTTTCACTAACTGAAAGGAAAGGCTGGGGGTGGGGGCGGAAAAGCAATGGAAACATTCAAGGATGCGGGGTTTTTGGTTTTTGTTTGTTTTAAAGAGCTTTCCCTCCCCGAATGAAAGGTTGACACGGTAAAATCCGAGGGACTTCGGGGCCAAAGACGTTTTTCCTAAATGAGAGTCGCTTCGAGCTCTGGGGAGTTGTGTCCGCTTCTTCACTGGAGGAAATACATCTGGATGGCACCACTTCTCTCGTTGTCGTTGTTTAAAATTTTAGGAAGAAAATGATTTTAAATGCGATATCGCCCCTTGCCCGTCTTCCCCTCTCAATTCGCGGTCACAGGGCTTCGCTCGGAAGTTCGAGTGCGGTGACACGTGCTGTGCACTGCGCGAGGGCCGTGGGGGAGAGGGCCTGAGGGCAGCAGTGCGCGTCTGAGTCCACGTCTGAGTCCAGCGTGAGCCGGGGCGCGCCTGCGGGTTGTCAGGGACCAGCGGGACCGCCCCGAGCCCGGGCAGGCTGCTGGGCTTCTCTCTGTAGGGGCTCGCAGTGGGTTCTGGACGCAATCGTACCTTCCCTTCCAAGAACTGGTCATTGCGCTCAGGCACCCCAGGATTCCTGCTCTGGAATAACAAGGGCAGTAGATGTTTTTAGGAACCTCAGGGAAGTTTCCAGAGGTGGAGGTGAAATCTGGGAAATTATGTCCTCTACTCCTTTTACCTGACATACCACATTGAAGCCCACAGAAATCCTGCTAACTCTATCTTCAAAATACACCCAGAATACGGCAGCATCTTATCATTCCTGCCATTGCCACCTTGGTGGAGGCAAGAAAGTCGGGGATCACTCTATGGCAAGACCGTCAAGGTGCTTGGGTTCCGTCCTGGAGCTGTTACCAGGTGGCGGGGAATGAGCACTGTGAGGGCTGCTGTAATGAAGTCGCCCAAACCGGGGAGATAACGTTTACCCTCTCACGGTTCCGAGGCTGGAAGTCAGAAATGGAGGGTGAGTGCAGGGCCGCACGCCCTCCGAGACTGGGTAGACTCCTTCCGCCTCATCCAGCCTCCGGGGCCGGCTGTGGGTCCTGCTGGTCCCAGGTTTGCTGCCGTGTCGCTTCGTCTTTGCCTCTGCTGTCACGGGGCTTTCTCTCTGTGTATCTTTCGCTTTTCTTAGAAGGACACCAGTCATACTGGATTGAGACCCACCCAGATGACCTCATCTTAACTTGATACACCGGCAAAGACCCTATTTCCAAATAAGATCATGTTCACGGATGCCCGGGCTTCGGGCTGCAGCAGAGGACACAATCTGAGCCGTGACAGGTGCTTTAGGGTTGTAACATTCCAATGATCCCTGCCTCCATCCATGAGGAGCCAGTCCTGAGCGTCTCAGAAGATGCAGCTAAGAGTAACAGGGGAAGGAAATCAGAATTTCCCACTGCTTAGCACTGCGGTGTTGCATGCTGGACGGCATCAACAGTGTCCAGGAAAAGCCATGTTACTGTTAGCAGCTCCAGGACTCACAGATCTTGGGGCAGGTGCTTTCGAGATGAGGAAGGGGCTGACCTGCCGGCAGAGGCTGGCTTCTCAGACTACCCAGGAGTACGAGAGGACAACAGTACCGGCACCAGAGGAAGAGAGGGAGAGAAGGGTCCTGGGGGTCTACAGGTCCTACTGACTCCGGGTGGGGGCTTAGTCCCAACAGCTTTCACTGTCTCCACCCTTGCTTTCCTGCCCTTTCCAGCTGGCGAGGTCCGTGGAAGCGAGCGCACACATCCCTGTGTGGAGCCCCAAGTTAACTGGACAGAGGACTGGTTGGATCTTCTATGTCATCCTGGAGCATGCCACTGGGTGCGCGGGCTTCACAGGTGGCTGCGCTGTGTGTCAGCTGATCCAAACAGCCGTCCGGTCAGGTACAGGCAGGCCGGTGATTTCCAGCCGTATTTCCCAGAGCCCTGGAATTGGGAAGAGGCCTCGGAGGAGCAGCGTGAGGATGAAGGGAAGCTGCTGGGCCTCCAGCTTGGGGCAAAACTTTCCTGTCGCTTTACTGTCATTAGTCCTTCACACTGACCACATATATGGATTTTGTAAAATTCCATTTGGGGAGGGAGTCAAATGAATTAAATAAGTAATTAGTGCCTGTATTCACCGAACAAGTGTGTGAGGGGCTTCTATTCCAGGCACTGTTCTAGTGCCTGAGATACAGCCATGAATGGAACACCCATGAACAAATGAACGATAATTCCTACACTTGCACAGCTACCTTCTCTTGGCAGAGGGACATATCATCAAGGATGATATATGAGAAAAATAGATTATGAGAGAAGGTAATCGATGCTTTGGGGAAAACACGAATGCAGGAGGCTAGAAGCAGAATAAGAGAGTAGAGGTGGGCTTTACCAAGGAGATGGCCTTAGAGCAAGACTGGGGTTGTTGAAGGAGCTAGTAATTCGGGGTATGTGTGCAAAGAATGTTCTGGGTAGAAGGAAGGCAGAGACCAGGACATAAGGTAATTAGGAAACCCTGTGGGTCATCATAAGGATTTCAGGTTTTACCTGAAATGGAGAGCTAGCTATTCCTTTCTTGCACAGAGGCGTGTCTGAATCTGACATGTACAATGCAAGGATCTCTCTGCTGCAGGGTGGAAAATGGACGGGTGGGGGTAAGGGTAGGCAGCAGGGACACCAGCGAGGAGACATTGCAGAAACCCAACTGGGAAACGTTGCTACTCAGAGCAAGGTGGCAATGGCAGGAATGATAAGATGCTGCCGTATTCTGGGTGTATTTTGAAGATAGAGTTAGCAGGATTTCTGTGGGCTTCAATGTGGTATGTCAGGTAAAAGGAGTAGAGGACAATTCTAAAGAAATAAAATCAAGCTTGAACACTTTATCTGGATAAAGTCAGTGGACATACATGGCTGGAGAAAATTATAAAAAAAAAAAAGATGCATCAGGAGAAAGTACCCAAAATGTGATGCAGAGCGACAAAATATGGGAGGAAATCAAAAAAGGGCAAGATGCATTAAAGAGGTATCAACTTTTTTTGTTTAAATCCCAGAAAGGTAGAAATGATTCAGTGGGGGTGGAGGCAATAATTGAAGAGATAATGGTTGATAATTTCCCAGAATGGATGAAAGAGATCAATCCACAGATTTAGGAAGTCCAGGGAGTCTCAGGCAGGGTAAATAAAAGATATCCTCACCTCAACAAAACAGAAAAAGAGAAAGTAGCCAAAGAAGGAAAAATGGACTCTCTTCAAAGAGGGCCAAAGACTGACCACTGAGTTTCCAAAGAGTTGAGAAAAGAAGCCTGAAGACAGAGCAGTGTCCTCAGTGAAGGTGTGGAAAGGAGACAGTGGGCAACCTCAACAGTGACAAAAAGAGGGACATGTCATTCAAGCAGTGGCTGAAACACTTTGTCCCCACAGACCCACACGGAAAGAAATTCTAAAGAATGTGCTTTAAGCAGTAGGAAAATGACCTTAGAGAGAACGGCAGAGGTATCTGAGAAATAAAGAGAAAAGAAAGAGACAAATATGTGAGTACATCTCATTGAACATTGATTCAATAATGTTAAAATACAGAACTAAAAATGTGTGAAGATAATACCATGCATGGTATGAGAGCAGGATAAATGGAATTAAAATACCCCAAGCTCCGTTTTATTTTCTGGGGAAGGATCAAGTTACTCCCATTAGACTGTGATTGGATACAGATGTATTCTCTCTTGTCAGAGGAAACATTTCCGTTCCCTCTGAAGTTTCCATTTAAGAGGAAATGTGGGGAATTTTACACTTGGTCCATAAGGCATACACCCAGAAGTATTATTTAAGTATTACTCCATGCATCCATGACTAATCTCAGACTAACATTATCTAAAGAGCCCACAGGGTCACCTGGGTGGCTCAGTCAGTTGAATGTCCAACCATTAATCTTGGCTCAGGTCATGATCTTGGGGTCCTGGGATCGAGACCTGTGTGGGGCCCCATGCTCAGCATGGAACCTAGTTGAGGATTTTCAATCTTGCTCTCCCACTGTCCCTCCCGCAGCTTGCATACACACACACACACACACACACACACACACACACACACACACACATTTTTTCCCTCTAAAATACATAAATCTAAAAAAATATATAAAAACAATAAAGAGCCCACAAATTCGTTCTGCATTAGCCATCACATCTGCATAAGGACTTGTAAGTTTGGGGAAGAAGTTTTAATCTCAAACACTGAAATGTATATTGGAGGAAGTCTTGGAGGGGCACAAAACAATGAAAACTCAGCTTTGGGCAATGATCTAGTTAAAGGTAGGGCTTATTTTAACAAACTCTGAATGGATTAAGGTATCTCAGTAAACCTCTTTACGCACAAAATGGTGAAAAGACATGAAACTAAGGGTGTGACTTTCCCACCAAAGTGTGATTGGACCAAACCACCTACAAGTAAGTTAGAAGAGACAGACAGACACATGTGACAAGAGGAAGCAAAGGACTACGGCCAGTGGGAATCGTGGAGCCTGTCAGCTTTGCAAGGGCTTTGGCTTAGCCTTTATCCCTTCAGAGACACGCAGAGCCAGCCAACGGAGTGTGTGGGTTGGAGGAGCGACATGGTCTTATTCACATTTTTAGAGGCTCGCTCTGGCCACAGTATGGAAAAGAGTCCATAGGGGAAGCAGCCTGTGTCAACAGCCAGTCCCATAGTGCCGACTGGAGCCATAGGCAAGACGTTGACCGTCCCACACATGTAAACTACAGCCCACATTGTTGGTGAGTTAGTCCCTCACAGTGTTGTACAGGTGAGAGCTAGTTGTGTTTGCTGGAAAGGAAACGAAGAGGAAAATTCTTCAACATCACCCTCTTGTTCAGTTTACAACGCACCCAGGAGTGGCCGTGTTGGAGCTCTAAGCACAGTGGTCAAGTGGCAAAGAAAAAATCATTTTGTTCAGGATTGGGTTTGGTTTTTTTTTTTTTTTTTGTAGCTGGATTTCCCTATCATGGTGGTTCCTGAGTGTGCGCACTGCGCTGTCAAAGGAGAGTGGGATAGGAGCTGCTTTTCTCCCCACAGGTTCGCCCAACATTTGCAAGCAAATGTCCTGGGCATGGTTTTCCCCCCAGATCTCAGCTCTGGTCTGTGCTGGGTCAGTCCTGTCTCCTCCCGGAGGTGCTCCTTTATAAGAAGCTCAGAGCGGGGCCCATGTTTATTTGTAAAATATTGAACTTATCCTTCTGTGGTTTCCTATTTCAATAATCTTTTCTTCAAAAAATTCTATTGGGGCTTTCTAAGAGTTTTTTTTCTTTATGCTTTGCATATAAATGCCACTTAGATTTTAATGGCTTTGTTGCTTTATTAGCCAGTATACCTCTGCAAATAATACTCTCTAGTTTTAACATTTTACTGCTGATTATGGCTACCAAACCAATGGTGATATATGAAAGATCACATTTCCGAATAAAACCAGTGCAAGTTTTGTCCTTTATTTCTTCCGGATAGCATTCATCATCTTTGTCACTGCGTTTACCACTACTAATGCATCCAGGAAAGATTCCCTACACTTGGCAGAAAAGCCCAGGGAAGCCTGTTACACCACCTATAATTTAGGAATAAAAATAAGTAACGGGAACTCTATTTATCTATTTTAGATAATAATGTTAAACGGGAAATTTAAAAGTTAAGTCTGATGAAGAATTGAAGATGTTGTACAAATAAAAGTTGTAAGAGGAAGTAAATGCTTACATAGTTTCAGATTTTCACAACGTTTTCGGTTATAGCTGCAGACTGACCTCATCACATGGAAGAAGTGTTCCTATTGCCAGGCTGAAAACCTTCCTGGGAGATCGGGGGCTGTACAGTGCAGGGCTGATATATTTCAGTTCAATTCCAGGTAAGTTCATTACTGCGAGAAAACAAACAAGAGCCCTCGTATAATCCATACTGGACGGAACCTATTCCGTTGGCTTAGTTCTTAGGGTGCATTTAGCAGAGACAAACTTCAAAGCAGATTTTATGAATATGTCTGCAAAATTTAAAGAAAACATGGACTCAGTGAAACAATAGAAAATTGTTTTTCTATTTCAACACAGGAATGGAAATTTGGGGCACCTGGTTGGCACATTTGGTGAGCTTGTGACTCTTAATCTCAGGGTTGTGAGTTCAAGCCCCACATGGGGTGTGGAGCCAACTTAAAAAAAAAAAAAAAAGAAAAGAAAAAATAGAAACTCAAAAAATGGAAACTCTAGGGCTGAAAAGGACAATAACTGAAATAAAAATTGAAACAATATATGGGGAATGACTAGAGAAAAATATCTGTAAACTTAAGGAAAAAAAGAATTTATTTTGAAGCAAGTGACTAAAGATGGAAGGCCAGTGAACAATCTCAGGGACATGTGGAAAATACTAAGCAAACTTTCATAGGTATGATTTTATTTCCAGGAAGAGAGCAGACAGAAAGGGGTAAATAATTATTAGATGAAATAATGGTAAAATCTTATTTGAGACAAAAACAAAAAACCAATGTAAGATTCCAGAAGAGCATCAAAACCCAAGTAGGAAAAGCACAACAACACTTAGACAAGTTGTGGCCAAATTGCCGGAAGACAAAGACAAAAGAGAAAATACAAACTCAGCGAGGGAAAATGACACACCACACACCACAGGGAAATTAGAGGAATGGCTGCTTCTCATCAGGAACAATGGAGACCAGAATGCATTGGAAGAGCCCATTCCAAATGTTGACATGAAATACATATAATTAAATAGAGTTAAGAATTCCACGTCTAACGAAACTATCCTTCAAACATGAAGGTCAAACAAAGGCATTTCTAAGTCAATGAAAACAGATAATCTGTTGGTAAAATACCTGTATTACAATCAATTCTCGATGAAATTTTTTGGGCTGAAGGGAAATAACACCAGATGGTAACTATTTGGGAAATATAAAAGATAAAAATTTGTGTGTATGTGTGTGAAAGTGTATTCCCTTAATTTCTTTAAAAGACATCTTGCTATTGGTGCACCTGGGTGGCATAGTTGGTTAAGCAACCTGTTCTTGCTTTTGACTCAGGTCGTGATCTCAGCGTCATGAGATTGAGCCCCAAGTCTGGCTCTGTGCTCAGCGTGGGGTCTGCTTAAGACACTCCCTTCCTTCTCCTTCTGTGCCTCCCCACCAAGCTCTTTCTCTCTTTCTATGTCTCTCAAATAAATAAATCTTTTGTTAAAAGACATATTACTATTAAATAGCAAGCATTTAAGCATTATGCTGTTAATTTAGAAAGCTTATAGAGATGTTATATATAACCATACTAGCACAAAGGGAGTGTGGTAGGAACACTACTATACTGGTGTGTAAATGTTCTATATTTTACTGGAACCAATCAGTATTAGTCATAGGCTATTTTTGATAAGTGTGAAATATTTTCATTTTATTCCCTGGACCAAATATTTAAATAATAAAACAAAATATAGCAAAAATATAGAGATATTAAGATGATGTATTACAAATTCTGTTTACCACAAAAGAGAAGAGGAAATAAGAAAAGAAAGGAGGAGACAAATAAAAAAACAAATAGTAAAAAGGCAGATCTTAATCCAATCATATTATTACGTAGGTGTAAATGGACTAAACAGTCCAGTCAAATAGCAGGGATGATCAGATTGGATATAAAAGTAAGATGGTCCAATTACATTTAGACTTTAGGAAATGAGCTTTAAATTCAAAGATATGTATATCATACATTCAATACATATTTTAAAGGAATGGAAAAAGATACACTGTGTAAACAGTAAGCATAAGAGCTGGAAGGGCTATGCTAATGCCAGGGAAGGAGACTACACAGCAGGAATGTTACTAGACATGAAATACAAGCTGGTCAACCAAGAGTGGGAATCAACTAAACCAAACTGGTTCTTTAAGAAGATCATATAAAATTGGTAAACCTTTAAGTAGATTGAAAAAGGAAAAAGAAGAGAATAAAGATATTACCAATAACAAGAATGGAAGGGGGTACAGTAGACTTTC
Organism: Meles meles; assembly: GCF_922984935.1. NCBI lineage: Eukaryota > Metazoa > Chordata > Mammalia > Carnivora > Mustelidae > Meles > Meles meles. Next base: position 3,154,482 of record NC_060070.1, on the reverse strand, counting down.
AAAAGAGAAAGCACCAGGCCCATGTGGATTCACTGGAGACTTTCTATGAAACATTTAAAGAAGAAATTATACCAATTCTCTATAATCTCTTCCAGAGGAGAAAATCAGGAACTACTTGATAACTCACTGTGTGAAGCCTGCATTGCCCCAGTACCAAAACCACACAAAGACAGACAGTACAAGAAAAAAAAAACAACTACAAACAATCTACCACCAAGTAGAATTTATCCCAGGTATGCACAGCTGGTGCAACGCTCAAAAATAAATGAATGTGATCCATCGTAGCAGCAGGATAAAGAAGACAAATCACATGATCATATTGATAGAGGCAGAAAAAACATTTGACGAAATCCAGCACCCGTTCCTAATAAAAACTCCCAAAAAGTAGGAAGAGAGGGAACTTTCTCAACTTGATAAAGAACAGTTACAAAAAACTTACAGCTAAAATCATACTTCATGGTGAGAAACTCCAAGCTTTCCTGCTAAGATCAGAAATTAGGCAAAGATGTCGCCTCATAGCATATCCTTTCAACATGTTGCTGAAGCTGGGTTTTGTCCACTTACTTTTTCCAGTTTTACTGACGTGTGATCGACATACAGTACTGCAGAAGTTGGAGATGTACAGCGTAACGATTGACTTACATAAATTGTAATCGATGACCACTACTAATTTGGCTAATATCCATCATTTTATGTAGATAGAAAAAAGTTTTCTTTTCTTATGATGAGAACTCTTCAGATTGACTCTCTTAACCACTTTTAAATACAGCAAGGACCATGCTCATCCTGTTCCCCTTCACCTCTCCGTACTTTTTAATCTTACACCTGGGGACATGTGTCCATTTATCCGAGATTTTAGAGAACAGAAGTCTGACTTCTGAAAACAGATCAGTGCTCGCCTGAAAGTCAAGGGTTGATTGAGTGCGGAGAGACATTTTTGAAGTCATGGAAGAATTCTCTAACTGGATCATGGTGGTAGTTACACAGCTGTATACGTGTGTCAACCCAAGCACAGCACACACTTAAACGGGGTGTGTTTTGGTTTATGCAAATTATACTTTAACAAAGTTAAAATCAACTTTAATAAACTGATTTTCCAAAAATGAACACTGTGACGCTAATGCCGGGGACACGAAGCCAGGCTCTAGTTAACATGCTGAGTGAGGAGTAGCTGCCCTTGGCCATAAGGGTCCTGCTCCCCAGGGGTGTGCGAGGGAGCCCAGAGGCAGCGGGGAGGGGCGGCCGCCTCCATCAGTTGGTCAGAGGGAGAGCTGAGTCAGCTCATCCAGCCCTCCAAAGCAAACTGGCCCCATGGTTCCTTTTCCAGAACCGGTTTCATTTTTTATAGCTTTGGGCCTTCTTGCTTGTAGGGGCCCCAAGCCACTACAGAGCAAACACATTAAAAATTCACCGCATACCACATTAAATATATATGGGTTTAGTCAAATTGCAGGAAACCGGTTGACATAATGTTATATTTTGTGGGCATTTAGTTAAACATTTATTTATTTCAAGTTTTCTCTGTTTTTCCCACCCACAAATTGCAGCCCATTTTTCCCCCTTTGTTGTTCTTAAAAATCTCAAAAACTCGTACAGGGAGCTCTCGGTACCTGCCAGGCCTATTGAGACTTTGGTTTTTAAAGTTTCTATTTCATTTAAGGAGAGTGTACCAGCAGAGAACAGGGTGGGGTGGGCAGGGTATGGGGGCTTGCTTTGTCCCAGCTCTGGCCACACACCCAGGGATGACATTCTGAACCCCATTTCTCCGACAGCTCTAGGGCAACGATCGCCTGGGCTCCTGCCCTGTTCACATGCAGAGTGTCAGTGGCAGGATCCTCATCTCCTCAGGATCCTTGTCTGACCGAGTCAGTCCGAAGGAGGGAAGCAGGAGAGGCCCAAGAGGATGAAACCCCTTAAAGTGGTGTCCATGGGAAGCCAGCTCTGACCTGCCCCCAGAGAGGTTCTGGAGCGAGCATCCCCCCGGGAGCTCCTGCCTTAGCAGGTTCCCCACCCTCTGGGGCAAGTTTCCCGAAGAGGAAGCTTTGAGTCACCGCTCACAGTATCTGGGACCCAGGAGAGGGGACCTGGCCTCCCACAGCTCCTGCCCCGCAGGCCGGCTCTGGTTCCCAAAGACCCTCCTTGGATTGTGGCCTCTGCAAATGGGTATCCTAACCAATACAGAGTTCCAGGAACCACTCCCAAGACAAAAAACTTACTTCCAGAGGTTTCCAAGGGATTCCGATTGCCGCCAAGTTTGGGAGGCACTGAATTTTAACTAGAGTTTTGTTGGCTTTAACTCCTGCCCGGGGAAGAGTGTCTGCAGAGCGTTTCTCTCCATCCTCTGGGCTCAGGAATATTTTGGGCAGCTGCAAAGGGAGCTGCCAGCGTGCATGCCCTCAAGCTCGCACACCCACACCGAGACTTCAGCGGGCAGGAGGCCCTGAGTGTTCCTCTCTCCCTTTGTCATACATCTAAAAGTAGAGCTCGTTGGCCACCCTACGCTGCAGAATTTTTGATGAAACTCCTTTTTGGTGTCTACATCCTCTGCAGTCCAGGGGCTGATGAGGTCCTGGTTGGTGTATGTGGTGGTCGTGGTGGTGGGCGGGGGGATGGGGTGTATTTATCCAGGTGAAAATGTTCTCAGAATCTCCCCTGTTCCCCCTGCTGTTGGTAAGGTCTCTGGGAAGACCTCTCAGCCTTTAATGCAGATAAGCCCTCGGCTTCTGGGCCCCTTCCTTGGACAGACGCAGATACTCAAGCCGGCAATGAGAGCGTCTAGGGGATTCTATTCCTAGCTCTGGTTCAGGAAGTGGCCATGAGTGACCTCCTCATGTTTCTTCATCTCGTGCTCTTCATCAGAAAGAGCAACTTCATCTAACACAACCCGTGCCCTTGGGGAACCCTTGACTCTTTGGGCAGGAAGATTGTGTGTATGTTTTTTTTTTCCCACCTCACTTTATGCTTTTCTGTGCCCTTCAGATTTCTTACAAAGAAAGAGAGAGCTTCTGTCTGTGCAGAGAGCACACGTAGAGATGGTCTCTGATCACGAGCGCTGGGAAACAAAGGGCGATGTTCGGCATTTATTGAGTTTATACTCAGGTGTACGTGAATCAAGTTTCATGAATGACCTCACTCTAAAATCTTTCCAGGTATGAATGGAAAAGTGACAGCCTGGGCAATAGGAGGTCTTATAACAAACAGCAGACAAAAACTTCAGAGTTTCTGATGAGTTGTTAAAACATTCTAATTTGCAATTACCACCCTAAAATGAAATGTCTTGTGTGTTAAGAATTATTTGTATATCATATTGCCAAATAGCCTATAGGCTGTATGTGATTTCTCCAGACACTCTCAGAAAGACCAAGAAAGACAAAGAGGATGTTGGTTTCACGCATTTTCCAAATTACTATAAAATGCTAGGTCTGTGTTTGATGCTGATTATTTCACACACAGGGACTCAAAATGCAGATTTGTTGATCCATGGATAGATACTATACGCAAGTCGGAGAACAGGATGAAACGAGGAGATTGAGCGTTTATCATGTTAATCTCATCAAAGGAGATATCAAGCTGGATGTTTAAGCTTAGAAAATTCTAGAATGTGCAGCATCTTCACTGATACGGTATCTGACAGTGACTAACACTCCGCCACTCCTTGGTCGAGATAAACCCAGGGAGAGCTGCTCCCAGAGAGCAACACACTGTTATTTACTTACTTACTTAAGTTACTTATAGTAACATATAATGGATTATTTGCCGCAGGGGTACAGGTCTGTGAACCAACAGGCTTACACACTTCACAGCACTCAGCGTAGCACATACCCTCCCCAGTGTCCATCACCCAGCCACCCTATCCCTCCCCGCCCCACCAATCCTCAGTTTATTTCCTGGGATTAAGCGTCTCTTATGGTTTGTCTCCCTCCCTAGTCCCATCTTGTTTCATTTTTTCCCTCCCTACCCCCCACGACCCCCCGCCCTGCCTCTCGAATTCCTCATATCGGAGAGATCATATAATAATTATCTTTCTCTGACTGACTTATTTCGCTTAACATAATACCCTCTAGTTCCATCCACGTCGTTGCAAATGGCAAGATTTCAGGTTTTGATGACTTCACACTATTCCATTGTATATACATATACCACGTCCATCTTCTTTATCCATTCATCTGTTGATGGGCATCTAGGGTCTTTCCTAGTTTGGCTATAACACATTGTCTTCTGTAAACACTTGTGGGAGAGGCAGGGGCATCCAAGGGCAGGAGGCTGGGCTGACTTGAGTGACCTGGGACCTCATCTCACTCATCACTTACCAGTTGTGTGCATGCCGTCACACTGTCGTCAAAGTGCGGGTCCAGGCAAACTGTGGGCCCATATTCTGCTTATAAAAGCCCATGGCACTGTCATCTTGAGAACGTGGATTATTGAAGGCTGATCCAAAATAAATTTCAACGAAAAAGGACAGCTTTAGAGAAGCACACAACTGTAACAAATCTAGGAATAAAACCTAATCACCCACTCATCTGGATCCCTTCCTGAACTACTCTTAATCCCTCAGACGGATGTCCACAACAACCTCACGTTTACGCGCAGATGATGGCCCCGAGTCTAGGATAGTAAAAACATTTCAGTCCCAGAGATCCCTTCAGTTTTGGAAGAGCTGGGTGTTGGGAGACAAATTTCTGTGAGTCTTCTGTGTCCCTGATGTCTTGTACATGAAGCAGTGACTGCTTTTGTTCTGGACATCATTTCAAGGATGTTGTCTGTGAGCAGCCTTGGGAAATAAAGGTGGACTCTTCTTCTGCAGCAAAGCGCAGGTATGCGTCCCATCCAGTGGGACAAAGGCGACGTCCCCTTCCATGGCCAAAAGAACACCTGCCCACTGTGTCACTGTACATCCTCAAGCCAGGCTCTTCTCCAGCACTGCAAATTACCATGTCCTCTCGGGACTGTCTTACAGGCAGCGGCTGAGCTGCCAGCTACTGCCACAGCAGTGAGTGACCAACTGGCCTCCATCTCAACCAACACCCGTGGGCTGGGTGGATTGATTCGTTAGCTTGCGAGTAGGGACAATCCCAGGCACCTTGACACTTCTCAACCGAAGGCTGAATTTTCACGGCACTCCTCCAGGAATCACTAAAATTGACAGTGATCATGATTAACAGGCTTTTCTTTCTGGCAACTTTTCAAATGCCAGCAGCCTTTTGGGATTAAAGCAAAAAGTTACATAAGACGACCTTCCATGTCCTCACTTACAAATTATGAATAGTGGCATAATCCTGATAGGAGGACTGAAGGAAATGCCCAAAAGGGCCTGAATCTGACTTGGAGGGAGACTTGATAAATTGAAGATATGTAGTAGACCTCTGAACAACTATACATGACAGAAAAGGAATATAGCTAATGAGCCAAGTATGGCAATAAGACGGATTACTGAAGAATAGTCACTGCAGAAGAAAACAGGAGAAGAGAGAAATAGGCAAAGAACAGGGGGCACAAACAAAAAACAACAGCAAGAGAATAGATTTAAGCACAAACATATCGATAACCACTGGACATGAATGGTCTAAACCAGGAATTCCTGCCGGCCCCAGACAATAAGCATCATATGCTCTGCCGTTGCAACAAGAAATCAGTCACAGACATTCTGCAAATGAGCGGACGTGCCTGTGGCCCAGAAAAATTTATTTCCAAAACCAGGTGGCAGGTTTTGGCCAAGGAACCATAGATTGCTGACCTCTGACTAAGGAGTCCAATTAACAGGCAAAGATATATTATAAAGACACTGAGATACTAATAGTAAAACATGTGGAAGACATGTATTATTAGAACGTGAATCAAAAAATGCTGAGGTCCTGGAGAGGCTGGATGGCTCAGTCTGTTGAGCAGCTGACTCTTGGTTTTGGCTCTGGCTGTGACCCCAGGGTCCTGGGATTGAGCCCCATGTTGGGCTCCATGCTCAGTGAGAAGCACCTGTTTGAGGATCCTCTCTCCCTCTCCCTCTGCCCCTCCCTTCCTTGCATGTTCTCTTTCTCAATTTCTAAAATACATAAATAAGTAAATCTTTTTTTTAAATGCTGAAATGGCAAGAATATTATTAGACAAAGTAGATTTCAGAGCAAAGAACGTTGGCAAGGATAGGAGGAGCATTTTATAATGCTAAGGGAGTTAGTTCATCCTGAGAACATCCAATGCTAACTTTATAGCAGATCTTCAAAATACTTGAAGCAAAAACTGATAAAACTGAGAGGAAAGATCAACAAATCCATAATTTTAAGTGGAGCTTGCAACCTACCTCTCTCACAAATGATAAAATAAGGAGACAGAAGATTAATAAAGATATAGAAGTTTTGACAAACACTAAATCAACTTGTCTTAACTGACATCCGTAGGAAACTATCCCCAAGTATGAAATACACATTCATTTCAGGTGCACGTGAAACATTTACCAAGATAGACCACATTCAGGACCAAAAAACAGCTGTCCATAATTTTAAAAACTTGAACTCATACAAAGACTATCCTCTACACAAAATGAAATTAAATTAGAAGTCAATAGCAGAAATATGTGTGGCAAATCCCCAAATGTTTGGCTATTGAAAAAGTATGTCATGCTTCAAAGAAGAAATCAAAAGGGAAATTAGAAAATGTTTTCATTTGGATAAAAATGAAAACAGTCTCTCATAATTTGTGGGATGCAGCCAAAGCAGGGCCTAAAGGAAAATTTATAGCATCAAATGCTTATATTAGAAAAGAAGAAATCTTTTAAATTGATGATCTAAGCTCTCATCTTGAGAAAACTAGTAAGTGTGAAGACTTCTATTACAGCAGAATGAGGAACTTGGCAAATTCTCTCCCCAAAAAGAAAAAAATAATGCTGGGTACAGTTATTTAAAAAAACGATTTCAGGGATGCCTAGGTGGTTCAATCAGTTAAACATGCATTCTCATGGGAGAGACCCGAGAGAGGCCACACTCTGTGCTAGCTGGCCTTGAGCTTGCACGTACACAGGGAGAAAGCTAGAGCCAGGGCAGACTCGGATGCACTCCCAAAGTTACACACTGATCTGCTGGCAGTGGTGGAGGCTGGAGATGTCCAAGCATAGCCTCTGAGCAGCCGCCAGCTAACCGCAGAGCCACACGGGCGTGCAGATGAGACCGAGAGTGCCATACTTAAAAACCAAACCAAGAATGAAATAAAAACAGAGTAAGCAAAGACAGCAGTGGCCACATACCATGGGGGAAACATATTTCCCAGATTTAGTGTTGGGAAGTTACCAAACAAACGAAACACCAGTGACAATATCCTCAAGCGGGAAATATCAGAGTCTGCAGTTGCTGAGTATACAGCAAACATAATGTCATCTGAATATTAGATAAGATCTAACATATGATCCACCTGCCCAGAAATAACAAAGTGTGATCCACAGTTGGGGAGGGGGGACTCGACAGTTATATTATTCAACACCAAGATTTCTATCTGGTACTTTTAAATACTTTCTCTCTCTTTACTGTGTTGAACCATTGTCATCTCACTTTAATTCATCGAATTTATTTTAATCATTTCAATTTCTTCTTTAGTATTGTGAGCATATTTATTTATAATGTTCAGTTATAATTGAAGTCCGGTCTACTAAGTTTAATATCTGGCCGAATTTGATTCCACGAGTTAGCAGCAAGTTCCCTGTTCCAGGTGAGGTTCCGATTCTCACTTGTGAGGTGTCTCTCGATGTCTCTCTGCCTTAATGCCACCTCAATGCAGAGAAACACCATTCAAAGAAACACCAACCATATAGCCATAATGATGAAAAGCCCTTCAAATTGTTTTTAACATCTCTCAAATGATGACAAAGAAGGGCCAGTTAAAAGGTAAACTGAAGCATATTTAAATTTTTCAAACTGTTCATTTGGTCATACATCCATTTGAATTGGGCACCACCAAGCAGAAGGTGGTCTGTAGCCCCCACTAAGAGGAGCTAGGGCAGAGACTTTCATGGAGAAGACTCAGACAGAAGGCAAGGAAGGAGTCATTTGACTGGCTGTAGCTGAAGTGGTTGCTTTATCTGGGGAAGCCTATTTGGCTGTTTGTTGATTGCTCTCAAGTTTCATTTCCCAGTACACCAATTCATTGACTGGATTAGGTGGTTGGCTTATGTAGGCTACCCTTACATAGGCTACCAGGGACTTAGCACCCCACAGTCTAATGGCATCCTTGTATCTTTACACAATAAATCCATTTCATATTGTGTGGGCGAATTTCTTGAGATACACTTTTCACATTTCTCTACTCATATCTAAAAAGCTGTCTTCCTTCTCTTGAAGCCCCCAAAGTGATGTTGTCAAAAAGGATTTTAGGATCATCCCAGAAATATTGAAATTGCTCACCACAATTGCCAAAGCGCAAAAACTTATGGCACTCCAGAAACTCATAACGATGATAATAATTAAAGTCATACTAATAAGACCTTGTGATAGGAGCTTGTTTTCCTCAGGTAAGACTGCACACAATTTTTGATCTTCAGGTTTGTCATTATCATTATTTTGAATTTTCCACAGCAAATCAGACATTTGAAGGCCCAGAGGGTATACATTTTCTAAATTATATCAAACCAGGCAGAGATTTAAATTTTGGAAAGTTCTGTGTGAATATAACAAAATTATCCCCAGGGAAAAATGAAAACAAGAAATTCCTGGCAACTTAATCTGGGTACAATTGCTGGGTTATGCAAATTATTTTCCAGATATGTACACTCACAAGCAAGTTATCAGAGAGTCAGTCCACTTGTGAATTTGATAGATTCTGTCAGTCTGATTGATACAAACTATCTCCTACTGACCTCTTGATATGCACTTCGCTGATTACTAGTGACACTGAACATCTCTGCACGTATCTGTTAGCTTTTTTGAAATGCTTTTGGAAATGTCTGCTTGTGAATTTTTGCCCATTTAGCTATTGGTGTTTTTGCATTTTTCTCATTGATTAGTGTGAGTTATTAAATACAAATATCAATTATTTGTTGGTTACACTTTACAAGTATGTTCTCCCACTGTTTAACTCATTTTCCTTCTCTTTAGCTTCTTATTTGATGAACAGGGGTCCTTAATTTTATCATAATAGAATAAAGATACTCTATTATTTTTTTCTTTTTACAGTTTGTGTTGTCAGGTGGAGTGAGTGAGAAGAAGTTGCCCAAGAGATCGTTCAGACAGAAGGAATGTTGAATGGGGAGCTCCTCACAAAGGTGTAGAAAGAGCTTGGAAGATACTGAGGATGCTAAGGCACCCTGAGACCAATTCCATCAGAAATCCACACACACCCCAGCCCTGAGGAGACTGTGGAAAGACCTGAGAAAAAGCAGGCAAATGATAGGGACAGAATTTTAAAGTTTTTCCTTTAACATTTAAGTTCTTAATCCAATGGAATGGAAAGCTTTATTTATGGTGTGAGGTAGGGATCATATTGTATGTGTTTTCCACATCAGTAACTTATATTCCCAGTTAAATTCTTTGAAAGACAAATGGTTGATACATACTCTTCTTGACTTTTAATTAAATAATTCATTAAATATGAAACAATGTTTTTGTAAAATAAATTTTAAATTAATAATGAAATAATCTTCCAAATGCTTTACATTTTGGTTGAAAACAGACTTGTAAGAACTAAACTTTATGATATTTACTAACTCTTGATTTCCAAAATCTCTCCATTTTTCTACTAGACATAGGGAAGATATTTGGAGCAGAAAGTCATGTATATATTTGAAAACAAAAAAATCATAATCCTATTGTCCTTCCCAGAATTGTGCAAATACACACATTCATTTTGGTAAGAAGAGATGAGAAGAAAAAATTCTTGTCATCAGATAAATTTTGCCCAATAGGAAGGTCTGTTCAGTCTGAGTTTCTTACCCCCATGACATTGTTTCTCCTCGGAATATTTTATTGTTCTTAGAGACTTTGGAGTCCTAAGGATTTGCTCTGGTTGAGACAAGCTTCCTTGACTTCTTCAGATTTGTGGGTCCTTTTGTATTCACAGTTTAGACCTGTTTCTAAAAACCAACTATTGAGAGAAACAGGGGCCAGTGACTGCATGTCGAGGGTGGGGGAAGGCGTGGACACCTGCTGCAGGGGTTTTGCTTGGCTGGTGGTGTCCTGGCTTTACTGCCGGTTCCAGAACCTGTGGAGGTTCTGCTCTTGGTATGTCAAAGTCCTTTTCCGGAGAACTGTTGAGTGACCCAAGCTCATTATGTGAGCCAATCGATTACATTAGCAAAGCTGTCGCTGCTTTCCTTCTGTGAGTGAAATACGCGTTATCCCCATCTGTGTCAGTTCTTTATAGTCTGAGAAAAAGGAACACGTTCACGAACAATGAGTTCAGAAACGAATGCTTGGAAGCTGAAGAATACTGTAGCATCCCCGGGAGACAGAAGCCTCTCGCTCCTACAGTCCTGCGGTGCTCTCAGCACCAAGCCCAAGTTCGGTATCAGAGACTTCCTGTGGCCTTGGCTTCAGAAGTCACCTTTGGCTGTGAGGGAACGCCTAGTTATTTATCTGATAATCATTACGGAGTACTTATTCTGTGCCTGATATTTTGCCAAGGGCATTAGTTCCTAGAGCTGCCAAAGCAAATGACCCGAATTGGGAGGCTTAAGACAACAGATATGTATTCTCTTACCGTTGTGGTGGCCAGAAGTCTGCAGTCAAGCTGTTGGCAGGGCCACGCTGCCTCTGAAATCTGTAGGGAAGACTCCTCCCTTGTTCTTCTAGCTCCTGGTGTATGCAGTACCCTTGGCTTTCCTGGGCTTGTAGATGTCTCCTTCCGATCTCTCTCCCCATCTTCATATGGCCTTATTCTCTGGGTGTCTTTGTGTCTTCACATGGCCCCCCACCTCTCATCAGGACTCCAGGCACGTTGCATTAAGGGCCCATCCTAAGCAGCATGACTTCACCTCAAGTACTCACCTCCACAATGACTCTTGACTTGGGCAAAGCCTATGCATTGCAGCTGGGTGTTGAGGCTCCTGTGGCACCCCTGTCTCCTCTCTTGGAGTCAGCAAAGCTCTGCCCCTGTTGGGCTCCATGGGAGATCTTGGGACAGATGGATCCCTTCTTCATACAGTGTGGGTGGGATCCTGGCCCAAGAAGCTCTCCTGCCTCTTATCGAGGGGTAGAAATTTTTCTTCTCCCATCTCCAGGTGTCATGGATGTTAGCTTGTCTCCTGAGGTGGCAGTTCATGGTGTCTCTTCTAGGCATCTACGACTTGCTTCGTAGCCCGGGGCCATGAGGTAACCACCTCTCTTCCATGCTCTGCTAAAGTGAAACACTTGCTGTGTCCATCTGTCCTTGGTAATGAGATCAGCGGGACATGAGGATCTACAGCCCTGGCCAACGGCACTGCTGGTGATATGAGCTCTGTTTCCACTGGAACTCAGGAAAATGGTGACCTTTTAACTGGAAGAATTTTTACTGACAGTCTTAACTATAAAAGAACCTTAGTTTTCTCAGGAGAGAAAACAGCCTAAAACAAAATCTCCTTCATCCTCAATTTCCTAAAAGAAAAAGCTTTAAATAGGACATTTTATTTAATAAGATCCACCATAAAATGGCAAAGTATGTTTTTGTCCATTGAATTTTGTTTAAAGAAGCATTACTCAGAAATTAGGAATGAGTAATTTGAGGCTAGGACAAAAATGTCAAATTTTGTATCATTAATATAATCACTGTTTCTAATATTAGTAACAATGATATCTGGCTTAGAAAAACTTTTATGTGAGAGCTTTCAAGCAATTACCTATTGATGACCTAATTTATGAATTCGTGGATACTTGGATGTTTCCTGTGGCTCTGAAATCACACAGGCATCTGCTGTGTAGGGAAGTGTCTCTGTCCTGTCATTTTGCCCCATCTGTATAATTAAAAAGGAGACAATATGACTGGCACAAAAACAGACACATAGATCAATGGAACAGAATAGAGAACCAAGAAATAGACCCTCAACTCTATGGTCAACTAACCTTGGACAAAGCAGGAAAGAATGTCCAATGGAAAAAAGACAGCCTCTTCAATAAATGGTGCTGGGAAAATTGGACAGCCACATGCAGAAAAATGAAATTGGACCACTTCCTTACACCACACACGAAAATAGACTCCAAATGGATGAAGGACCTTAATGTGAGAAAGGAATCCATCAAAATCCTTGAGGAGAATGAAGGCAGCAACCTCTTCAACCTCAGCTGTAGCAACATCTTCCTAGGAACAACGGCAAAGGCAAGGGAAGCAAGGGCAAAAATGAACTACTGTGATTTCATCAAGATCAAAAGCTTTTGCACAGCAAAGGAAACAGTTAACAAAACCAAAAGACAACTGACAGAATGGGAGAAGATATTTGCAAACGACATATTAGATAAAGGGCTAGTGTCCAAAATCTATAAGGAACTTAGCAAACTCAACACCCAAAGAACAAACAATCCAATCAAGAAATGGGCAGAGGACATGAACAGACATTTCTGCAAAGAAGACATCCAGATGGCCAAAAGACACATGAAAAAGTGCTCCACATCACTCGGCATCAGGGAAATACAAATCAAAACCACAATGAGATATCACCTCACACCCGTCAGAATGGCTAAAATTAACAAGTCAGGAAATGAGAGATGCTGGTGAGGATGTGGAGAAAGGGGAACCCTCCTACACTGTTGGTGGGAATGCAAGCTGGTGCAACCACTCTGGAAAACAGCATGGAGGTTCCTCAAAATGTTGAAAATAGAACTACCCTATGACCCAGCAATCGCACTACTGGGTATTTACCCTAAAGATACAAACATAGTGATCCGAAGGGGCACGTGTACCCGAATGTTTATAGCAGCAATGTCTACAATAGCCAAACTATGGAAAGAACCTAGATGTCCATCAACAGATGAATGGATAAAGAAGAGGTGGTATATATACACAATGGAATACTATGCAGTCATCAAAAGAAATGAAATCTTGCCATTTGTGATGACGTGGATGGAACTAGAGGGTATCATGCTTAGTGAAATAAGTCAATCGGAGAAAGACAACTATCATATGATCTCCCTGATATGAGGACGTGGAGATGCAACATGGGGGGTTAGGGGGATAGGAGAAGAATAAATGAAACAAGATGGGATTGGGAGGGAGACAAACCATAAATGACTCTTAATCTCACAAAACAAACTGGGGGTTGCTGGAGGGAGGTGGGGTTGGGAGAGGGGGAGAGGGTTATGGACATTGGGGAGGGTATGTGCTATGGTGAGTGCTGTGAAGTGTGTAAACCAGGCGATTCACAGACCTGTACCCCTGGGGATAAAAATACATTATATGTTTATAAAAAACGAAAGAAAGAAAGAAAAGAAAGGATGAATACCCAACTTTTGTAGCAACATGGACGGGACTGGAAGAGATTATGCTGAGTGAAATAAGTCAAGCAGAGAGAATCAAGTATCATATGGTTTCACTTATTTGTGGAGCATAACAAATGACATGGAGGACACTGGGAGATGGAGAGGAGAAGGAAGTTGAGGGAAATTGGAAGGGGAGGTGAACCATAAGAGACTATGGACTCTGAAAAACAACCTGAGGGTTTTGAAGGGGCGGGGGTGGGAGGTTGGGGGAACCAGGTGGTGGGTAATAGGGAGGGCACGTACTGCATGGAGCACTGGGTGTGGTGCAAAAACAATGAATACTATTACATTGAAAAATTAAATTAATTAATTAAAAAAAAAGAATCTGGGAGGGCAAATTAAAAATATCCTGCACATTTAAAAAAAAAGGAGACAATATGTACAATATTATCCTACTTGGTTATTTGGCGTCTGGAAAGGGCTTTGCAGGAAGAACAATGTGACGGTAGCAAGAAGGCACCATTCCCCCAGCATTTGTCAAGGACTGAGAAGTCATCCCCTTCTCAGTGTGGTCCTCACATTTGATACTCACAAATCTGTGATAAGGTCAGTGTGCCTGGGGCTACTCACAGAAGTCCATGCCTGTTGTACAGAAAGGGACTATTTTGTATGTATATCACATGTCTTACAAAATCCATGAGAAGACTGGAGAAAAGGTTCAATGAACAGAAACCAAGGGAGATCAGGAAGCAGGGCATAGATCACCTCCAAGACAGCCCAGTTAGGACCCCTTTGGCTGCCTCTCCGAACTTTGTGACCTTCAGGACTCAGCATCCTGGGTAGGAGTAGCTGATTTCATGAGTTTAGCTCACAGACTCTTGTCTTAGTTGCCAGGGTTGAGGGGAGGTGGGTAATTTTTTCCCTTGGGCTTTTCTAGTGGGAACTGGGTCGCCTTCCACAAACACCTCCTAATATAAGCCATTACAATTCGGTAGGACGTATATTCACATCCGAGTCAGAGGGAAAAAGAAGACAAAGGAGTCAACTACAGGTATTACTGACTATTCACACCTTACAAAAGAGGAAGCCTCGTCTCAGAGGGTTTCTATCACTTGTTTGAAGCCACGTAGCTGCTAAGCCATTTGGTAAAGCTGGGAGGTACAAGAGAAGAGCAAGTCCCATCTTTTAATTCATCAGTTAAATTTTTTAACAAAATACAGGTTGAGTAATTACTTTGTGCCAGGATGAGTTCTAGGTGATGAACTCATCTCTACTAAGATGAATTCTTCTCTGCTAATGTGGTCCCCATCCTCCAGGTCTCTATCATCTAAGTGAGGATACGAATATTAAACATGGAGCCATGAAATGAAAGAAGCAATGACTGATTTGTCAAGATTACGAAGAAAAATTACAAAATGCCATAGGAGTTCCATGGATTGGTGGTTATTTAAATTGTCTGAGGCAGGAGGTTTTGTCCGTACAGGGGTTAGCCAGAGGAAGGATAGAGGGAATAGAATCACAGAGAGTTCAGGATTTATCAAACCCCAGGGCTGGAAAGAGCATGATCATATGCTCACCTATTTGCTTTAGAGATTATTTGAGCTAGTCATTTAGACATGTCATTTTTACAAAGTCTAAGTAAACATGTATAATTATTAAATACACCTAAAGACTTGGATTGGCTCTTGATCACTGTATGACGATGATGCATTCCTGAACTTTGAAATTTTCAAATAAAAATTGAAAAGTCAAACCAAAAAAGTAACCGGATCTCTTTGGGTGGTCAGAAAAACCACATCTGCATTGTGCCATTAAAAGGTATCACCTCTGGTCTCAAGGAAATCCATCCCCTTCCAGAAGTTACTGTTGACCGTGCCATTTCTTCTGATACCTGTATGGAGGCCAAAAGGGTAAAGAAGAGGGGGAGTCAAGATGGCGGGGAAGTAGGAGGAGGCACCATTTCAACCTGTACCCTAAAGTGAGCTGATTACCTACCAAAGAACTCCGACCACCCATGAAATCAGCCTGAGATCAGAATTATACACGTCTGGATCTCTACAGGAGCAGAAGACGCCAGTGGCAGGTAAAGCAGACTGGGAACGTCTGAAGATAAACAAAAGGGTAAAGAAGAAAGGAACAAACCTACAACAAGTAAAAATGTCACCTCTTCACTCCTGATTATGTCACCAAACAACCCCGAGGTGACCACACAAACCACCCTTGGAGACGGTCACCGGTTCTTCCACTTGCCGGCAGCTCTGCATCTCTCTCGGATTGTGAACACCATGCTGGTAACATCTGGAAAACATCTACATGGGGGAGCTAAGGCAGAAGGGCAGGAAGAAATAACATTTATAGGAGAAAGCAAATTCTGCAGCCCAATCCACGCTCACTACTGCTCTGCGCAGGAGCAGGCCTCCAGAACTTCACAGGGTGAGCGCAGTTCATCTTATACCACAGCAGCAGTAACTAGCTCCCGTACCTGAGTGAATGAAAACAATATTTACTTCTTGCTCACGCTTCAGTACCATGAGTAGATAGTGTGTCTGTACTTACTGTGGCCCCTTGGGAACCAGTCTGGTGGGGGACCTACCTTGTCATGTGCCTCCACCATAGCAAAGACGGGAAGAGGGCTGGCGTGCAGAGGCACTACGCACGGCTCCTTCCTGCAAGTGACACCTTGTGTCAAAGACAGTCACGTGATCGCTGACTTCAAGATGGCTGGCAAAGGGTAGTCCTGCCTAATGCACCTGCAGGGGAGGAGAGCTGAGACCTCCACGACACACCAGATGACCACCACAGAGGCAAATGGAAATGTTTGTACGGCCCTCGACTTTGTAGGGTCGCATGCATATCACCACAATTTGCAACAAAACCTTTGCCGTTTTATCTGTAAAGTCTATGTGTCAGCCTGAATCCACTGGAGAAAAGAGAAGTTACAGTAGGTATTTCAAGCCTAGAGGCAATCGGTTAATAGCGGGAGATGCAAAGAGAGAAGATACAGGGAGATTGAACACAAAGTGGTTCCTGAGGTCAAGGGCGCTAAAGGCGTGCGCGAGCATCACTGAGCCTGTCCAGGTGCATTGCCACATCCGCCACTGGCCGGCCACCGCTGAGGTCTGCAGAAAGACAGCAGTTGTTTCTGTGTACGTAGGGAAATTCGCACTAAAGCATTATGGGTGATAGGGCCATGAGTTTGGCAAACTACTTTCAAAAGATTCAGATGAAAAACATTCTTTGTATCTTCTGAACTGCAACATTTTTGTAAGTTTGAGAATTTTTTTTTTAATTTAAAAACTGAGCATAGGAGCACTGTGGATCATCCGAACAACAAACATATTCTTTCCTTCCCCCATGGGAAGTAACAGCCCTAGCTCTTCCTGAAGAGCAGTCGATTCCCACGCCAACATGATTCCTCCTTCCTTGCCTGCTGCTGTCTTGGCAGCAGGATCCTGAAATGCCTGGGTGACAGCCACAGCTCGAATTTGAATAGGACTGTCATTGTGTCCCCAGATGGAAATGTGGAAATATTTGCCCTCTGGGAACCAGGGCTCTACAACAGCACCCCTGAGGTTGCAAGTGCCCATCTCATTGGGAGATTTGGGATCATTCCCTGGAATCCCTGGCAACCGGGGGGGGGGGGGGGCGGCAGGGAGCAGCAGGACTTTCCTCCACCCCTGAGTCCCAGACCCATATATCACACCTGCCGGGGATACAGCACCACATACTGGCCACTGATGAAGGTACCCTCTCAGTAACAGTAGCGTTCCTTCTACCTGGGAATTTGTTGTTCTTTAAATCGACTCCACTCAGGTATGAATTATATACAACAAAATGCAACTGTTTCAAGTGCTGCATTCATTGAATTTTACCATGATTAAAATTTTCACTCTTTCAAAGTTCCCTTTGTTCTCCTTTGCCTTCTATCCACTGCCCCAAACCTGGGCCTTGGCAACCACGAGGGTGATCTCTGTCACTACAGGCTCTCTTGTTCTAAAATGTCATAGACATGCACTCAAACAGCACATGGTCTTTCGGGTTTGGCTTCTGTGATTTGACGTCATGCCCTTGAGGTTCAGCCATGTGATGTGTATGAGTGAGGGGTCCCTCTTCGCTGTCTGACTGAGTCTATTATGTGCATCTGTACCACAATTTGTTTAGAATAACCTTGAAATCAGGGAGCGCAGCCTTCCTATTTTGTCATAATTTTTCAAAACTGTCTTGGATAGTGTATGTTCTTTGCATTTGCAAGTAAAGCTTACAATCAGCTTCTCAATTTCTACAAAAATGCCTGCTGGGATTTTGATCAGGACTGCACTGAACACAAGGATCAGTTTTGAGGAAAGAAACATCATAATACGGACTCCTCTACTCCATGAGGAAGAAAGCTGTCTACACCTGTTAGATTTTCCATAATGTTTTTCAACAGTTTTCTTTTTCTTTGTCTTTTAGTTTACAGGTAGAGGTTTTGCACTTATTTTGTTAAGTTTATCCCTAATTATTTCATGTTTCTGATGCTCTTGCGAATGCTCTTACTTAAATTTTAATTTCCAATCAGTCATTGCTAGTATATAGACGTGTAATTGATTTGTGTATTGATGATAGAACCTGCAACCTTGCTACTGTAATTTATTATTCCAGTAGCTTTTTTTGTAGGATCTTGGAGATTTTTCTATGTAGACAATTATGTGGTCTGTAAAGAAAGGCAACTTTGTTTTTCCTTTTCAATCTGCATATTTCCCCCCTGCCCTTGCTTTACGGCATTGTGTAGGATCTCCAAACCAAGCTGAATAGAAGTGCCTTATTTCAGATTGGGCTTTCACCCTTACACACGATGCTGGCTATAGGTTTTTATTGCAGTGCTTTATTATGTTGATAAATTAATCTATATGCCAGAATGCCTGGGTGGCTCAGTCAGTTAAGTGTCTGCCTTTGGCTCAGGTCATGATCCCAGGATCCTGGGATTGAGTCCTGCATCAGGTTCCCTGTTCAGTGGGGAAACGGCTTCTCCTGCTGGCCACTTCCCCTGCTTGTATGCGTGCTCTCTCTCTCTAACAAATAAATAAATAAAATCTTTTAAAAAATTAATTTATAGGGTGCCTGAGTGGCTCAGTGGGTTAAAGCCTCTGCCTTTGGCTCAGGTCATGATCCCAGGGTTCTGGGATCGAGCCCCACATTGGGCTCTCTGCTCAGCGGGGAGCCTGCTTCCTCCTCTCTCTCTGTCTGCCTCTCTGCCTACTTGTGATCTTTGTCTGTCAAATAAATAAATAAAAATCTTTAAAAAAATAATTTATATGCCTAGTTTTCCAAGAATTTTATTTATCAAAAATGAATTTTGAATTTTGTGTCTTTTCTGCATCTATTGAGGTGATTGTATGGTGTTTCCTTTTTGGTCTGTTGATATGATAAATTATACTAATTCAATTTTGAATGCTAATTCAGCCTTACTTTAGCGAGACTGTACTCACTTATGATGTATTATATTTCTTATAGTAGGCAGGATGTGATGTGTTAATATTTTCTTAAGGGTATCTGCAGCTCTGATCATGAGATATATTTATCCGCTTTTGGTATCCGTGCCATGTTGGCCTCCTGAATTGAGCGGGGAGGTAATCTACTCCCTACTGTGTTCTGGAAGGGTTTGTACTGTTCTTCCTGAAGCTCTCCAGGCCTGGATAATGTTGTTTGTCCGTGGTTTTTTGATGAGATCATTTTAAACTACCATTTAATTATTTTGAAGATATTGTTCTGATTCTAGTTTCATCTTGAGTGAGTTTGGTAGTTTGTACCTTTAAGGAAGGTGTCCATTGCACCTGAGTTGACATGGTAGTTCCTATGAAACTCGTTCCTAAAAGTCACTAGTTTCTATAAAGTACAGCTGAGCCTTGAACAGCACCAGTTTGAACTGCATGGATCCACTTATACGTGTCTTTTTTTTTTTTTTTTAAGATAAATACTACATGGGGCACCTGGGTGGCTCAGTGGGTTAAGCCTCTGCCTTCAGCTCAGGTCATGATCTCAGGGTCTTGGGATCGAGCCCCGCATCAGGCTCTCTGCTCAGTGGGGAGTCTGCTTTCCCTCCCCCCTCTGCCTGCCTCTCTGTCTACTTGTGATCTCTGTCAAATATATAAATAAAATCTAAAAAAAAAAGATAAAAATACTACAGCACTGTAAAAGCATTTTCTTACTTATTTACTTATTTATTTTAGTGAGAGAGAGAGAAAGAGGCAAGAGATGGGGAGGGACAGAGGGAGAGGGAGAATCTCAAGCAGACTCTGCGCTGAGCGCTGAGCCCAACTTGGGGTTCGATCTCATGACACTGAGGTCGTGACCCGTGCCAAAACCAAGAATTGAGTGCCCGACCCACTGAGACATCCAGGCGCCCCTTCGTGAATCTCTTTCCCCAGCGTACTTTTTGGTGAGAATACAGTATGCGATACATGTAACAGAGAACGTGTGCTGGCTGTTGTGTTTTTGGTAAGGCTTCCAGTCACCCAGGGGCTGCTCATAGCTACGTTTTGGGAATCACGGGTGTATGTGGATTTTCCACTGTGCTGGGTTGAGGGGGTGAGCACTTCTAACCCCCACATTGTTGGAGGGTTGCCGTAGTTCATACCCCTCGCCGTGGATAGGTCTGAACTGACGACTCACTCTCATATCCGATTTTGGTAACTTTCGTCATCCCTATTTTATTCTTATTAGTCTGACCGTACTTCATTAATTACTGACCTTTTCAAATAAGGTATCAGGGACTTTCTTCACCTGTTGTCTGTTTTCTCTTTCACTGATCTATTCCCTCATCTTTAACATTTTTCCTTCTTGCTTAGGTTCGGTTTGCTCGTCTTTCCTGATTTCGCAGAGCTGAAGCTCCGACGATTGCTTGGAGACCTTTCTTCTCTCCTCACATAAGCATTTAATGCTGAACGTGGCGCATGAAGCTCTGCTGGGTGTGTGCCACCAGCTTCGGTGTGCTGGGCTTTCATCTTTACACAATTCACGACCCTTTCAATTTCTGTGTGTGTGAGTTCTTCTCTCTCCCGCGGTGATTTACAATGTATTTTTCTGTATCCAAATACTTGGAAATTTCCCATGTGTCTATTTCTATTGTTGATTTCTAATTTTAGCTCTCATGGGAAGAGAATATACTTGCATGCTCTCTGTCCTCCTAAAGCTATTTGGACTTTGCATTATGGCCCAGAATATAGTCTACCTGGATACATGCTTATCTATTGGAAAGAAGGTGTATTCGGTTGGTGGGCAAAGGGAGCTGCGAACGTTGATTCTATCAAGTTGGATAATAGCTGTGATAAACTGGAAAAAGGGTCCCAAAAGAGAACCAGGTTCTAGTCCTTGGGACCCGTGAATATTACTTTTATGGTCATAAGATATTTGCCTGTGTGATGGAGTTGAGGATTTTGAGAGAAGAGAGTATGCTGAATTATCTGGGTGGGTCCTGCCTCCGATCAGGAGAGTCCCGATGTGAGGGAGGCAGAGGGAAAGTGAAGACAAGCAGATGAATACACGGCTGGTCTTGAAGGCGGAGGAAGGGGCAATGAGTCAAGAAATGCAGAGGACGTAGCTTTAACAGGCAAGAAAGAAAAGGAATAGATTTTTCCTAGAGCCTCTGGAGGGAACATGGCCCTTTGTTCACTTTGGTCTCAACCCAGTGAAACCCATTCCTGACTTCTGACCCCCAGATGGCAACATAATAAATGTGTTTTGTTTTAAATCATCAGTCTGTGGGAATGTGTTACAGCAGCCATGGGAAACCAATGCTGTTGTGCAGGACTATTTTATCCTTATTATTTTAAATCTACTTATTCTTTTCATCTTTAAGATTTTATGTATTTATTTGACAAAGACAAAGAGACAGTGAGAGAGGGAACACAAGCAGAGGGAGTGGGAGAGGGAGAAGCAGGCTTCCCGCAGAGCAAGGAGCCGCATGGGGGGCTCGATCTCAGGACCCCGGGATCATGACTTTAGCCAAAGCCAGACACTTAATGACTGAGCCACCCAGGCGCCCTTTATCTACTTATTCTATTAATGAGAAAGGTATGTTCCAGTCCCCAGCCATAACTACGTGATCTCTTCCTTTGCCCTTCTGCTTCCATTTTGTTTTGTGTATTTCATACCTCTGTTACTATGTTCTCGTGATGAATTTTCTCTTTCCTCATCATGAAGGGTCTCTTTCCATCTCTAGTAATATTCCTTGCCTTGATATGTACTGGGACCACCATCAACATAGCCATTCCAGGGTTCTCGTGATGATGTTTTTATGAACTCTTTTGTCCACCCTTTTCCTTTTTAACTTGTGGCTTTATAGTCAACGTGGAACTTTTTGTAGACAACATATATCAGTCTCCTGCTCTTATGTCCATTTTGATGAACTCTAACACCTAATTATGGTGTTTGGACCATATATACTCATCTACTGATCATTTTGTTGAATGTTTATCACATTGAAAATGATCACTGTGCTATTCATTATCTGTTTGTCCCATCTTCTCTGTTCCTTTGAAATAAACCAGTTTTGCTAATAATTCCATCTCATTTCCACCACTGGCTCTGAGCTATACTTTTCTGTCATTTTTAAGTGGTTTTTCTAGTGGTTTACAATATTCATATTTAATTTAACATGATCTACCCTAAGTAGTATTATCCCAACTTATGCATCTTTAAAAACCTAATGAGAATCTATTTACCTTAACCTTTTCTGTTTTTGGGCTATTGTTTTTGTACACTTTATTTCTAGATTAGTTATAAATCCTTCAACCTGTTATTGTAATTTTTGCTTTAAACTCAGATATATTTTAAAGAAATAAAAAGTGAGAAAAAAGTGATCTGTTTTCCACAGGTCAGTGATATTGTTGATAATTTCCCAGCCTTATCTTCTCTGTGCTTCATTTCAGATACTTTCTATCACTGGTCCTCAAGGTCACTTAACTTTTTTAATTTATCTATAACATCGAATGTGCTGTTGATCCCTTCCTTATAGAGAAGCTTTCAGATATTTTATGTATTTTTTTAATCTCTAGAAATTCATCCTCAGTCTTTGTTGTACCTTCCACTTGTCTTCACCATGCTCACGTTCACCTCTACCCCCATGAAGATATGGAACTAGTGAGTACCTTCTCAATCCCCTCCCTTGCTCATGCCATCATCTTTTCGTTTCTGATTCTGTTTGTCTTTATTGATTTGTCTCCTGGTGATGAGTCATATTTTCCTGCCTTTTTGGCTTGTCAGGTAATTTTATATTATATTCAGGACATCATGAGTTTGATATTGCTGGTTTCTGGGTTTTGTTGTATTCTTCTAAAAACTGTTTGGTTTTCTGTCATGTATGCAGTTATAAGTAGTTGCATCCTTTGGAGGCTGTCTCTGAAGCTCTGTGAGGGTCATCCTAGGGCAGTTGTTAAGCCTGATAGAGCCCCACTACCAAAGTAGACGTCTGATGAGGGTCTATCTGATGCCTCATGTTCTATGAGGTCTTTCACTCTCATTAGACGGTGCAGGAACTCTTGCCAGTCCTGTGCGGGTTGCAAGAATTGCATTACCTGTTCTTTTCCTTGTCTTTTTCTTTGCTTGCCATAGCAATTCTCTCCTATACGTGCAGATCAGCACTCACTCAATGACTCAGGGAGACCCTTTGCTCATCGATCTCCTTCTCTGCAGTTCCATCATCTCTTGTATTTTGAACCTGCAAATTCTATCCACCTTGACCCATGTACGGTTCCAAATGTTTCTCCACAAGTTTGTAATACTGCCACACGCTTTTGGTTTCACACTCTTGCCCTGCAGTCTGGAGGCTGCCCCCAGGCATTATACCAAGGCAAACATAGAGCTCGCCTTATCTGTTTCCTTGTCCTCAGGGATCTCATTCCTCCGCTGCTTGTGGCCCAATATCTGTAAACTACTGTGTTACACATTCTGTATTGTTTTACAGCGATTTAAGGTAGTAGGGTAAATCCAGTCTCTCTTGGTCCATCTGGGCTAGAAGTGGAAGTTACCAGCATGCCCTGTATTAAGACAATGAATGGAGTAACTTCTGGACATCACACCAAACATAGTCCACTTGTGGTTTTCTGGACTTGGGTCATCCCTTCACTTGGGACCACTTTTCTAAGATCCCTCCCTCCACCCTCTACCATGGTAGTTCTGGCATTCCACTTCACTTAATAGAAAAAACCATCACTTTTCCAAAATTCAGGGTAAGCCTAGCTAAACACTTGCCCTCCTGGGGATCCCTGCCAGGGCGTTAAATCTTGTGTCATCATGGAAAGAGCACCTGAGAGACTAGGAAATTAGCAGGGAGACACTCTGGAAAAAGAAAACAGTGGCGGGGTGGGGGGTGACCTAGTCTGATCTCTTTTCGAACATGTTGATAACTGGACCTCCTGACAAGTGATATTTTCTGGGAAAGTCCTTCTCTATTGAATATTTTCATCTAAATGTAAACCCATGTTAGACGAACTTAGAATCTATGCCTTTATGGCATAGATTTCCTAGAGAATGTCACAGAGGTCGTACAATCATCAGGGTATGAAATGGAGATATTTCATAACCTACCATGTGCCCTGTCATGGGAGGTGACCTGAGCTGGGCTAAGAGACCTTTCCTACTACTCTGGGCCAGTATCACCATCTCCCATGGAAACGGAGGACCCAAGAGCCAGATCAAGTTTCTAGATCTCTCCCTGCTTTGCATGTGCCTCAGCCCCGTGCCAGAAGACATTTTCTAGAGCTTGTTGTTCCACCTCATCTACACACAGCTCCTCTGTTCTCTTGGCAAGCCCGTGTATCCTCAGTTGGACTTCAGTAGGATTTGGCCCTTGATGTTGGTCTAGTTTCCAGAAGAGAAGATGGAGCTCTTTTTCACCGAAGCCTCAGCCAATGCTGTGGGGGACCCTGGAACTTAGGTGACCCTTCTGATGCTTTCCAGGCGGAAGTCAAGAGTCAGACTTTGTGCCCCATCAGCCGGATATCGGCCGTGTGCTCCTCCTTAGGCAAAGTGGTTTCTTGTGCTCACAGACGTGCCAGGGAGGACCGCAGCCATCCGCTAACGGGGTTCCCAGCACCCCCAGCTGTGTTGGGGGCGGGGCACTGAGGTATCCACAGCATCATTCTGTTGGACTTAAAAAAAAAAAATTCTAATTGAGAATCACTGGATTCTAGCCTCCAAACTGGTCATGACCTAAAGATGGAAAAATACTGGCCCGGCTTATGCTTAGGGAGTTAGCACCTGGCCCTGGGCTTCACACAGAGCAGGTGACAGAATCACACTGTAATCCCATCTCTGCTGATGCAAAGGAGACGCCTTCTCTCCCGTAGCTCAGGCCAAAAACATCAAGTTATGCCTGACTCATCTTTTCTCTCAATCCCACATGTATCTGCCACCTTGCGGGGTTGGCTCCCCCTTCAAAATGCAGGGTGTCGGAATCTGAACCCTGCCTCTCCCTTGCTGTCGCTGCCCGGGGATGAGCTTCCAGACTCCCCCCAAAGCAATCCTTTAAAAAACATAAATCAGATAATATGATTCCTCCTCCTTGCTCAAAAAGCCTCTGCCTGCTTGCCATTTCACCCAGAACATAAGGCTAAGATGTTACAATGGCCCATACATTCCTGTAGGTCTTCCCACTCCCTCTCTGAACACATCTCCCACATCACTGCCCTTCTCGCTGCCCCAGCAACCTTGTTGTTCACTGTTGCCGGCACTGTCGGCCAGCACAAGGGGCTCCAACCCCAGGGCCCTTGTCTGGAAGGCTCTTCTCTGGGACATCCTTTTGGCTCATTTTCCTTCTCCAGGTCACCGCCTGAATAACTGCTCATCATCCAGGACTACTCTCTTCCCTTCTGTTCTGTTAGTCCTACACCTCTTCCAAATCTCCTTTCTCTGCCCCATTTTTTAATAGCATTTCCATCTTATAGCACACTAAACAATTTACTATTTTTTTTTCACTTTTTCTGCCGCCTTTCCTAGGCTTCCCATCATAGGAGGGCAGGGAGTTCTGCTTGTTTCACTCACGCCCGCATTCCAGGTGGGTAGACGCCAGCCTGGCCCACAGTAGGTGCTCAATAATTTGCAGAAGCCATCAGTGGTGATAGAGAGACCCTGGGGGACTGACATGGACTTGTCTTTTCTCCAGAACTTACCCCCATTTTCAAGAACCTGATTCCCACACACATACTGGAACGTCACATTCTTAAGCCCCAAAATAGGAACATACAACATAGTTTGATTTTCGAAAGGTTTTATTCCATCAATCTTATTATTAAGTTCAAATCTGAGTTGAAATTACGAATTTGTCTGATTTATGTAACTGACAAAAATGAATTCAGGAGAATATCCTTTCTCATAGGGATTTTATCTCCAAGGCTTCTGCTAGCAATAAAAACAGTCTGTGATTCTAGGAGTCTGTTCACTCTCCATGACCATATCCAAATATTTTAACACCAATCCACAGCCTGCACAGTTGGGCGGCCCAGCTGGTCTGCGAGATCTGGGGGAGGCTTGTGGCGGGCTGACGTCAGTTGGCAGAGCCCGTCTGGAAGGAGCTCGCGTGGAGCCTGCCTCCCACATGTTTCTGTCTTTTCCATTTTGTGTTATCAGCTAACTTTTGCTTCTCAGTATTCAAATTCATCTTCTACGCTTTTTTCAACAAGGAAATGGGTGGCTTTCCAAGACTCTCTGGTCACGTTATTCTCAGCCTGTGACAATGTCAATAAAAAATATAAGAATTAAGTGTGAATTGTGAGAACCGATGATGCTTTTCATTATCCATTTCTTTCTCAAGACAGTGTTAACTTTTCTTAATGCCTGAGCCCATTCCTTCAGGGCTTTACATTTTCTCTGGGAAAGCTAGGTGAGAATTCTTGCAGAGAGGAGCTGTTGAACAGGGCAGGGCAGTAGATGAAGGCATGACGAGTGACTTCTTGCTTCTCTTCACTGAAGTGCTAAGGTCTGGGAATTTATCTCTCATTCTCCGGTGTGTGCGAAAACCAATAGTTGCCTTGGTTAGGCTTATTAAACAGTCCATCTCTTTGTCACTACGGTGTGCAAAAATACCAAGCAGGTTCTAAACGGTTCAGAGCAGCAAACCCACCTCCCTTCCCCTCATCTCAAAACAGGACGAATGTGCCTCCTACTTACGGCTCCTTCTGCTCATGCGTGGGCCCGGACACAGGACTTCGACAGTTTCCAGCAGCAACTCCCAGCTTGAATCTCGTTTGTACATCTTCACGTGGCTTTGTCAGGAAACGTGGGGGTCGGTGAATGCTTACCAGAGTCACATTTTCTCATGAATTCCCATTACAACTTCAGACACACACTTCTATGGAAAACAAAGTCTATTAAGGTAGAACAAAAATTACACTAACGGTCATGAAATTCACCTCTAAGTACAGGTGTTATTTTTAATGTACTGTTCTTGTTCATTAATGGAAACCATTTCTATGCAGGTGGGATGACTGTGAAGATAGGCTCCATCACAAAGTCAGTGTCCTGGTGAGTGGAACATTGCCAAGGGGAGAGGGGTCTCCGGTGGAGTGCCCCAGACCTTCAACACATCTTAGAGACAAACCAGAAAGCCAATGATCTGCTTGTCACCTTGATTCAAGATGGAGGGTTCTCCTGGACAGTAAATGTGAAGGTTAGATCAAAACCCAAGTAAAACCTAAGCGGTCTGAAATATTGGTCTAAATTCCAAACAGTGAAACTTAATAAGTATCCCATCCAGTCTTGCCTTTGAATTCTGCACCAGAAAAGCACCACTGCACAGCTCGTTATTTCAGAAGTTTAGGATTCAGAAACTCTAAACTTCCAAGGGATTGTGTGGCATAATTCACTGACCAAAACCCCAAATGAGGGGCACCTGAGTGGCTCAGTCAGTTAAGCGTCTGCCTTCAGCTCAAGTCGTGGTCCTGGGGTCCTGGATCCAGCCCAAAGCTCATTGGGTTCCCTGCTCAGTGGGAAGCCTGCTTCTCCCTCTACCTCAGCCCTCCCCCGTCACGCGTGCTCTCTCTCTCGAAATAAATAAATAAAATTTCCAAAAAAGTGAATATGCTCTTAACCTACATTAAAAGAAGTTCTATAAATAAATAAAATATTTTTAAAATCGAGGGTGTTAGGGTGGTTCAGCTGGTCAAGTGTCCAGCTCTTGGTTTCGGTGGAGGTCATGATCTCAGGGTCATGGGATCAAGCCATGCGTA
Organism: Meles meles; assembly: GCF_922984935.1. NCBI lineage: Eukaryota > Metazoa > Chordata > Mammalia > Carnivora > Mustelidae > Meles > Meles meles. The sequence continues at coordinate 3,126,917 of NC_060070.1, read as the reverse complement.
GGCTCTGTGTTCAACGTGGGGGTCTCCTTGAGATTCTGTCTCTCCCTCTCCCTCTGCTCATCCCACCTCCTCTCTCTCTCTCAAATAAATAAATAAAATCTTAACAAGAGTTTCTAGAACAAAGGGAGATGTTAACCCTGACGTGACCATTCCACTCAGCACTGTGAAAGGATCTGCAGGCACATTTAAAGGGACTTGGTCAAACTTGTGTAAATTCAGCTGTGAGCAGCCGGAGTCCTGGAGGGAAGATGGTGAATAATGAAATCACTGTTTATCGGGAAGACCACAGTTACTGGTGATGTTCAGCTCAAAGAAGAAAACAGGGGCCGTAATAGTGGACTCCAAATATTTAAAGAAGTTGGTGCAGTTAAAAGGAATAGATTTTTTTTCTCCAACGTCAATGCAATCTGATACAAACACCCTCCGGTTACTAGTTTCTGGAAAATTCCGCCAAGTTGACACTTCAGCCTCTAACACTCAGGAGCCCTGGGAATGTCTGACATGGAAAGGAGGTATTCTTGCCTTGTAGTTGCATTATAAAATATAATTAACATTTTAAAAATCATTAAATTAGAGATTGACACAGGATATGGACAATCTGCGTTTTTCTTTGTGCTACCACACTTCCCAGGGGCTCAGAATCTGCCTGGATTACAGCAGATAACTACGGGAGGAGTATTTCTAACCCAGCATTGGTGGTGGTTGGTGTCTACCCGCATGGGGCCATCACGATCAACATTTCCATCACCCCGATATCACAGTGCTGCCTGGCCTCATCTCCTGCTGCCAGGCCACCATGGACACGCTTCAGACCATCAGAGGTCAGATTTCCCTTCTCGAACACCATCCCAGTGGAACCACTCACATGCAGTCTCAAGTCTGGCTTTTGGTCAGGGTGAGCTTTCTTTGAGATTGTTCAATGTTGCACATGTCAGTAGCTTTTTATTACTGTAGCTTTCCATGGTACGGAAACCACTGGTTTCTATCCATTCACCTGTTGATTAACGTTTGGGGCTTTCCCCCCTAGGTTTTGGCTATTTTAGGCAAAGCTGCCATGAACATTCCTGTAAAGTCTATGTGGGAAGGTTGACGTTTCTTTTAATTAAATACCTATGAATCATGGACAGCATTTTCTTCAAGTTTCGGGACATCAAGTATAAAAAGTTGAGTTGATCACACTCCTAAATTCTTGGAACGATACCATCACTACCCACACAAAGCTCTTCTCGTGTTTCATTTATTTGCTTACTTATGAATTTGTTTATTTTTCCCTTTCCTCTCCATCCCCCACATCCCCTCCCTTCAAGTCCTGGGACGCCTTCGAAGCAGTTCCCAGATCACATCACGGCCTAGACGGAAAAACCAGGGAGGTCCGCCCTGAAAAGAAAGAGAGCTCAACGAGGTCTGGCAAGTCAACAAAGCGATGGGAAATGTATTAGCGATTTGTCAAGAAAATAATACTCTGCATCACAGTCTGCCACCTGAAAAGCAGTTGAATGAGGGACATAGTTAGTTACAGACGAAAGGGAAGTAGAGGTCTCATTTCTGGACTTCTGCATGAACTGATATCAGCTGTGAATTTTTTCATGTCCCATAGTACATTCCTTTGCTTGTAATGTCTTCTCATGAAACGAGAATCATTTGAGATGCGTGTGTGCGTGTGTGTGCGTGCGTGTCTGTGCACGCACGCACCTGTGTACATATTTTAACGTACGTGAGTGGCGCTGGGCTGTAGCACCTTTTTTGTTTCTTTTCTTACTCCTCCAGCATGGTGTTTTTAAGATCTCTCCGTTTTGTTTCTGACTACTGCCTTCTACACCAGGGCTATGTCCACCGCATTTTCCCACCCCCGTCTCCAAATTCCTCCCACAAAAACACACCCCAGCAAACATCCTCATACGTGTCCACGCTGCGTCCACGTGAGACTGTAACAAACGTGTGTTGATTTCACTGGTACTGCCAGGTCGCTCTTCAGAGCGGCAGCTGCTATCTCCAGACAGGGTTTCCGTATTCCCATCCCACCAAACTTGACAACGGGCATCGGATCTTTAGTTTTGCCAACCTACTAGGTATCACGGTGGGGGGTATCCCACAGTTTCCCACATGGCATTCCCCTGCACTGACGATTAATTCCTCCATACTCAAGAGTTTCTCCCAACAGGCACTGGGGTTAGTATTCGAAACACTATTGGGGTTATATTTTCCAGTTGGAATCGTCATTGCTGAGCGATGCTGACATTCCTTAAGTTCTTGTCTCCGAAAATGTTGGTGGACTTTCTTACTAGTTCTAAGAGCCGGATTTCGGGGTTAGGATTATGTCATGTGTAAGTAACAACAGTTCTTAGGTCCTTCCATCCTTACTCCTCTTTCTGTCTTTCTAGCGTCGCTCAGCAGCTTAAGTACAAGTGCCCGATAACCACAGTGATGGCCCCTTCGCCTTGTCGCCGCGGCACGCTGGGCCCCTTCGCCTTGTTGCCGCGGCACACTGGGCCCCTTCGCCTTGTCATCGCTACGGAGGAAGTATCAGACGTCCTGAGTGAGGGCAGAGTATGGTCTAACTGTTGGAGGAGATAACTGTAGAAATCCCTTTTTTTCCTAGTTTGCTCGTGATTTCCACTACATACGTTGAATTTACCAAGAAGGTTTCTGCCTCGATTCAAATACTCATGCACCACCTCCTTGGGTCTTAGCTACTGCGGTGAATTCTGTGATGGGTTTCCAGTGGCGAACCACCTCCCCGTCATGAATAAGTCTTGTTTATCGCATCTTTTTAAAAACACACTAAGGGATTTTCTGAACTACACTCACTTCAAATATTTACACCCCTGTTCAAGATAAACAGTGCCTGCGAGTATCTTCTCTTGAAGTATCCTTATCTAGCTGTAGAAGGAAAAGTGCAGTTTTTTATATGAAAGGGGGAATACCTTATTGTAAAGTAGAAATGAATTGTTTCCTGCAAGTTGCATGGGACGAATCCACACAACCATCTGGGCCTTAGAACCACGGTGAGGAAAAAGATGTTCTCTAAATGTTATATTTGTATCTATGTGCTGGAGGCCACTTAAAAGTACGGTGAAAACGATCTCAAAGGCCCTGGTTAAAGGAGTCATTTTTCTTCGATGTTACCTGTCTGCAGAGTGGTTCCTCTTCCTCCCACGCACCGCTCTCTCCTCACACTCCCTGTGAGCCCGCCCTGACTGCAGGGCTGGAACGGAACTGATTAAGCTTAGGCACCTGGCATTGCTTCCTCCTTCCTGGCCCGAAGCCCTAGTGAATTCTACCTACATTGTCTCACTCTAAGTAGTTGCCTGTCATCCCCACTCAAACCCCGAATTGCTTGAGCATCCCAAGCTTCAGCTGTTAGAAATAACCAACGGAAACACCAGAAGCGAATCCATCATTACCACGATCCAAAGGAAAACCCCAACGGGTTTGTTCTTTTGCACCCTGGCCGGGGACAGGACCTACCTTCCAACGTCTGTAACGTCCCGTGCTACAAGGGAGCCCGGGATCCACTCAGGGTCTTGCTTACATGTGTCCCCTCTGTTGGACAGCTGTGCACACTCAGGGGCAGCTGGGCCACGCTCTGGTCGTTGGGAACAGAGCAGTCCCTAAATTAAGAACACCACTCTTTTTAAATATTTGTCTCTCTGTGAATAACTTTTCAGCCTTCTGTCTTCTCCCTCCCCCTGCCCCATATCAGACTGTTTCATCGTCGTTGTGGAATATTTGTGTCTTCTCCAAATTCGATGTTGGAATCCTCATTCCAAGCTGATGGAGTCAGGAGGTAGGACTTTCTGCAGGTGATCAGTTCATGACAGGGGTTCACGCTTGTACAGGATTTGTGCCCTTGTAAAAGACCCCAGAGAACTTCCTCCCCGTTTCCAGCCACGTGAGGCTGCAGAGAGAAGTCAGCAGCCTGCAACCCAGAAGAGGTTCCTCAGCAGAACTTGACCATGCCAGCACCCTGATCTCAGAGAAAGAAATGTCCATCGTTCATAAGCCACGAGTCCGTGCTATTCATTACAGCAGCCTGAGCAGGGCAAGACAATCTTCGAGGCAAAACCTCTGGCTCTGGGATCGTGCCTCTGAATGTGTATGTGTGACGTCTGTGTCAGGGACACCTCGAGACCTCGTTTCTGGCTGGTGTGAGCCGGAGGTACTCATCAGGCACCAAGAGAAAAGGAAGCAGAGAGCAGGAAAACAGAAAACCAAGAGGTTCCTAGTCCAGAGGGATGGCCCCCCGCCCACACTCGTGTGTGACCGTCAGCCCAGAGTTCGCACCCTGCCAAGTCAGCAGACAACAAGCGTCCCCACCCAGAATTATCTTTGGGTAAAAGAAGAAATAAGAAGTAAAAGGAGACAAAATTATGATGGGAAAAGGAATCTTAAAATTCTTGATGCAAATGAGTTTGAGGCTCTTGGCCTAAACCAACTATTTCCAAAGACGTGGAAAATACTTTTGTATGAAATGGATGGAAAACTGTAATGCTGGAGGAACTTTAGAAAACTTTAGAAAAATTAGGGGGAAAAGCCCCATGTAAACCAGCTTCTTATTTCCACCATGAGCCGAGGAGAAACCATGGACAAAGAAGAGGATAGATTTATGGATTACCGGACGCCAGGCCACTCTTTCCTGTGTCATTAATGCGTCTGTTCCTCTACACTTGGAGTTGAGCGAGCAACCCATCTTGCTGACTTCATTTCTATCTTGGATGCGATCGTGTGAGATGGGAGTTCTCAAAGTGCCTACCACCCCCTTGTTTCTCCAGGATGTGCAAACCAGCTAAAGCTGTTTCAGCTGACACACAGATCTCCACCCAGAGCAAACTTTTACCTACTTCAGAATCCAGAGTGCTACATGTGCGTGCCTGGAAGTTCACGTCAACCTAGAGCCGGAGGATGCTTCGCTGGGAGTTAGCTAACCAGAAATCTGCACTGCAGGGCTGGCCCTAGCAAGATGTTGAGGGACCGTTACATAAATCTGCCACAGAAATTTCTTTCATTAGCAAATTTTCCTTGGTGAAATAAATGGTTTTCAAAAAATGCGATTGAATAAGAAAGTTTTACCGGCTCTGCTGCCCTTGAAGAGAAGTTCTACAATCTGGTTATATCTCATACGTATGGAGCAGGGCTCTAGGTCTGGAGCTCGTCACCTGACAAGGACTGAGGACAATGGCTGCCTGCCCCCTCCCAAGAAGACCCACCCAGATGGGGGGATGTTTGGGTTCACCCCTTGGACCCAAGGACATGTAGGAAGGATTTCACTGAGACCACAAAACCCAGCCATGTGTTGGCCTTGGTCGCCCATTAATATACCCGTGAGGCAGAATTGTGTTCTAGCCTTCTTTAGATCCAAAACCCCACCTGCAACCACATTGCAGAGAAGGGGGTCCAGCCTAGTCACGAGTAATTGGCAGCATTCTTTAAAAATCTGAAAGTTGGGGGCACCTGGGTGGCTCAGTGGATTAAGCCGCTGCCTTCGGCTCAGGTCATGATCTCAGGGTCCTGGGATCGAGCCCCGCATCGGGCTCTCTGCTCCGCAGGGAGCCTGCTTCCTCCTGTCTCTCTGCCTGCCTCTCTGTCTACTTGTGATCTCTCTCTCTGTCAAATAAATAAATAAAATCTTTAAAAAAAAATCACATTAAAAAAAAAAATCTGAAAGTTGTTTGCTAAACAATGCTTTGTACCGTGTAATCCGTCTTCCTGCCGCAACTCAGCACACCAAGGACTGGTGTCTAAATCAAAGGCAGGCCTCTAGCGGGGGGGCCAAAACATCCAAAGGGGCGTCCACTGAGGTCTTTTCTTGGGAAATATAATCTCAGGGCAGAGGACAGCACTGGGCAGAGCCAGAGCACAGGAAGAGAGCGCGGGTGGAAACCAGGAGGTCGTGGACAGGTGCAGAGAGCTGGGAGGGAGCCGGGGAAGAAGGGCGAGCAGAGATAAAGTGAGCAAGGCACAGTGGTGATTACCCAACAAGGCTCCCCAGAGGGCTCTGTCAGGGCAGCTGAGGCTCCTTCTGGCTCCTCAGGTCCACGACAGGCCCATGGGCTGAGCGGACGTTGAAGCGCCATGTCAGCTGTCCAGACGGGGTGGTCGTGGTAAACCTGCTGCCCCCACGGCCTCGATCTGTAATCTGATAGGCTAAAACACGAGTATTGTGTCAGAACATTTTTTAAACCTACAAACACTCGCATGCCTCTGGGAAGGAAGAATGATACTAGCTGCTAGTCAGCCTAACTGAATTATGTTACCAGAGCTCCCTTGTTGATTAAATAAACATTCCTTCCAAGAATCTGTTTCTGGGGAGGCAGAACCCAAACTGGCCTCACTAGAACTCTTATCAGGATCCCCACCATCTACGCTCCATCCGTATGAAATAGAGTTAGACAGGGAGGAAACTTCCAAATGCCAGAGCTGAGAAGAGAGAGAGGTTGGAGAACCTGGTGATGGGTGAAGTCACTTGTGTGCAGACACTGCTGCCTCTATCAGAAAGGAATTTTGGGTGATAAAAATGGTGCCCCAGCCCCTCCTCCAAAGGGCTCCCCATCCAGTAGAAACAACAGCCTCCTACAGAACTTTTCATGACAAAAGGAAGCGTGTGACGTCATAGAGGCATAAACCAAATATTTACATGGATACATAAACACATTAATGTTCTCACATGAATCAGTCTTTATTCAGGAAAACAGGTCTTTCCTAAACCTGCATGGAATTCGTCCTTCTCCCTCACTTTGACGAGAGCCACTGCTTTTTTTTTTTTTTTAATTTGTTTATTTTCAGTGTAACAGTGTTCATTGTTTTGGCATCACACCCAGTGCTCCATGCAGTACGTGCCCTCCCTATTACCCACCACCTGGTTCCTCAACCTCCCCCCCCACCCCGCCCCTTCAAAACCCTCTGGTTGCTTTTCAGAGTCCATAGTCTCTCATGGTTCATCTCTCCTTCCAGTTTCCCTCAACTCCCTCTCCTCTCCATCTCCCCATGTCCACCGTGTTCTTTGTTATGCTCCACAAATAAGTGAGACCATATGATACTTGACTCTCTCTGCTTGACTTATTTCACTCAGCATAATCTCCTCCAGTCCCGTCCATGTTGCTACAAAAGTTGGGTATTCATCCTTTCTGATGGAGGCATAATACTCCATTGTGTATATGGACCACATCTTCCTTATCCATTCGTCCATTGAAGGACATCTTGGTTCTTTCCACAGTTTGGCGACCGTGGCCATCGCTGCAATAAACGTTGGGGTACAGATGGCCCTTCTTTTCACTACATCTGTATCTTTGGGGTAAACACCCAGCAGTGCAATTGCAGGGTCATAGGGAAGCTCTATTCTTAATTTCTTCAGGAATCTCCACACTGTTCTCCAAAGTGAGAGCCACTGCTTTTGAAACTCTTTTGATCAAGGTCCCAGAGCAGTGGTCAATGTTTCCTGCGTCACCGGTTACAGGGGCTTCCGTTCCAGCAAGGACACTAAGGATGAATCAACCTGAAGCTCTGTGACTACCATGAAAGCAACATGGATGGTTTCCAGGATGAGCGTTTTCCCTCACCTGTACACAAGAGGTAATAGGTAGATCCATGTAAACACAACAGGTATATACATCTGACGTATCCATCCATTAGCTACTGTGTGCTGGTGAGAGAAAACATTCACCCTGAAGACCGTCAGACCCACGATCATGACGGAAGTCGGGCACAAAACGAACGGAGCCCCCCAGGCACCCTCTAGCCTGGTGTCTTTTTAAAAAACATCTATGATTGGTTGTAAATATGATGGCCAAGTATTTATTTTTCAAAGTGGAGCACTTTTCAGGTTTAAAAAGGATGCCAGCTAGATGCCAGGAAAACAGACCCAAAACCAAGACAGCGCAGACAACGGGATGTTGCGGTCTAGGGAGGGAAAGGGTTAGCTGCGCTCCGTAATGCATTCTCTCTCGGGACGACCCAGAGGAGACAAGGAGAAAGGGAAGAAATGACCCAGTCAGATCTCCTTGCTCGTCGGACTTCCTCAGGAGGTTTATGAGCAGAAAGGAACAGAGTCTTCACCTACAGAACGCGCCCAGCAGGCCATATCTGTTCTCTCTGGGTCGCATGTGATAAAGGATCATAGTATTTATAAATTTATGGTCCATGAGCCCCTGAAAAATGTCAGTGTCAAGTACACAATTATCGGAATATAAAGCAGCGCTACTTCATGACCGTAGTGCCCCCCCCCTTATGGGTCCCACGCCCTACACGTTCCGCTGGGAGTCTCGTGTGATAGATCTTTCAAGCAGGACCTCAGGAATTGCACCGGTGACCTCGCCTTCCCCTTGATTTACCAAGGTCTCAGGATTACCTGACCTGTCGAGTCACCAGTCAAGAGTAATTATGGGAACCACGGTGCCAACATCGAATTACAGACTTTCACACAATTTTACCACGTGTTCCACAAATGGTTCTATGCAGAGAAATAAACAAGCGAATCACACTGTGGCTGGGGCTATGATCCAGGGTCCCCATGCCACACTGTGTCGTCTTGTCTGTTTACTCAGCGTCTCCTTGGACTTCCCTTGTCTTCACAACAGTGATTGGTTTAAAGACCGTATGGCCTACACAAGTTTTCAGAAGATATGTTTTAACAAGATGCTTGACGTGAAGGAGAATTTACCTAGTATGAGTTTTGTTAGAGTCATAAAGTCCTGGGATGCCTGGGAGGCTCAGTCTTTAAGCGTCTGCCTTCAGCTCAGGTCACGATCCTGGGGTCCTGGAATCGAGCCCCGCATCGGGCTCCCTGCTTGCCAGGAGGTCTGCTTCTCCCTCTCCCACTCCCCCTGCTTGTGTCCCCCCCCCACTCTCTGTCAAATAAATAAATTTTTTTAAATCTTAAAAAGAAGAAGAAGAAAGTCCTGTTGAAAGACAAAGAATGCTCTACAATTGACAAGAACATAAAAACTAATAATAAAAGCAAAATCCAATCGGGGAATATATGTACGGTTTTTATTCATGTTTGTTTATGGTTACGCACTGATCCAGATAACGTACTGGCATCTAAACACAAACAACGTGAATAAGCATGTCGCCGCTGAAGGAAAGTGTATTTTCTGAGAAACGGTTTTTGTCACCACCTCGTCGAGAGTGGACGGTGATCAAAACGTGGTGTAGACAGTTTAGGGGAACAAAGGAAGCCTGATACCTGGGCACGCACACACACCAGCCATTTATCTATTGTAAAGTAATTGCTGGGGCCAAGCAAAGACCAGGGAAGCCACAGTTGCAGCGAGGATACGATGCAACCAACGCATGGCGTCCCGGCAGGGAACATATCACGGTTCCTGTGTGCCCGGTGTTGGATAAAATAGTGACTTTTCTGTTTGCCTGTGGTTTGGGGCAGGGGGTATTTGTTTGTTGATTCGATACCTTTGTCTGGTATAAAACGTGGTCATCCGACCTGCGTTCTTTTCTCCCCAGGCACCCTTTCTCTGACTGGCTGGTCTGATCCAGCCGGAATTCGGTCTGATCTCATCGACCTTCTTTTAGGCTGTCGTGGTTTGCTTCGCGGCCCAGGGCTCTGCACAGCTAACTCAGTCACGCGGCCAACACAGGGTCACCGAACTCTCCCTTGCACCCTGACGGAGGGAAGGGAAGTTATGCTCGTCCGGTCGTCCTGTCTCTCCTGCTCTGTCTTCTGCCCCTATTCAAGCGCTGATGAACTCAGCCACCTGAAGGGTCCCAGAGGCAATGGAGAGGCATTTTTTCACACCCACTGCCAACCCCTCGAGGGACCTCCAGGTCACCGCGTCAGAGGGCCAGGGCCGTGGCCTCTCCCAAGGCAGGAGAGTGCCCTGAAATGAGGTCTGTGTGGGCCCTAGGCTGACGCCCATGCAGCAAGTGAACACTTCGGACAAAGGCAGACTTCTCACCGCAATTCTGCCGGCATCGTGCAGTCTCATCCCCTGTTGCGCCGCGTGTGAGATACTGTCTCCGGAAGGACACTCAGATCCCCGTCTCACGCCTGAACAGGTGCACTTCCTCAGTCCAGCCTTATTCTTCTCCAGAGGGCGGGAAGCAGAGCCCTCAGCTGTAGGCTCATAAAGAAGTCTCCGGAAGGGAATATGACCAAGAATCTCCTGACCAGAGCTCTTGTGAATCCTCTTCTTTTTCTACGTCTTTATCCAGAAATGGAGAAAGATCTGCTGTTAGGTAATATTTTAAACTCAAAACGAATTTTAACACACACTGACTCAGTTTCCCTTCATTCGGGGGGACTGGCTCATCGACCTGATACCCGCTAGGTGAGAGCCAACGGCAGGCCCAGACAGGGGCGACGTTGCCAGGCCGTGACGGTCAGACTGGGCCCACCTGCTGACGGTCAGACAGAACTGCCTGAGCGGCCAGGGTCGCCGGCGACAATGAAGCCACTGACCCGGGGCCTGCCTGTCCTCGTTTTGCACCCTTCCTTGTTAAGCAAGAACTGCCAGCACCAGCTCTGAAGCTGAAGAAATGTCTACCCAACTTTCTTTTTTTTTTTTTTTTAAGATTTTATTTATTTATTTATTTGACAGAGAGAGATCACAAGTAGATAGAGAGGCAGGCAGAGAGAGAGAGAGAGGGAAGCAGGCTCCCTGCTGAGCAGAGAGCCCGATGCGGGACTCGATCCCAGGACCCTGAGATCATGACCTGAGCCGAAGGCAGCGGCTTAACCCACTGAGCCACCCAGGCGCCCCCCAACTTTCTGAATTAAAAATGAACTCGGGGGCTGCCTGGGGGCTCAGTCGGTTAAGTGTCTGCCTTCAGCTCAGGTCATGATCCCAGGGTCCTGGGATCGAGCGTCCCATTGAGGAGGCTGCTTCTCATCTCCCTCTGCCGCTCCCTCTGCTCATGCGCACTCTCTCTCAAAGAAATTTAAAAAAAAATTTTAATAAATCAATCAATAAATAATAAAAATGAACTAGAGATCATCAGAGAAGGAAGGGGTCTGGAGAGCCCTTTGTTGCTTCTCAGAGTCAGCAGTCAGGCTTGGGTAAACTTGGGTCTCCAGCTGCTCTCCGTTCCTCTTACACCAGATAATCAAACCCTCCTGTAAGTTCTTGACGTCGCCCACGATAAAGTGGCTTTCTGCGTGACTGCTGTATATACGCTCCTAGAGGGCCTGGTGCACAAAATTTTCAGCATTGCGACACAAACTAAAAATTCCAACAAATGCCGTTATTCAAAAATCAAGCCATTTATCTGGAGAGTCCCCCTTTCTTCCGGAGACTGATCCCAGAACATACATTCTTAAGGATCCATGTGGCACTAATAAGCCTCCACATGGCACTATGAAGTATTGTGGAACAGGCTATGCCTTAAAATCATAAATGCATAAATTCGTGAATGCTAAAGATTTCAAATACCAAGCACTTTTCTCTACAGATTTTTCTGAACAAAACTTCCATAGTTACAATAATGAGAATCATATGTACCTCCAAATTTTGTAAATATCTCCAATTTCCTGGATCCCTTCTTCTCCAGCATTTGAAAGCTGATTCTTTATGAGAACACAGGGAAATGCTAAATGTGGAAGGTGTGTACATGGTCTCGCTCACATTCTGTAATCTGGGGATGACAGATTTCAATACCGTGTGGAAGTAACCGTTTAAGGATCTCACACGTTCTACCCTCTCGGCATTTATACGTGTGAGGAGATCAGAGCCAACCGTGGGAGCTCTCTGGGGACTCAGGGCCATCAAATCATTGTTGTGCTGAAAGTCTCCTCACAGCCAAGAGTGACTTGTTGAACCAAAAAATCTAGACACATTTTACTGAAAGCTGCATCCATTCCTATTATAAATAAGATACACTTTTAAATGTATTTCTTTTTTCTTTTCTTTTTTTCTTTTTTTTTTTTTTTGGTAATTTGGTAACAACTTTAGGGATCTACCAAGCAAATATCTCAGAATCATAACTGGCTTAGTGACTCAACCCAGGACCCTGTTTGTGGTGTCCACACAGATGTGGACATAGTCTGGGATCTCTCTGGTACAGTCTTGGCGGGGTCGTCGGGGACAGAAGAGAGACAGCAGCTGCGTTCATGAAGAAAGGACACTCACACTCCCCAGCTGTGCAAGAGATAGATCTCGTCCAACCACCATCAACAAACACAAGGATGACTCAATCATTTTACAGTGTTTGTTATGCAATAAAATCTGGGTCAGACCTTTGGGCTGGGAGGGAAGTCTGAAATACGTGACAGCAGACGAAGGAACATAAGTCTTCTGGAAGCCTTGTGAAACCTCACAAAGCTTCTCTACCGTGTCTGAGCTGAGACTCAAAAATATTAGAAATTCCCTTGGCAGCTTTGTCGGAGGAGAACGGGCAGAAGAGCACCCCTCACAGCACAGCCAAGAGAGTTGGGGTCATTAACACTCGAAGGGCAGTGAATACATATAAGAAAGTACCTACCGCGTCTTAGAAACAGGACCAGAAATCATGACAGTAAAATGACAAAGAAAAAAATACGTTATTGGAAATGAAGGATACGAATTTGGAGACGTGAGACAGCAGGAGAGAAAACATCAGATAACGAAGGGAGGGAGATTAGTGCTCGAAATACCCACCACGGACTGGTGAACACTTGAAATTGGGTTCCTACTTCCAACCAGCCAATGCAGAGAGGAAGACACACCAGTTGCCTATTGACAGTGCAAACAAATTGTTTAAAAAATTAATTGTTCCCGAGAAGCACAGGTTAATTTAGCAGAACCCTGGGTCTCCAGGACCAGAACGTATGGGTCTCCAGCAGCTAAAGGAGATTCTTCATGACGTAGTGAAGAGTGTCGTTGACGTCATCCACACGTGAAGAAAGCCTGAATGGAAAGCATCTCCCCCTGATGTAGACGTGAGGCACAATGACCAAAGCACAGTTGATAAAAGAAATTCTATTTGGGGTCAAAATAATGCAAACCGAACCCACAGCTCTCTGACTGCCTGGCAGGTGAACTGATGGATCCCTTGCCCATTAGACAATCCTCAGGACGGGTGCCATCCCTGGACCGTTCGAGGGCCCTTTCCCCCTCACAGGGAGGAGCTCTGAGGCAGGATCTGAAGACAGAGTCAAGGTTTTCCTCAGAAAGCAGCTCTGGGTTGATCACGCACAGAGAACGGCTACGGTGAGTCTAGCTTAGTGAATGAGACCATGTCACAAGGTCTAGGCTGGGTTCAGACTGGTGGACATGAAGTTTTGGTTCAAGGTCATTTGCACCGTGCTCACTACCAGACCAGCACACCAGCGTCACAAGGACACACACGAGCCAAGAAAGCAATGGAGTGGTTGGAGGCACCCAAAGGCTTCTTGGTTGTTCACTGAGATGCAACGGACGTCTGACGCCATGGCGAGCGCTACGGCCACGCTCCTGGAGAGCCCACACAGAGAGAGAAAGCTCTGAGGACACCGGCCAGCTGTCACAACCGTTCAGCAGAAGCACCAGACCCAGGAGTGGAATTGTCTTGCGGCCATGTAGTTAACACCCCGTGAGATGAGCTGAACTGCCAAGCTGAGCCCTGTCCATGCTGCAGGATCGTACACAGACCAATGGTTGTCGGTTTCCGCCACGGAATTTTGGGCTGACTTGCCAAATGGCATTAGATTACGAAAATAGCTCCACACTTAGAAAAAAGATTTAGAAGCACATATATCAAAATACCCACTAGGACCCCCGTCCCCAAATTTTAAAAGGGGACTACTAAAACATCTAATATTAAGCATTTTCCTTCCTGATTACCAAGGAAGTCAACAGGGGGTGTAGGCTCAGTGCAGAAGGGTGATGTGGTTATTCACCACTGCTGGGGCCAGAAAGTCCTTTCAACAACTCGGTGTGAGGCACCCCCACAAAAGATACACACCCACGCAAAATGAGGGTTTTGATTTGGAAATAGTTCCTCCCAAGGCCTTCTCCTGGGTTTCAGATCGAGCCTGGAATGGCCCCGAAGAACCAGCAATGTGACGGCAGGAGAAGAGAGATTCTGCCTGGAAGGAGAGGACGTCGTGAGCAAGGTCTGCAGGGATGACATGGCGGGCGTGGACCAGGACCAGCATGGCCGAGCGGAGCTCCAGGGGACAGAGCTGTGGACATGTGTGGAGCGTGCAGAAGGCCTCTGTGTCAGGTCCCTGGAGCCACCATCACAAAGTGCCGCCGCCCAGGTGACTGATAACAACAGCTAACTACTCCTTCACGGATCTGGAGACCAGAAGTTCCCCAAGATGTCGGCAGAACGACACAGTCTCTGAGGTCCCTTCAGGAGGTCCCTTGCTGCCTCTCCCCGCTTGTGGAGGCTGCCAGCAAGCCTCGGTGTGCCTCGGCCCGAGACAGTGTGACTCAGATCGCTGCGTCCACGGTACCATGCATTCTCCGTGTGTGTTTCCGTGGCTTCACGTGACGTTCTCCTCTCTGTGGGTCCAAACTTCCTTCTGCTTCCAAGTCATGAGGCCGCCCTACCCAACATGGCCTCACTCACACTTGACACCTATAAAAACCCGTATCAAATAACTTCCCATTCTGAGGTTCCGGGAGCACGTGAATTTAGGGGGACACTTTTCTACCCAGGACAGCTTTCAATTCCAGTTAAGATGCCAGGATGTTGCCCCACTGGAGCAGGAGCTCAGTGTACAACCGCGAGATGACGACGAGGCCACGAGCTTCCGAGAGTGGGGGACCAGGGAGCCTCCTTCGGTCATCACAGACTGTTGTGTGTCACTACCTGACCCTTGTGGGAGATCTTTTCTCCTTATTCAGAATCTGGTGGAGGGGCAGGGAACTACATTTTCTCGTCATTGGATTGTACGAGAAATACTTTTGGAGCAGAGGAGTAAAGGGAAACGGGGAGTAGATCGTGTATTGAATCCCTGCTCTGTCCGGCCGTAGTCACATGTCTTCTCACCAGGAGAGAGGGAGAGTCCACACCAACGTCGGGACACGGACGAGTGGAGAATTTGAGACCTGTCCAAGCACACAGTTTGAATATTTGACTTGCCTTTACGGGACCCCGGACCTGCACCTCGACGGCATCTAACAGGTGTTGGCGATGAAAGCGGGAAGGCTCTGGGATCTTTTGAGAGGTTCGATGCTGCCGTGGGGTGTGGACCTGAGAGGGGCTCTCAAAAGACCCAGTTTCCCTTCACGTTATGGTTGGCGGCAAGACCGTGCTTCCCTGCGCGCAAGGGAGTAAAATACATAAACCTTAAAACTATGCAAGAAAATACTGTTCAGTGGAAACTGAGATTATGGTTTTTGTTCTTTATATTTTGCTGAGTCTTTTAATCTTTGCTTCTGCAATAGAAATGAATAAGCCCTTAAAAATACGAAAAAAAGGGGCGCCTGGGTGGCTCAGTGGGTTAAGCCTCTGCCTTCGGCTCAGGTCAAGATCCCAGGGTCCTGGGGTCGAGCCCCGCATCAGGCTCTCTGCTCACAGGGAGCCTGCTTCCTCCTCTCTCTCTCTGCCTGCTTCTCTTCCTACTTGTGATCTCTGTCTGTCAAATAAGTAAATAAAATCTAAAAAAAAAAAAAAAAAAAAAAATACGAAAAAAAAATGACTTTGGCACTTTAGGTTAGGATGTGACTGTTACTTCCTCTGCTCACCCCTGAGCACCTGCTAGGTAAGTGAGGTTGTGTCGTTTCTTTGCTGTCTTGCCCACGACTACGAGTACATACATACATAGTATCTACCACGCCAGAGCGTCCGGACTCACGTCAGACCCTGACCACGTAAGCACCAAGCAGCGTGGAAAAGACAAAGCAGGTGCCATGCGCGCAAGCAGGGGTCACTTTGTCTTCTCTCCAGGAGACGCGACCGCGGCTCACGGACTTCGTCCTCACCCCTCCACAGCACCGTTCACCGACACTGCCGTTGTTACACACCCGTCTGCTCACCAGAGTGTTAACCCTCCTTCAAAGGAAATAAAATGGAGATCAAGCTTGCAAATCCGCCAAGCAGACAAAACTCTTGAAGCCACGTCAGTAAGACTAAATGTAGCTTGTGTCATGAACCGAAGCCTGAGATTTCTTGTCAAGGCCTCTGATAAGCACAGAGGAAACGGCAGTCGATCTTCCTAATGTGGTATGAAATCGTTGCTTTTAGCCAATTCCCGCCCCCGGGAAACCACAGGTAATGACCGGTCATTGTAAAGGTTAGACAACCTCCTCGTCATCACTTTACAAGACATCCTGTAACGCCGTGCCCCTGGGTTCATATCGGTTTGGGGTTTGGAAGCTCCCAGCTGCAAAGTGTACTTACGTGTACAGTAAACTCCCACTAAATATTATTTTACTGGTCTGGGGGTTTCCATCTTTACTGTTTCTGGATCTTGGGTCGACTGCATGATTGTGTCCTTAAGTCAATCTCCCCAGAACTGCTTCCAGCCCGCGATAATGTTCAAAAGTTTTCAGAGTAACAAATTAATTAAGGAGCGCCTGTTGGCTCAGTCGGTTATACATCTGACTTCTGCTCATCTCATGATCTCGGGGGTCTTGGGACTGACTGAGCCCTGGGTCCGGCTCCCCGCTCAGCCGGGAGTCTGCTTGTCCCTCTCCCACTACCGCTCCCCACCCCTCTTCTCACTCTCTCTCTTTCTCTCAAATAAGCAACTGATATCTTTTAAAAAATGAATTAATCAATATTACCCAACAAAATTGTTCTATAAATTTTTTTAAAGCGTGTAAAATTTTTAAAATAAACCTTTTCTTTAATACTATTTTCTAATTTAAAATCATAACAATGCCTATTTATAATGCATCCCTCTAAATTTTGGAGAGGGGGAGTCTCATAGAGACTGATACCTATGACCTAAAAGGATCAAAATGTGTAAATACAGAAACACAAAAAAAGTAGGGAAAAATGTGTAAAGACATGAAAAGAGACAAATTAGTTTGGGGCTAAAGCTCTTTTACCTTCAGAGAGTAGAGAGTCCTAAAAAGCACAAAACTCGTATTTGAACTTCAGGCTCCAGTTCTATTGGGAAACACTGAAAGGTTCCTTCCCACCACGTTGTGAGAAGTGGAGTTCTAGGGTAGACGGGTTTTCCGCAGCCGGTGAGGAGACGCACGAGCGTCGTTCTCCCCCCAAAAGTATGCATTTGTGGCGTGGCGCGCGATGCGGGTGGAAGGCCCGGACAGGAGGTGAAGACTTGGCAAGTGTCGCAATCCTTTACGTTCAGAATTCCTCACCAGTCAGCCACGTTGCCTGCAGGAAATCACACGTTAAAATTTATGGTAAACTGTTCTCCAAAATAACAAAGGTAAATAGACTGGTCTCTAATTTTGATAGACTTAACATGGGAAAGGTTCCTTCTTGAGTCCATGCAGAAGCACATGGGTTGCTGGTTCATATACTAACCACTCTCACAATCTCGACATCAATAAAAGGAGTTTTATCTAATTTATTTTTATTTATTTATTTTAGGGAGTTAGAGAGACAGAGAGAGAGCCCGAGGGGGAGGGGCGGAGAGAGAGGGAGAGAGGACCTCACGACTTCCCGGTAAGCACAGAGCCCAGGGCGGACCTCGACTTCAGGATCCTGAGATCAGGACCTAAACTTAAACCCAGAGTCCATTGCCCAACTGACTGGACCACTCAGGCGCCCAAAAGGACTTTTATTTTTAATTGTACCGTATTACCGCTAATGAAATGGAAAATAAGATTTAATACTGCTGAGTTAATAAAGTAACACCCATCCTCTTTTTCTTAAGGGTGATTTTTATCTATAGCAAGCATTAAAAAAAATAAATGCTCATAAACATATAAAATATTCCGAGCTTATCTTTTTTTGAGCCATTGGGGACCGTAACAGATTTTCCAAAACCATGTACTTTTAAAATAACAAATACTTACCTGGAATTTGCTGCCTATCAGTTGGACGGGCAAACCGTTTATCCAGGAGAAGCCCGTGTGCTCATCTGTAGTGTGGAATTGCGATCCCTCACTGGTAAGATGACTATAAAATTCAAAGCGGTCATGGACGTGACAGTGATTCTGCATCTTGAGGGGACACACACGCTCACACTCTGGGCATGTCACCGTCAGGGCGGGCTCAGGGAAGAGGGAGCAACACACCGAGGTTATATTTACTCTGGGATGGCTGTGACCCAAGCTTTCTGAAGCTAAGAGCCTCAAAGTCTAGGCTTTCTCCAACCTTCTATTTTCCCCTTTCTTTCTTTCACTTTTGCATCTGTTTTTAACAAAAGATGAAACCCTTAAATATCTTTAAGAATACTTCGGGGCTGCTTAGCAGGCGCCTCTGACCAATTTTGTTGACTGTTAAAACAGCTTGGGGAAGGGAAAAAAAATCTGAATTTTGGAATCAATATTATAAAATCGACTGCCTTTCTGAAACTTTGAAAGCTTGCCCGTAACTATTATGGCTGGTAAAGTGCTGACTCACACCTTTTTGTGGAGGAAAGAAGTCCACACGTTCTGAGAGACACAGCTATTAGGTTTTCCCATAAATGTGGGTAGAATCTTTATAGAACCTTTACTTGGAGAAAAGTACACAACCCCAGCTTCCCCGAAATTAGTCATGTCACATGACTGGTCATTTTTACAAGCCTCCAAATACCTTTTCAGAGGGAGTTGAAAGGTAGACATGTGCTCCCGTTCGCATGGCCCAATCCCCTTTTCCTCAGGGGAGCGAGGGCAGAGAGGAGCCGCTCGGGCCCACAGCCCGGGAAGCCGCAGTCCGCTGCTCATTGTTACCAAATAGCAGGGATCACACCTTGAACCAACCTCACTGGCTAGGATCCTGCCCCTGCGCGAAGCCGTGAGGGACTCTGGGAAGGGCCAACACCTGCAGACACTGACAAGGAGCCATTTAAGACAGGCGCTGGGACAGCGGCCACATGTCAGGTCCCCAGGGGCCAGCTTCGTGGTTGCAGACATCCTAAGCTCTCACTGAAAGAGACGCAAATCCGCTCATTCCAAGCACCGGGTGGGTCAGAGACGCACTTCCGAGAGTTGGAGAAAAGGCAAAGACCTTTGAGCACATAAACCTCACGGGTTTCCACAGCAGAGCCCAGGAATGTGCTCCTGCTCTCGGGAGAAACCCAGTCTCTCAGGGCTTCCGTCTCCTTCTTCATCAGACGGGCGGCCCAGTACCACCATGCTATAAGGTGTTGTGACACGGGGGTTCCAGCCAGAGTGAGAATGACCGCGGCCCCCCAGGGCTCATGCTCTGGGCAGTGGCCTACGGTTCTTACTTAGTTTACACTAATCCTGATGCGAATCCTGTTTCACTCTGTGTCGTGGTGTACTTGAAATAACGGCCCTACTAGTAAATAAAACTTACCTGGGCGAGCTTGATTTCTCTACGTGTGAGAGAGCTGAGTCAATGGTGGGCAAGAGAGGCTCCTATCTGGAAAGGCATCGCCCGGGGAAAATCTCAGGTAACATGGCAAAATTTCGCAAGGCGCTTAATCACACGCAGCCAGCAAATGGAAATAGAAGAACAGAGAAGAGTTGGGGCCCACAGGCCTTCCCGTGTGGCTTTGTTCCTCCATCTGCCACAGGACTACTGGCCTGGGGCATCCCCCCCTCTACCTCTAAAAACGAACCAGACATACATAGGACTTAGCTTCAAATTTGCACATTTTTATTTGACAAAGATTTGGAATCATCTTCTTCAATTTGAACGTCTTGTCAGGAACAACGACAGGCTTGGAAAAATGGGACGGGCCGAGAGAAGGGTGGGAAGGAAAGGTACACTGCCCAGCCAGCTTTCCGGACGCCCAGCTTCCCAAGGGGCCCTGCAGCTCCCCTGAGCAGGGGGGCAGGAGGAGGGGAGGAGGGGAGGCAGAAATCGTGAGTTCAGAATTTTTCTAACGGTCACCCCAAAATCACACACACGCGCTGCTAATCCTGGCCTAGTGTACGGAGTCCCTCAGATTCAAGTCAGAGTAGCTGTGCGCTTGCCAGCGTGTGAAGGGGAGTTGGTGACGCGTTCACGTTGATCTTTCGCTATTTTATCTTGAAGCAGTGGGGAGGACGCCCCTCAGTCAGCCCCTGAGTAATGCAGCCCCAGCATCGTAGGACGAGCCCCTGCAGGAAGCCAGCTGCCTCTGAGTCCTGCCATCCCCGTCACTGTGGACGGTCATTCCGTCTCTGAGAATCAGCATCTTCCTCTGTGAGAGCGTCATTCTCAGGAGCCATCAGCGGGGCTCTGAGACTTGGCGATGCTGGTGTCCTCAGGGTCCCCTGCGCCACCTTCCCTCCCCTGCTCCTGAGGACCGTCTGGTCTACGCTTGCGTTTCCGCGAGAGACTCCCTCTAGGACAAGGTTACTCCCCAGTCCTGCAGGCCTCCATCTCTGTTTTCCTGGCAGACAAGGCCTTCTGTGGATTCGTCCATACTCTGTTCATCTCTACCTCCCATTCACTCCTTCCCCAGCTGGTCTCCATCTCCGACATGTCCAACCCGCAGTTTGTTCCACTGTTAACCTTATCTTCCCAGGAGGAGCCTCTTCCCAGTTCACCCCATCCTGGAACACGCTTGTCCCCCCGCTTCTTCTATCCCACGCTCCTCTGGCTCTCCCCACGTGGACAGTGACTCTATCTCAGTCTTCTTGGTGAGCTTCTCCTCCCCTCCTCCAACCGTAAGACATCCTGTGGAACCTAAAGCCTTCTTTTCATCTCTCCCGGAAATTCAATGTCCATCTACATGCTGGAGACTCCAAATGTCCTTCTCTGACCTAGATTCCCCTCCCGCTATCCGAACATCCAACAGGAATCACAGGCATCTCAAACGCAACGTGTCTGAAAGAAACGCTTTGATCCCCCCGCCCGACCCCTACATGCACCGGACACCCAGTCCATGGACAAGGCCACTGTTTACACAGTAACCGGAGACAAAACCCAGGCACGTACCCCGCCTCCTCTTTCTCTTTGTGTTCATACCCAGCTCCCAGCAAGCCCAGTTAGACCAGAGCCCAAATGATGCCCGTCCATCCTCTCCTTCCCGCTCAGTCTGGCTGCTCATCTTTCGTGGGTTGCGTGGCAACAAACACCTAACAGGTCTTTCTGGTTTGCTCTGGTCCCCTATGCCCCCCCACAACTGATCTCTTTCCCCGAAATCCTGATGGTCTCTGAGTCTCTGCATGGCTCACAGGTCTTACCCACCCGCAGCTTGATTTCCTATTTCTCTTACTCACGCCTGTGGCATCTCTTTGGTTCCTACAACGCACCAAATTGTTTTTCTTTACTGAAGGGCAGTTTCCTGTGGCTGGAAGCCTCACATCCGGACTATCTGTCGAGTCGGCTTCTCATGCCTGCGTCTGAACAAAACATCACAGCCCGTGAAGTTAGGCCTCCTCCCACCTCCGACCCAGAGAGCCTCGTTTGTCTGGCCTGGGCAGATTCCGCGGGGTGGGCAGCGCAGCGCCGGCACCTTGTCTGGGTGCAGTGGGGACTTAATACGTCTCTGAAGGGGAGTGAAAACTGCTGCACACTTCACGGGGAGGCAGATCCGATTAAACAATGTTATTGGAAAACTCTCTGTGATCGATAAACAGTTTAAGTCAAATCTATTAGCACATTACCTACTATGCATATATATTGGTAAAAATTTAGTGTAGGAGAGCTCTAATAAGAATAAAATAAAAGCCATTAACATCTGTAAAAAGAATAGCCACACAGAGTTTTAAATCCTCTTTATCAGGGGCACTGGGGGGCTCAGTTGGTTTCTTGGTTTCGGCTCAGGTCATGATCTCAGACCAGCATCGGGCTACCCACTCAGTGGGGAGTCTGCTTGAGATTCTCTCTCTCGCTCTGTCCCCCTACTCTCTCTCTCTCTCTCTCTCTCTCTCTCTCTCTCTCTCTTTCTCTCTAAAAAAAAAAAAAAAAAATTAAATCTTTAAAAAAAATAAAAATAAATCCTCTTAAGCAAATTAACTTCAAACACCAATGCCCAATGCTGTGTCTGTGAATGTTTCCTTTATTCACCCAAATTACATCAAACAGCTTGCTCTATGGCAGGCGGTGTGTGATCGGATAAATAGGATTTTCTGGCTACAAGTGACAAACAAAACAACCACCAAAATAATAACAGTAACGTGATCCAAACTGATTTAGAATCGAAAGGGAATTTATAATCTCATGACAAGAACGCCAGACGTAACTCGCTCACTGGAACCACAGTCTCTCAGAGCTGGTCTCACATGGAAGGATCTCTCCCCACCACTGTCCCTGACAAGACTCTCTCCTTGACCAAACCTTAAGGAGGCCCCTCCGAGCTCTCTTTTTCACAGGCTCTTGACCTTGGCCAGCCCCTCTGCCCTTGACCTGCTGAGCCCAATGTTAGCAAAGAATGCTGCTAAGTCAGCTGAGCCAGAATCCCTGACCTTTGACGTCTCATCAGGCTCCTCTTGGTTTTCTAGCCGCTGACCCCCTCACTCTGCTCGTCGCCTCTAACTTCCCACTTGCCTTCACTCTGTTGAGAGCGCAGCTCAGTCCTATGGAAAGTCTCTCTCCTCTACTGCAGTAGCTGTGATAAGATTGTCCCCACTGTCTTTCACAGGTGTCTGGTGACTAATTTCTCTATTACACCTTGTTACTGGCTTCTTTCTCAGCTTGGTCACTAAAGCGCTTCTGTGGGTCGGATCTCTCCACAGCAGCAATGGAACACAAAGGAGCATGTGAGTTTCCGGAGACCAAAGAGACTTTCCACAAGCAATCCAGCAGCTTCCCCCACCTTATTGGGACCACAGGCCCATCCCTAAAGACAGGTGAACAACATTATACTTTGTAATTGTAAAACACTTTAAGCCAAATACCTCAGCACTTTGTCTACTATGCATACATATTGGTAAAATATCATAAGAAAGATGTTTAATCCCAAAATAATGAAAGGCGCTGACATTTTAAAAAGAATGCGCCTGCAGGTTTTTCAAACTCCTTTTCAGCAGATTCACTTCCGATGCCAGAGTTGCCGGAGACTCGGTAGTTGAGAGAGAACAGCTGTGGGGCATTCAACCGCAAAGCGCATCACCCCTCCGGGGGGGTCACCTCCACGCCGTGGCAGCCTCCAAGCACACTCTGGGGTCAGCTATCCCAGAGGTCACTGACAGAATGCAGTGCTCACGTCACACAGGTTACTAAAATCAACGAAAGCAGTAAGAGGAATATGATGGGGTAAGTTAGCGCACTTAGGATAACGTACAAGCAGGGAGGCTCCTACCGGCTGAATCCTGGGTATGTGATGTTCTCATCTCTCCTCTCTCTCTCCTCTTCATCTATCTATCACCTATTGTCTATCTATCTATCTGTTTTTCTCTCTGTCTGTCTCTCTCTCTCTTTCTCCTCCATCCGCTTTCCCCGCTGATGATGCTGTTATGGGACCAAAGTTGACTTTTGATCAAGAGGGGGTCCACATTAAGAAGGTGCCCTGGGGGCACCTGGGTGGCTCAGTGGTTTAAGCCGCTGCCTTCGGCTCAGGTCATGATCTCAGGGTCCTGGGATCAAGTCCCGCATCGGGCTCTCTGCTCCGCAGGGAGCCTGCTTCCCTCTCACTCTCTCTGCCTGCCTCTCTGCTTACTCGTGATCTCTCTCTGTCAAATAAATAAATAAAATCTTTAAAAAAAAAAAAAAAAAAAAAAAAAGAAGGTGCCCTGGCTACTGGCACATAGTTGTTCCACTGGACAAGTTATATTTGTGTTTCTTGGGAAGAGGACGTGTGAGGCCAGGATGGGGGTCACCAATACACGGCTGAATTATGGCCTCACAAGTACTCAGTATGCCCATGTTGTCTATTTCGTGTATATTTGCACGCACTGTTATATAGTCGGTGCACCCTGAATATTTAGAGACTCATGCATTTAGTATCATGCATATTCAGCATATAATTAGCCAGTATACCGTAAATGTTTGGCACCTTTGTGTGTTTAGTGGCTGACAAATATCCAGTACCCGGCAACTCGAGGATGTCTGGTGTCCGTGCGTCCATCCCTTTGTATGTATTTAACTCTCACGCACCACTGACTACCTACTTACGTTTACCATGATCGGTGAACTCTGGTTTTCTGTCTGATTGACAAACCTTCATTTTTATAGTGTAACTGAAACCCTCAAAAGTAGGGACACCTGGGCAGCTCAGTCGGTTGAACGTCTGCCTTCAGCTCAGATCATGATTCCAGGCTCCTGGGATCGAGTCCCAAATCAGGCTCCTTGCTCAGCCGGGAGCCTGCTTCTCCCTCTGCCCTCCCCCTGCTTGTGCTCACGTCCTCTCTCTCTCTCTCTGCCAAATAAACAGTCTTTTTAAAAAATGCAACCTTCATGCTTTGTCTCCCACGAGAGACTGTGGACTCTGAGAAACAATCTGAGGGTTTTGGAGGGGAAGGGGGGTGGAGGCTTAGGTGAGCCTGGTGGTGGGTATTGAGGAGGGCACGGAGTGGCAGGGAGCACTGGGCATAGTGCCTAAACAATGAACGCTGTAACACTGAAAAGAAATAAAATAAAATGGAAAAAAATAAAGTAAAAGTACAAAAATTTTCAAAATATATGATTAAAATATATTGATATGTTGAAATCCATAACTTAGAAATAGTTGATAAATTAATAATGTATTATTTTTTTTTAAGATTTTATTTATTTATTCGACAGAGAGAGATCACAAGTAGGCAGAAAGGCAGGCAGAGAGAGAGAGAGAGAGAGGAGGAAGCAGGCTCCCCGCCAAGCAGAGAGCCCGATGCGGGACTCGATCCCAGGACCCTGGGATCATGACCTGAGCCGAAGGCAGAGGCCTAAACCACTGAGCCACCCAGGCGCCATTATTAACATTAGTTTCACCTGCAAAAACAAACCAAAAAATGCAACCCTTGAAAGTAAATGTCCATTGCAGAGTCCAAAGTCCAGTCATCCTAGTGAAATAGAAGTCACAGAATTGAGAAGCTGAAGGTTGTTTCCAGCCTGGTGAGGGAGACAAGCGGTTCCAGTAGGAAAAGGCAGTGAACTCTATGCTGGGGGTGTGGTCAGGTCCAGCTCTTGAAGGAGCCCGGAAGGATGAGAAACACCGATGGTGGGATGTGCTGGGGGACACCCCAGGCCCCAGGCCCTGCTGCAGGAACAAACTGGGGCATGTTCCAGCAACTGGGGGTGCAGAGACAGTGCTTGAGGCAGGCAGAGACCTCTAGGAGCTGCTGCGGGACAGGAAGGCACGAGCCCCATGTTGCACAGGAGGCCACTGGGAGCTTGAGGGCTGTGTTGTGACCTGATTGACCTGTACCTTTAAAGGTTCGTTGTGGCTGCTATTTAGAGAGAGCACTGATGAGCAAAGCAAAAATGAAAACGGGTAAACAAGAAAGGAAGCTGCTGGGATAATCCAGCTCAGGACGAAGGTGGTGTAGACAGAGAAAAGTGGGCCGTCCTAAGACATACTGTAGATCAAATCAACAGGTTTACTGAATAGGAAGAGGGAGGGCGGGAGGGTCAAGTCAAGGACCCGGTGGCTTCAGGACCCGGGTGGAGGCGGGGGTCCTTTAGCAAGATGCAAAGCAAACAGCTCAGTTCGGGAAGGAGACTCCAGAGCTCCTTCTGGACGGGTCACGTTCGAGCTGCCTGTGCTGACGGTTGTTGAGTTGTCTGTGTTCATAAAGCAATGTCATGATCCAACGTGTGTTTCGAAAGAAATGTCCGGGTAGAGCGATGATTTGGAGCTTCTCAGTGCTCAGAGCGCACGTGAGCACCTGGACATGAATGAGCCTCCTGAGGAAAGAACAGCAAGGAAGCGTGGTCCAGAAGGCCAGACGGTTTCTTAGGGAGGTGTGCCTTCACGTGCCGTGCGGTCCAGCCCGTAGGTCTCCCCTTTCCAGGCATCGACCCCAGAGAAAGGGAACACGTGTCTTTATGCAAAACCTGTGCATGAGTATTTACAACATTATTCATAATCACCAGCAACGGGAAGGGACATGAAGGGCCTTCCGTGGTACGTGGATAAGCAAACGGGTTTATCCAGAGCACGGATGCCACCCGGCAATGGGGATGAATGAGCGACAGACCCAGGGGACAGCACAGCAAACTTCGCCACTTCCGCCGACGGCAGAAGCAGCCAGCGTCGTGTGGACATATCACCTGGCTCCATGCGCATGACCCTCGAGCCCAGGAAGGCCCACAGGGCCAGAGACCCAGCCCGAGGTTGCTAGAGATGGGGGCAGCATGAGGGAATTCTTTGCATGTTAGAGCTGCTCTGTCTCCAGTTTGTGCCGCTGGTGGCAAAAACCCTACGTACTAACACCCACACAACTGTATGCCAAAAAAGTGAATTCACCTTATGCAAATATTTTAAATAAAATAAATGCCAAATAATAAAAAAAAAAAGACCAAAGAGCCCAAACCTAGGAGGCTTTATGTGGCTTCTACTGTCCACGAACCTCCGGTGGGCCCTGGGGCAGCTGGACCTCGCTACGTTGGAGATCACCAATGATCTCTCGGGAGAAATTAGGAAGATAAACAGAAAATGTATTTTCATGCCCCAGGAGGGCAGTTGTCTATAAATTTGAAACCAAACTAATGCCAACCGCAGGACTGTTCTTAAATCTAAACCACGTGAGTAGGAGAGAAATACCCCTCATTATTCTGGCAAGTTCCCTGCGAAGCCTCGGCACGAGAACTCTGACGTGATCCCATTAAAAAATCCTAAGTCAAGGCTTCCTCCCCTCCTGGACAGTCAGGAGCTTGAGAAGCAAAGTCATATCCCACAGTTACCAGAGCCCCGCTCAGCAGGCCTGGTCAGTCTCCACGCACTGTCCCTTTAAAACTGAATTACTTATGCAACTCCATTCTGCAAAACATATCAGTTTACTCCGTTTAAAAATACAATTCACCAATTCTATTTCTCAATGAAAAACGATGAGGATGTAGTGTTTTCATGTTATGCCTCGGGAAACCCAGGGCTCTGTGTCCTCTGGGAGGTAAAATTCTGCACCCTATCCCAGGGGCCCCGCCCAGAGTGATCCGGGGCTGCTGGGGTGAGCTGGGGCTCCCGTTGGTGGCTGCCCCAGGTGTCCCCTCTGGGATCACATTTGTCTCAAACCAACAAAAGCAGGAATCTGCCTTAGGTTCAGAGAAAAACCACGCATGGCGGACAGAGTTTACTACAGGACAAATGACAGCACAAAGTGAGTGACCCGTGATGTCCTGTTGGCTAACTGATCCTTCCAGCAAGCGGGACAACGGCTTCTTTTCCAAAGTCTAATGATCAGAACAGCTGTGTCACCCCCGCAGCCCAGGAAGTCGCTGCCCCGAGGCGTAAGCCTGGGTGTCTGGGACCTGGGAGCTTGCAGAATTCCCTAAGCTAGAGGTATCTCACCTGCTAGGGTGCCTTCTCTCCAAGGCTCCTTGTGGAAGCCCTGCACTGCCCTACAAATTCCCTAAGTGAAAGCTTTATCTGCTGCGCCATAGACAGAGAACAAGAACAAGAAAAATGAATTACCAGAAGTAAGGATATGTCAGGCCAGAATTTTTTAGTCTTCCTCTACTTGGTGAACACAACCCCCTTATGACAGGCCAGCCAGCTTTACTGGGAGGACTCCCGAATTGCAGACGGGAGACAGGAGAGGCAAAGGGCCTGGGAATGTCCCTCACGAAGCTTAAGTGAAGCGAGGTCCTCCCACCACCTTCTTGCCCCGTGCTTACTAAAACTGAAGACAGAATCTGGTGACTTACATAAAAGGGTTAAAAAAAAAAGATGTATGTGCAGAGATAGTCACCTGAACATTATTTAAAATAATGAGAAATTGGAAGTGAATTCATGCCGATCAGGGCAGGACTGGTTCCCTGCCAGAGGACCACATCCCTCAGTGGAACACAACGCGCAATAGAGGGAAGGATCCCATCTTCAGCCTGATGTGGTGAGAAGTCGTGCTATGTCATACCAGGAAGAGGGCGACCCTCCGAGGGGACCTCCCGTTGACATCAACACGTGTGTGCCCTGCACTTCTGCCAACAAGAGCCCACACGGCCAGCAGACACGTCTCTAACCACCATGAAATGCAGAGCAAACCCACGACCCCAGTGAGGTGTTACGTCACACCTGTTAAGGCGGTTACCGTCAGAAGGACAAGAGAAAAGGCACCCCCGGTGCACTGTGTGTGGGAAAGTGCATGCTGCAACCACTAGGGAAAATATGGGTGTGCACCCAAACATTAAAACTCGAACTGCCGCGGGATCCAGCACGCCCGCTTCCGAGCACATATCTAAAGGAAATGAAATCAGTATCTCTATGAGGCATCTACATGGCCGTGTCCACTGCACCATTATTCACAGTAGCCAAGACACGGAAGCCACCTACGTGTCCTTGATGGATGAACGGATAAAGAGAATGCCACACACACACACACACACACACACACACATGTGCACTGGAACATTATCCAGCCACAGAAAAGGACCCCTGCCATTTGCGACAACGTGTTTAAATCTGGCCGGGATTAGACTAAGTGAAACAAGTCAGACAGAGAAAGGCAAACACTACATGACATACTCTGTAGGCGGAACCAAAGAAAATACTCACAGGGACAGAATAGAACGGTGGTTTCAGGGGTGGGGGGGGAGTGCAAATGGGAGCTACGGTTAAAAGGGCAGAAACGCTCAGTTGTAAAGAGGGTAAGTTCTGAGGATCTACTGTCCCGCACGGTGACTACGGCTAATAATTCAGTATCGTACCCTTGAAACTGCCGAGAGCAGATCTGGAGTGTCGGGAGCACTCACACACACGCGCAGGTCAGCCCGGAGAGCGGGCGGGTGTGCTGATGCTCTGGGTCTCGGGAATCACTCTAAAATGCACAGTATCAAATCATCACATGGTACACGAACCACCTACAATTATATTTGTCAACGACTCTACAATAAAGTTTAAAAAAACACATGTGCACTTGTACAAAGGGAAACCTGGAAAGGGAAGTTTACTGAACCACGACAGCGGTTGCAAGTTTTTTTCTAATGATTTTTAACTTCTTCTTTTTAATTTTCGGTTTCACTTGAATTGTCTACATGTACACGCATTACCCACATGTACACTGGAGGCACCGTTGTTTTCATTCCCTTAAAATAACAAGACACAGGATCTTTATAGAGCACTCTCTCATGGGCGGGAGTGGGGAACTGGCAGGAAGGTCGGCGATTTCCTAGGAATCCGGGGGTCCCGATGGATTCCAGGCTGCTCCCTCTCCCCCCAAGACTGTGGACAGGCATCTGCTGGAGAGACGGATGGGGAAGAAAGTAGAAGAATCAGGCTGGGAAGGAAATGCAAAGTTTCTAAAAGACCCAGCTCTGGGTCAGCCGCAGTTTCCTGCAGGCGTGATTTCTGGGACAGGGTCAGCCCCCACTCCGAAAAGCCACCACTGACCGAGGCATCCTGCCCCATGCGGCTAGTCACAGCCCGTGTGACATTTCATCCCTCCATGACGTCACCAACACTGGCCTGTCCCACTGGGCTGTGGGCTTCACCAAGACATGCACTGTTTTATTTTTGCTCACATTTCATCCTTATTGTCTGGCAAGGCCACTGACGCATTTTATGGCCCCAAAACTAAGTTCCCATGAGTGCTTAAGAGCACTGTAGCGTCAGTTTTTAAAAAACCAATTATAGCCCTTATCAGCTTGAGAAGCCCAACGTAAATTACCTCTTCATCTTCAGAATGCCTTTTGTGCTCTTGGCTTTGGCTGCATATTTATTTTATTTCATTATTTTTTAAAAGATTTTATTTATTTATTTGACAGACAGAGATCACAAGTAGGCAGAGAGGCAGGCAGAGAGAGAGGAGGAAGCAGGCTCCCTGCAGAGCAGAGAGCCCGATGCGGGACTCTATCCCAGGACCCTGGGATCATGACCCGAGCCGAAGGCAGAGGCTTTAACCCACTGAGCCACCCAGGTGCCCCTTGGTTGCATATTTTAAAGCAATAAATGACTCACTGTTTTCTGTTGACGGTCCTCTGACTCCGCAGCAGGGGAACTCCAGCAACACGCAGGAGGTTTCACTGTGGGAGAAGCTAAACACATAAATCCCCGAGTTTGGAAGCTTGAGACCCTCCTTCTCCCGGGGCGCGTCGCTTGCGCGAGCCAACACACCCATGTGGTTCCAACCAGTGAACCATGAACCAGCTGGGGGAGCTGCCCAAGGTCATGAACAAGGTTAACAGTAGCAAATCCATAGCATGGAGTTAGAGACCCAGAAACAGCCCTATTCAGGGCTTCAGTATCGGAGACAGTGGATCACAGGCTTCTAGAACGCGAGGCAAGGGGACAGGTGTATTTCCCCGCTGTGAGTACCAGGGAGGAGGAGAGCCAGGCAGAGGTGAGTGTGGGCTCTCCAACACCTCCAACACTGCGGGGAAGGCTCAGGAAGTAACCGTGTAAGAAAGGACGTTGCCTGAAAACTAAAACAAAACAAAACAAATGTTCTCTACAGTTGGAGGATTAAAAAGCGAGCTCCAGGTCAGGCATTAAGATCTTTTCAGCTGAGGGCGCTTTACCCGACCCAGCCTCAAGTTTGAGATGACGTCATACACACTAACAAGGACTCCTTGGTTACCTTTCTAAATGCCTTACTGCAAACTTGTTGCACAGATGTTTCAAATCAATCAAGTGTCCCCAGACTTTAGTCACGTGCTCACTGTGAAACATGGTCATTTGGAGCATTGGGCTATATTAATAGAAGCATATCTATCAGATCGTGGGAGGTCATAATCCCACTATAATAATCACAATACAATGAATATCCATTATTTCTTAACCCTTAGAACAACTGTGAGAGGCAGACAGCAGGGGAGGCCCTGTTTATCCCAGCGTCCAGAGGAAGAGGCACCAGCTGGGCTCTCAACTTTGGGAGATCGTTTCACTGCTGAGCGGTTACGAGACTTCCATGAACTGATCCATGAGAAATACCGACTTAGCATGGGGCCAGGCTTCAGTAAACAAATAGTAGCAATGGTTTGATTATTATTGACAGATGGAAATCCAAGATTCCTTTGCCCAAGATCCTGGCCATTGTAGGAGGTTGAGCTACGGTTCAAACCCAGTTTTGGTTTCTAATTTCTGATCCCTCCTTCACCGGCGTCTCAGCCGCCTTTTCCACACTCTGTCCTGCCATGACGACATCACACACAACACCTTCCCTTGACCCAGATATGCTGATGTGATTTCCCGTAATATCGATAGGTCTCTTTGTTTATAAATTAGGTCTTTCCACAATTACTTATATCTTCAGTGGTCCCCTGTCCACCTACTCTGCTGGGTAGATTCTCTCCACTCACAAAATCCTTAAACAAATGAAGAAATAAAACCACATGTTCTTCATCCTGCCTCCCAGTCAGGTCCAGGCCTGTCTTGCCCCGTCATGGCACACGCGTGTGCATGGTATCATTATTTACCCGCTCGGCCGGCGCTTCTCTTGAGCCCCTTGCAGTCTGGCTGAACTCGTCCTATTATCCTGAAGTGCAAGGGTCCCAGGGATAATCAGTAGATAGATGATAGTTAGATAGACGGAATGATAGACAGATAGATAGATGATAAATGGATGGATGGATAGACAGATATAGGTAGACAGAATGGTGGATAGATAGATATAGATAGATGGACAGACAGATGATGGATGGATGGACAGATATAGATAGATGGATGGATGGATGGATGGACAGACAGATATAGGTAATGGATGGATAGACAGAATGATGATAGAGGATGGACAGATAGTTATAGATAGACAGAGGAGTGGATGGATGGATAGACAGATAGATAGACAGCTACAGGTAGATATCCAATAGTTTCCTCTGTCTTCTGTCTCCACCCGGACCACACTAAGCAGCCCTAGGCAGCTTCCAGTGCCTGAGTCCATTCCTTGGCTTCCTGACCCCATTTTATATATTCTTGCTTTACTCCAAACTTTGCCAAATTGTCTGGTTTCTTTTCTTGACTTTTCTATCTCCAGTCTCCTGTCTCAATTTCTCTTAAAAATCAGAGAATTTCAGGATGATAGAGAACCTCAAAAGTCACATTTCAATCATCCTCTATTGTTTACACCCGCCCCGGCACCCCTCTCTAAATGCCCACGCACAAGGCAATGCACCTTCACCGAGCCACGATGTAGAAAGACCTATCTCTTATCCTATCAAAACTGGCTTCCTACAGTCTTTCTCAGTTCTGCTCCTTGAGGTCACCAAGAGCAGGCACGGTCCCTGTTCTCCATAAAATCGCTCCAGATACAGAAGGCTCTCGCTTTGCCCTGACTTTGCCCCAAAACCTTGAGGTTTCTTCTCTACAGATGGCAACGCAACTTTCTTCACCTGCAACTCATAAAATACGGTTTCTTACTCTCCGTTCGTCTGTCACTGAGCACATCCCAACCTACCTATATTTAAACTCCAAATTTGACTTGCCAGAGCCAACCAATTCAAAATACAGAGACACGCCTGCCTCCTTGGTTCTAGAGAAGATGCAGGTGGGAGGTTGATCCCCAACTGGAATGGTTCCAAGTAGATAGATGGATGGACAGATGGGTGGATACATGGATAGAGACAGAGGGGGAGGGGATTGATAGATTAACTGGATTCATACGTCAGAAGGAAAGTCCAGCGGCAGCGAGGAAAAACAAAAGCTGTTTACTTCGATGCTGGAAGACGACAAGAGCAGTAAACGTGACCGAATGTGTGCGTGGAGCCTGTGGCACGGCGTCGTGAGTGGGTGTGTGGATGGTGCCCACGTCTGGTGGTCCACTCCCTGTGGTCCTGACCTGAGTGACAGCTGTGTCCTGTCCACGCTTCGGTTTTCCACCGGCCACAACTTGCTCTCCAGAATGCCCAGATCTACTGTCCTCAAACCCTTACCACATTCTGAACTACCCTTTCCGACTCGGCTTCTTCCTGCACCCCGACCCCACACCTGGGAAGAATAGTGTCTTGTTCACAGTGGCAGTGCCAGGATCTGGCATGCGGCAACAGCTCCGCAAATACTAGTTCAACCCATAAGCAATTTGGTGAACGGATGAGGATGTAGGCTCACACACAGAAGAGGGTGAGCTCACCGGGATTTTCAAGGACCCGTGAGGCTTTGCCTGGGTTGTTTCGCCATCGTGTGGCCTTTTAGGGTATTGCAGCCAAAGGCCTACAGCTGGGCTGAACTTCACGACTGTTAGCCCAATCCGGGACAATTGTGTTTACCCTAGTGGCTGGTGGAATTGATTCAGAAGCTAATAAGACCTACTACACCCACCCGCGTCTCTCCTACCCATCATTTTGCATCTGTTTACACTCCTCACAGTCGGTGTTTCCCTGAGGTCCAGGTGGGACTCATTACACCTGTGTGCTAATGACTACTAATTCCACATCTCAGTCATAGTAGACCTCTTCCCCAAGTTTAGATTCCTCAAAGCTGCAGGCTTCTCTACAAACACAGCATTAGCTGCATCCCACAAACTTAGATATGTTGTATTTTGTTGTCTTGCCGATCAAAATGTTTTCTAATTTCCCCTTGATTTCATCTTTGGTCCATGAATTATTTATTAGTGTGTTTAGATATTTAGGGGTTTTATTAGATATTTTATTGCTATGGATTTCTAATTGAATTCCACTTTGTTCAGAGTACACTTAGCAGGACTTTGATCTTTTTAAATATTTCAAGTCTTGTTTCCTGTGTTGCCATATTGCCTTCTTAGTGAATGCATCACGTACACAGGAAAAGAGTATGTATTCTGCGATCATTGAATAGTCTATAAATAACAACTAGAAAAAGGTGGTGGGTAGTCTTGTTCAGATCATCCCGTCTTTACAGATTCTTTGTCAGTTTGCTCTACCAGTCGTAGAAAGAGGCGTAATGCTCAGCTCTAATTATGGAGTTACCTGTATTTTCCAATTCTGTCCATATTTGCTTTAGTATCTGAGGTTTTGTTATTAAGTATAAAAAAAATACTGAATCACTAAGCCTTTCTGATGAGTTGTTATTTTTATGATTATGATAATGAAATGTCCCTGGTAATGCTATGATATTACAATAATTATGCAAACCTTCTTATGCTCAACACTTGCTCACTTGCTCATGGGGTAGCTTTTTTGTTCCATTTCTTTCAACCTATCTTTGTCTTTCTATTTAAAGTGTGTCTTTTATACCAGCATATAGTTCGGTCTTGTTTTTTATCCACTTTGACAATCTCTGGTCCTTTTTTTGTTTTTTTTTCTCCATAATCTCTGGCTTTTAATTAGAGTGTTTAGACCATTTACATTTAATGTAAGTGTTGACACAGTTGGATTTAGGTCTTCCATATTATTATTTGTCTTCTCTTTGTTCCCTCTTCTCTTGTTCCTTTAATCCTCATTTCTTCCCTTCTTTTGGATAATCTAAATTTTTAGTATTTCATTTTAATTAATCTATGGGTTTTTCAGCTATATCCCTTGTATGTTCTTAGTTGTTGCTTTATGGATTAAAATATGTATACATTTTTTTACATTTGATGTACAGTTAATCTCCTACTTCAAGTAAAATGTAGAAGACTTTCAGACTTTCTGACCACCATCCTACTGATCTTTATGTTTGAGTTGTCTTAAGTATTATGTCTGCATTCACTGAAAACCCCACCAGACCATACTATACTTTTTTCTTTCAATAGTCATAAGTGTTTAAAGAACTTCAGAGGAAGAAAAATAGGCAGGTATATTACCCAAGCTATTTGTCATGACTTTTCCTTTATTAATGAAGATTCAAGTTTCTCTCAAGTGCCATTTTCCTTCATCATGAAAAACTGTGCTTCACATTTTGGTCTATGAGTGATGTTTTCTTAGTGTGCCTTTACCAGAGAATATCTGAAGTTTGCCTTTATTCCTGAAAGATATTTTTGGTTAGTATAGAATTCTGGAGTGACAGTTCTCTTCTTTCAGCATTTTGAATATGTTGTTCCTTTATCTTTTGGTCTTCATGGTTTCTAATATGATGTCCATGGTCATTCAAATTATTGTTTCCCCATAAGGATTTGTTCCATTTTTCTCTAGCTGCTTTAAAGAATTTTTCCTTATCTTTGGGTTTCAACAAGTGGGTTATGATATGTCTAGGCATAGTTTTCTTTGTGCTTATCTTATTTGGGGTTCATTGAGCTTTTTGAGTCTATAAATATACATCTTTCACCAAATTTGGGAAGCTTTCAGCATTATCTCTTCAAATACTTTTTCTGCATCAATCTCTCTTTCTGGATGCTCTGGATGTTCTGGAACTGTAGTGATACTTATTTTAGACCTTTTGACATTTCCTCACAGGTCTCATTTCTTCCTGAGATTCTTTTTTTTTTTTTTTTAATAATTGCCCTCTGTTCTTCAGACTATTTTTATTGCTCTAACTCTAAGTTCACTAACAGTTCATTCTGTCATCCCCATTCTGATGTTAAGCCCATCCAATGAATTTTTAACTTCAATAACTTTATTTTTCCAAAATTTCCTTTTGGTTCATTTTAATAATTTTAATTTCTCTACTATTAATTTCTATCATTCTGTTTATCTCAAAATTGTTTACCATTAGTTCTGGAACATAGTGATAATAACTGATTTAAAGTTCTTTTCTCATAATCTCCATGTCTGGATATCTTGTGGTTGGCATCTGTTTATTGCTTTTTCACTTGAGGATGTATTTTCCTGATTCTTGAGATGTTAAGCCATTTTGGATTATATCTCAGACATGTGAATGTTATGTTGTTTTGACTCTGAGTTCCATTATGATCTCTTGAATAATATTGACGTTCTGTTTTATCCAGCCGTCAACATACATAAATTCTCAGACCACTGCAGGCAGCTATGATGCTAAACAATTACAGCTGATTGTTTTTGACAAATGCCCTGAGGATAAGATTATCACTACTGAAAAGCTCTGAGTCTGATTAAATAAACACCAGTTCTGTGATTAAGTACTTTCCAGGGACTCACAGGTCAGTCAATGAAGATTCTCTTGGTTGCTTCCAAGTGTGGGAAATTATGAATAAAGCTGCTATAATCATTCATGTGCCGGTTTTGTATTTATCTTTTGGGAGGAGGTTTGCACTAACCATATACGCTCACTACTATCTGCTCTCCTGCTGATTAAAATTAAAATCTCTGGACAAAACAAAACAGGTAACTACTTTGAACTCTGGAAAATAAGCCAAAGCAGATGGTTTTTGAAGCAGAGTAAAAAAAGTTGGAGAAATGACATGAAATGGAGTAAGCTTCCTGTTTATTTTTACCAAGGACACCAGGACAACAAAATGGGAGAATAGTTTTTTCAACAAATGGTGCTGGAAACAACTTGATATTTACATGCAAAAAAGAAAAAAAAAGATGAAGTTAACTCCCTTTCTCACACCATTCACAAAAATTAACTCAAAACATATCTGAGATCAAAATATAATAGCTAAAAATATAAAACTTTTTTTTTATTTGACAGAATGAGAGAGCACAAATGCAGCAGCAGGCAGAGGGAGAAGCAGGCTCCCCACTGATCAAGGAGTCCGATGCAGGGCTCGATTCCAGGATCCTGGGATCGTGACCTGAGCCAAATGCAAGTGCTTAACCATCTGAGCCACCCAGGCGCCCCTAAAAAGAAAGCAAAGTAGTAAATCTTCATGATATTGGTTGGCATCGTTTTCTTAAATATGACACCAAAAGCACAAAAGCACTAGTAAAAAAATTTTTAAATGGATAAATTGGACTTTGTCAAAATTAAAAATTTTGTACATCAAAAGACATCAAGAAAGTGAAAAGATAACCTACAGATGGAAGAAGCATTGGCAAATCATATATCTGATAAGGGATCTGTATCCAGAATATATAAAGAACTCTAACAACTCCACAGTGAAAGAACAAATAATTCCATTTTTCTACCATGTCAAAGATTTGAATAGGTATTTATCCAAAGACGTAGAAATGACCAGCAAGCACATCGTGTTGGTCAGCTTGGGCTGATATAACAAAGTACCACAGACCAAGTAGTTTCAACAGCAAACATTTATTTCTTACAGTCCTGGAGCCTGAAAAGTCTAAAACCAAGGCATCAGCAGATGCAGTGTCTGGTGAGGATCTGCTTCCTGCTGACAGACCGCTGTCCTCTCACTGTTTCCTCACGTGACAGAAGGGGCAGGAAAGCTCTCTGGGGTCTCTTTTATAAAGGCATGAATCCTGTTCACGAGGGCTCCACTTTTATGACCCGATCACCTCCCAAAGTATCATCACACTGAGGATCAGGATTTCAACACATGAATTTTGAGGGAACACCAACATAACACACATGAGATATGTTGGACATAATTAGTCAGCGGGGGATGTGAATCAAAACCACAATGATATATATACTATTTGATATCCACTAGGATGGCTAAAACTTTAAAAAGAAAGACAATACCAATGGTTGGCAAGAACGTGGATGACTCGGAAGCCTCGCACATCACTAACGGGATTGCAAAATGTTGCGGCAATTTGGGAAACATGTTGGCAGTCCCTGAAATATTAAATATAGAGTCACCATATGACCTGGCATTTCTCCTTCTAGGAATATGGCCAAGAGAAATGAAAACATATGTCCACACGAAACTTACATGTAAATGTTCATAGTGGCATTATTCACAACACCCAGAGAGTGGAAACAACTCAAATGCCCACCGAAGGATGAATGGATACACAAAATGTGATGTATCAGTACAGGGGATTGTGATTCATCAATAGATGGGAATGAAACCCCGGCACAGGCTAGAACATGGGTGAACCTTGAAAACGTAACGCTGAGTGGAAGAAGCCATGACAAAGGAACACATAGCTTATGGTTCCTGGTATATGAAACCTCCAGAACAGGCAAATCCACAGAGATAGAAAAACAGGGTGGTGGTTTCCAGGAGGTGGGGGGAAGGAGGAATGTGGAGCGACAGCTGACAGCCATGGGTGGTGAACACATGGGAAAGCCGGATGGTCATGCCAGTTGCACAGTCTCGAATACACTAACACTCTGAATTACACTGAAATATGGTGAATCCATAGTATGCGAATTTTAGCTCAATAAGGCTGTTATTTAAAAGCTGAAGTAACATTTTCCCCCATCACAACGATAATGTCTGAAAGCTTGCTAAAAGGCCATGCTGACAAGAATGTGGATAAGAAGGGACTCTATCTGCTGAGGGGAGGGGTCATGAAAATTGGTGCAGCCTCTTTCATGGGCAACACTGTAGTTTCTGTCCATATTTAATGTGCATACACCCAGAATTTCAAGTTCTAGAAAAACACTCAGTAAATTCATATCTGTACGAAACTGACCTTGCAGCTTAGGGTCGCTAATGCATGAAGATATAGAGGAGACATTGTTGCACTGACAAAATTCTAAACAGTTCTGAGGGTTAGTTAGTAGTATTGTATCAGTGTTAATTTCTTGATGTCCATAGCTATGTAAAGGCTATATAAGGTTTCAATGCCAGAATAAGCTGGATAAATGTTCTTCGGAACTTTCTGCAGTACTTTTACTACATTTTCCTTACATCTAAGATTTTTACAAAATAAAAGGTTTAAAACACCTATATAGTTTTGGTTTGTTTTTTTTTTTAAAACAAATGTGTGTCTTGTCAAAACATAGCTATTTGTGTGGAAGTGAACACCGAATTCAGGAGAGCGGTCTCCTACAGTTAGAGCAGTTGGAGAATACAGTCAGGGAGAGATACTGAGGGGTGACTGCAACTCTTCTTGAAAGAGTTCACTTTAGCAGCTGCACAATGGATTTTCAAGTGTTTCTTGCACTATTCATTGAAATTTCTGTGTATATATTTCTCCTAACAGATCAGTAACAGGCAAGTGCACAAGAAAAAGACAACACAAAAAATTTGCTCTTAATTTCATAAGTCCACAAATGTCCTTGAACCCCCACAGACTGCAGGATCAACGCCCTCGGTTTGAAGAACATTCCAGTGCTCTTGAGCCCATTCGCTGCACAGAGGCACTCTTCACTCCACTGTCTGATGCACCCAAAGAGGGACGCATTTCTGCTGGGACGCCCCTCTGTCCCTGGGAGGGAGGCAGGGGCTGTCTGGTGGGATGGAGACGGAGGGAAGCCCTTTGAACGAGCATTTGTTCTGTGGCGAGAGCCGTCCTCCTGTTCACAGAGAGACACCACCTGCCCCTTGGAAAGGTGCTGGGAGCTTCTCTGCCTGGGCTCCCCACACTGGTGTGAACTATTTTTGTCCATATTGATGACTCATAGCTTCAACTGAAAACAGCCAGTCCCTAGCAACCGTGCATTATTTTTTCCCCCAGACATGTCCAACTTCTCTGGATTCCTATGGAGACTGTTATTTTCTCCCGCCTTCAAACTTTGCATGCGGCGCAGGGCAAAATCTTCACAGCTTTCCCACTTCTGATCAGGAGATGTGGCTGTGGATTGGGCCAAAATCGGGGCGGAAAAGCAGCTGCGGACCCAGGTTCCCCGAATAGGCAGGCTGCTTTTGTACTTTTTAGACCTTAAGGGACAAGGCACCAGGAGTAATGCTGGCTTCCTCTCAGCTTTTATTAACTGCCTCCTGGCCTCCAAAGGCCACTTAGATCGTGGACCAGGCCCGGGAGGTTCACGCGGCCTCCTGGTTCTAGATCCCACACTGAACATCCACAAAAATAGGACAGAGAGCAAGATGAAGAGGAACGGGAATAAACAGGACAGAAACTGAGCTGTTGTCCCAGCACGTCTTCTTTGGAGCTTGGTTCCCATGGATTTCGTCCACCATCCGGCCCGCGTGTTCCTGAGCAGCATTTTGCTTTTGCGAACCCAGTCCCCGCAGCGAAGTGCTCCCCTCCTCATCCCGCAGGCCATCACCCGTGCTCTGTCCTTCCTTGTCCTTCCCTCTGGCCAGACCTTGGTCCCTGGCCAGCTCCTGTGGGCCTGGCTGATCTAACACGGATGGCGCCTGGAATTCTGAAACCAAGCCCTCTTCTGAGCACAGCCCAGAACCCTAAGTAGCAGAATCCATTCCTTGACTTTAAGATCCCTCCAGGCCCCAACAACTCCCAACTCCAACTTCTCTAGATGGTTCTCGGACAAACCCACTTGGGACCTGCCCAGCTACCTCCAACAGTGGGTCTGGAATTGCGGCGTTTCTCGCCCCAGGGGTTCTCCTCCCGGACCTCTAGCCCCACACGTGGTGCCTGTGTTACCCTTTTGCTCCGCGCGGACCCGGGAGTCATTCCCGCCACCCCTCAGGTCAGCAAAGCTTATCCACTCTTCCAGGAAAACCTCGCCCCGGGGCTGCAGGGCCAGGAGCCATGGCTCCCCCGGCACAAGGTGTGGCCTCGGGGGCCCCACAGAGCGCTGGGGCGGCTGGGCTAGTGCCACGGCGCCACTTCATGCAGGGGAGCGGGGATGAGGCCGCCAGGAGTCGTCACAGTGGCCTCGGCAGCGACGGGGTCTGGGGGATGACGGCCCGTGGGCTAGGCAGCAGCGGCCCTGTGCGCGAAGGCTGCTGCGGAGACCGCCCTGGGCGGTGCTTTATTTAGGGAGGAGAAGAGTCAGCGGAGCGGGGTTCCCGCAGCAGGTGCAGGGCGGGAAGCGCGGGAAACCAGCCCCGCACCGGGACACCGGGCTACTCGCGTCACCTTGCTACCTCGCCGGGTCCCGGGCGGAGGGCGGCCAAGTCCGAGGGTGTGTGAAAGTTCGCACCTTCCCAAACCGCTGAGTCACACAGGTCTGCTCGCCTGCACGTCCCACCCCGGTTTCCAGCAGACACGCGGGACCATAAACAGTTTGTTTGTGCGTCGTCTCCATGAGGCTGACCTCCCTTCTCAGAAACACAAGCCCCTTGTGCGGCCCGTCGGAGGAGCCGCGCGGCAGCGAGAGCGCACGGGGCGCGCTGGCCCGGCCTCACCCCAGATTCCCGGGGGCGCGCGGGGCCGCTGAGTCATGGCGGCGGATGGTGGTACGTGACACCTGCCAGGTCCGCAGCCCAGAGGGCGACAGGCTGCCCGCGGCGGGGCGGGGGAGCAGGTGCGGGGAGCGGGGCAGCCCTGTGCCCGAGCCCCCGCCCCTGCGTCCGCCCCGCAGCAACAGGGCGCGGGCACTCAGCGGGCCCCGCTCTCGGCACTGCTGCGCCGAGTGTTTTCTGAAGGGACTCGGGGCTGCCTTTCCCGGGCGGGGGAGCGGACGCACGGCTTCATTACCAGTTGATCAGTACGAATGTCCGTTGTTACCCCGCAAGCTTTTAGCTGTCGCGGGGATGCGGTTTCCTCGTTGGCAAAAGTGGGATGAGAAGCTCTTGGCAAGACTGAAATAGGGATTAGAAGTGACTGTGCGTATCTGTATACGTGAGTGCACGCGTGTAAGTGCGTGTATTATAGATGACCGTGTGTGTGCGCGAGCGTGCGTGTGCACGGAAATGTGGATGCCGCGGACTGTACACACTGTGCGTGTGTGAGTGTCTCGTGGACACACGCGTGGAAGCATTACGAATCCTCACAGACGTGCGTTACGTGTGAGCTGCGCGTGCTGTCACGTGTGTTTCCATGGACGTGTGTGTACATGGGTGAGTATGTGCTGTGCTGTGTATACATGCGTGTGCGTGGGGGCGTGCGTGCGCGTGTACTGTGCACACGTGTGTGGGTGTGCACTTGAACATGTATACCACGTGTAGAACGGTTGTCCCATGATCACTTCCTGGCCTGGGCCGGTGTGCTCAGACTAACGCACTCTGAACAGTCTAAACCACTGCCCGCCTCCCCCAGCAGGTCACTGTGACTACACCTGTGAGCCCGCACACCCCGATTCTCTTCAGTCACCCCCGGACCCCTCGCCCAGATGCTCAGGACGCCCTGCGCCAGGCACTCCCCAGTCTGACCCAATTTTCTACCCTTCCGTACCTTCCCCTGCACAGCTGAAATCTTCCTTTCTACTTTAAATGTGTGTCGGTTTACTAGTGTAGAAATAACATGTAATAAATTGTCCATATTTAGGTTGTATTATTTGATGTGTTTTGACATGTGGACCCTCCTGTGAAGTCACTACCACACTCAGGATCACGAGGGTGCTCGGCACACCTGAAATTTTCCCCTCGCCTGGTGTGATCCATCTCCCTCCCAGCTTCCACGCTGCACCCGCAGATAGGTTTTCTGTAACTAAATACTACCTTGTATTGAACAGAATTTTAAATAAGTGAAATAACACACCATGTACTCTTTACTGTCTGGATTTTTAATGCAGCATAGTTATTGTAGGATCACTCACTGCTCTTTCATTTATCAATAATTTGCTCTTTTTTGTCACTGAGTATTACTCCACGGTGCGGCTAAACCAAAAATGATTATCCGTTCACCTGCTGAAGGGCATTTAGGCTGTTTTCAGTTGTTCCAAATATATTCTGTGAATGTTGTGTGCCTGTATTCTGTAGAACAAAATGCTCATTTTTCTTGAGCAAGCATTTAGCAGTAGAAGTGTTGGGTCACATGGAAGATACCTCCGTAGCTGTTTAAGAAACGATGAAATATTTTCAAGTAGATGTCCTATTTTGCATTGCTACAACCAGGCTGTGGAAATTCCCATGTTTTTGCCAGTACTTAATATGGTCAGTCTTTTTAATTTTAGCCATCATAGCAGCTGTGTAGTGGTTCCTTATTGTGGTTTCAATTCACATTTCTATAACAACTAATTACATTGAGCGTATTTCCATTTTTATTTGCTATCTATACATCTTATTTAGTAAGATGTCTCTTAAAATCTTCCGTACATTTTTATTGAGTTGCTTGCTTTCTTATCACTTAGTAGTAAGAGTTATCTATATGTACAAATTCTTTGTTGGATATACACTTTACAAATATTTTCTCCCAGTCTGTGACTTGCCTTTCATTTCCATTACAGTGTGTTTTAGAGCAAAAGTTTTCACTTTGAGGAAATCAAATTTA
This sequence comes from Meles meles, assembly GCF_922984935.1. Classification (NCBI taxonomy): domain Eukaryota; kingdom Metazoa; phylum Chordata; class Mammalia; order Carnivora; family Mustelidae; genus Meles; species Meles meles. The sequence goes on along the minus strand of NC_060070.1, from coordinate 3,084,062 downwards.
TTGATTTTACTTGTATGTCTTTTATAATTTCTGGTTTTGGGGACCATTTAATGAAATTTTGCCAAATTCAAAATCACTTAGATTTTTCTCTCGTTTTCTTCTAGAAATGTTACAGTTTTATCTGGTACATTTGGACCCAAGATGTATTTCAAGTAGATACTTTACATTTTTTTGAAGATACTTATTTATGTATGTATTTATTTGATAGTAGGAGAAAGAGAAAGAGAGCAAGAGAGCACAAACAAAGGGAGAGGCAGAGGGAGAAGCAGACTCCCTGTTGAGAAGGGAGCTTGTTGTAGGGCTCAATCCCAGGACCCCGGAATCATGACTTGAGCCAAAGGCATCTATCTTCGACATCCCTCAAGTTGATGCTTTAAATGATGTGAGGTAAGGGCTTACATTTTCGTTTTTGTTTTCTGTGGCTACCAATTGTCCTAGTATGATTTGTTAAGGAGATTATCCTTGAATTGCCTTGGTACCTTTATCAAAAATAAATTGATTATAGATATATGGGTCTATTTCTTCACTTTGCATTTATATTTTTCTTTTCTTTGCTTTTTTTTTTTAAGAAAAGATTATATTTATTTGAGAGAGAGCGCATGAAAAAGAGATAAGGAGCAGAGGGGAGGGATAGAGGGAGAAGCGGGCCCCCTGCTGAGCAAGGAGCCCAATGTAGAACTTGATCCCTGGACTTTGGGATCGATGACCTGAGCCAAAGGCAGAGCTTAACTGGCTGAGTCACCCAGGCGCCATCCATTTATATTTTCCTATCTGTATGCCAATATCACATGGCCTTGATTAATGTAAATATATAATGTTTCTTTAAATTTTAAATTGTTTAAGATAAATGAACCAAATCTGTTCTTTTTCAATGTCACTTTGACCATGTTAATTCATTTACATTTCCATTTAAATTTTATAATTAGCTTTTCAACATCTACACTAAAAACCCTGCTGGGATTTAATTTGAGTTGCCTTGAATCCATAGATCAATTTAAGGAGAACTGACATCCTAATATACCATCCTTTCATCCATGGACATAGTATATCTCTCCATTTATCTACATCTCCTTTTAAATTTCTCAGCAGCAAGATATTACAAATAAGATAAATGTCCATAATTAGGTAATACAGATTGTAATGCATCCATGTTATAGCAGGTAAGAGACATGTATTATTGGACAAAATAGAAAACTCAAATTACAGTAGATTAAAAAGATTAAAGTTTAATTTTCTGTAATGTGTAAATCTTAAAAGAGGCAATTCAAGACTTGTGTGGAAGATTTGTGATGGTTTTAGAGACCCAGACAGCTGTGTATTTCTTCCCTATCAACCTTACCACATGGCTTCCATCCATAATCAAGGAGATTGCTAGAATTACAGTCAATTCATCCATAGTACAGACAGAAGGTCAGAGGAGGGTGGGGTTGGGGGTTACTGCTTACACACAGTACGAAGTTTAGGACGTGGCTGAGAAAAATAGAGTAGAAATGAATAATAATTGAAAGAAGTAAGTGTAGGGGGCACCTGGGTGGCTCAGTGGGTTAAGCTGCTGCCTTCGGCTCAGGTCATGATCTCAGGGTCCTGGGATCGAGCCCCATGTCCAGCTCTCTGCTCAGCAGGGAGCCTGCTTCCTCCTCTCTCTCTGCCTACCTCTCTGCCTACTTGTGATCTCTCTCTGTCAAATAAATAAATAAAAATCTTTTAAAAAAAAGTGTAAAAGGTGGCCTATTCAAATGACATGCAGGTAAGATACAACAGATATGTTCTCCCAAAAGGGAGAACCAAATAACAGAGCAAAATGCCAAACTATATGTTATAAAGAACTATGTTATAAATTACAAACTATAAGAAATTTAAAAATAGATTCAATAAATTGAAAAGCCTACTGCATCCATGGAGAAACAGACATGGAACAATCCAGAAGTTACTGAGAAACGATGGTAAAGAAGAAACCTTTAAACGTCCGGAAAGAGAAGATGAAGTCATCTGTGAAACGACCAGACTGGCTCTAGAATAATCCCCAGCATGTTCCATCCATCAGTGAGGCAATATCTACAGATCCTTAAGAAAGAAGGTGTGGTTGATAGAATTTTTTACCCAAACAAATTGTTATTTAAGGCATAAAAGAATAGAGTGAACAGATAGAAATAAAAGTCACTGCTAGAACAGAATTGAGAAGTCCCGTTACTAAAAGTAACACCTAAAACAAGACAGCAGAAACACACAGATCAACTTAGTGGGGAATGTGTTCTAAATAAGCAATAAAGAGTAAATGTAACACAAAAAGTATAACAAAGTGAATATTAAAAATATCTTCCATAACAATAAATGCAATTGAACTAATCTTATTTTTATTTTTATTTTTTTAAATATTTTATTTATTTGACAGGCAGAGATCACAAGCAGGCAGAGAGGCAGGCAGAGAGAGGGGGAAGCAGGCTCCCCACTGAGCAGAGAGCCCGACTCGGGACTCGATCCCAGGACCCCGAGACCACGACCTGAGCCGAAGGCAGTGGCCCAACACACTGAGCCACCCAGGCGCCCCGAACTAATCTTATTTTTAAAAGACAGACTCTCAGATTGGATCCAAAGGCAACCTCACATATGCAATATACTAAAAACAAAATAAAACCACCAAAAATGAAACACACCTGAGAGAGAAACTGGTAACAGTTTCCACCTGCGGAACGGCGCCACCATCTGAGGTGAGACAACACGTGTTCTCTGCGGACTGCCCTGCATGCGTTAGGGTCTTAAGTTCCATGTTGCCACGACCAGGAAGGTGCAGTCAATTAAATAGGCAGGTGAACCACAGCAGCCGTGGGGTGGGGTGGGGGCAGCCTGAAGAAGGCACGTGAATTCAAACTACTTTCAAAACATGCTGTGACCAAGCAACAGATTTCTGCAGGTCAGACACATAGGACCAGAGTTTCTGATCCTGTTTTTCTTAAAAGAAGGAAGTGTTTGCCTAGGATGTAAAGTAAGATGGGAGTTACTACATTCCAAACACTGAGTGAGATGCCGTGCAGAGGGGAGGAGGGCGCGTGACATGGACAGTAGGTTGGGGCTGGCAGTGGTGGGCGGTGGAGAGGGCAGTGAGCCAAGCAGCTCTGAGCTCTGATCATGTAAGTGTACTGTGTCTCCATCCTATCACACTGTGAGTTTCATGTTCATAATTCTCTATCTGCCGCCGTGCATCGTGTTTCGAAGAGAGTCTGCCTAGAGTCACACAAAATCATCAGCTTTGGAATCAGATGAGCATGAGTTCAAATCCAACCAGTTCCTGCAAGCCCTGTTCACAACAGCTGTGCTATTCAGCTTCTTCCAGAGACACTAAGATGTGTGAAATATTGAGGGCAACACGTACACACCCTGATGTTTATCTTTAGGATATTATATTTACCATGGATGCTTGCCAGTACAACCAAATCAGGAGGGAGTGAAGACCCCTCCCCAGGTGCTGGTGGCTGTCCTCTCTCCGGAGGGCCCCATTGCTCAGCTCTCCCCCAACCTCCATCTCCACCACCACTTTCCATCAGCCCAGAACTGTAAGGTTTTCCTTTAACCTGGTAAAACATCCAGCATGAGGTGCAGAACAAGAGAACCACTGTTAACTTGGGCACAGTTACCTTTCCAAGCCACTAAACCCACTGTTTGCCCTTGGAGCCCTGAGGTCAGACCTGTTTACCTTCATGAATAACCAAGCATTCAGGAACACACACAGATTCTGTTTGCCTCGTCTGGAGAGAATGTTCTCACAGTCAGGAGTGGAATAAGTGCGAGTCATAGATCACCGTCTTCACTTGACATTTCGGATCCGTGGTCACCTGACCCAGCCCCCAGAGAGAGATGCTGGACCGCTGGACACCTCTAATTAAAAGTTATGAGACCTAAAAAGTGATTTGGAAACCAATGAAAAACCCACTTAGAGAATTCCGACCACATTATCTTTCTAAAAGTTCCATTGGCAAAAAAAAATTCCAGAATATTTATAATCTTTTCTGTGAAGTTTCATGTTATCCACTGGAAATTGTTTCCAATGGGTTATGTGTTATGACATTAACTTACCAAGATAAATAAGCAATGGTTTCTTTTCAGAATACTTTTAACTTAGATATGTGTGCAATTGTGGGCAGCTGAGCCAGGTGTCGTCTGTTTGAGACAAAAACCGTCACGCTTGAAAGAGTTATGCTGGTTAAAAAGAATCTAGAATGACTTTAAAATAATCCAGACTAACCCAACAATTTAATGTTAATTTAGTCACACTAGTGGAGAGGGATCACATTACATGTAACTGTCTTGCTGCTGTAAATGTCCAGGGCATGACGTACTTGAAACACCATAGACTTTAGAGACAGAGAGACCTTGATTTTACTTTGAACATCATTAATTATGCAAGCGTGGACACATGTCTGAAAACTCCAAGCTCCAGTATGATTATAAAAGTAGAATTACTGGGGCACCTAGCACCTGGGTGGCTCAGTGGGTTAAAGCCTCTGCCTTCGGCTCAGGTCATGATCCCAGGGTCCTGGGATCGAGCCCCGCATCGGGCTCTCTGCTCAGCGGGGAGCCTGCTTCCCCCTCTCTCTCTCTGCCTACCCCTCTCCCTACTTGTGATCTCTCTCTAGCTGTCAAATAAATAAATAACATCTTAAAAAAAAAAAAAGTAGAATTACTTGACACCTACCTCATCTAGGTCACCAGGGAAACAAATAGCTATGAGAAAGCATTTCCTTGGCATAAAACTGGCCCGTTAGTCTCCCTTTTCCCTCATCTGGTTTTTCCAACATTTACATCTGGAATTTTGGAACCAGTGGTATCCCAGAAGCCCCTCTGTGTCCATTGTATGGCGTGCACATCGGAACGGCACCTGTCTCACAGGGTTGGTGTGAGGCAAAATGAGAACACATCATTACGTGTAATTCCCAGCACAGAGTGAGTGGGTCTGTAGATGTAGGCTATAATGACCCTACTTCTTCACAGTTTTCTGAAGGGTCACTATCTGCAAGAGAAACAGGAATGACAGTGTGAGACGTGCCCGAAAGAGCAGGAAATGAGACGCTCGTGAGGGAAGAACAGAAGCAAAAACTCTCTGTATGGTGGAAAGAAAGTACATTCGACCAAGGTAGAGGATGAGCGCATACTCATTTCAGAAAGAGAAAGCATAAAAGCACACAGTGCACTTACTTCTAGTGGTGGGACAAGGTGCTTGAAACCATCCTAAAGACTTAAGCCATGATGCTGACGTTTTCTGGAAAGACTGACACATACATCCTGGACACACTTCCAAAACCAAAAATCAGGCCGTAGAACTAAGTCATGCAACAAAGTATTTTAGTGGAGTAGTACAGTAAACTAAAAATTGCAACAAATTACTCGAATTTAATGACTGCTGACAATGTTTCTAGTAGGCAATTCCTGTTCGCTTTGCATGCTCCTAATTCAATAGGATTCTTCTGGAAAAGACAAAACGAGGTTGTTTCTAAATCTAAAATAATTTAAGTGTGCTCTTTCTGGAATCTCATCACGATATGCTGAAAAACATAAAACCGGCTTAGAAACAGTCTGAATTCACACAACACCGGTCTTTGGCTCGTTCGTGAGGGTGTGCAAGATCCTGAAAGCGTCTGCCTTCCCGTGAGCGTCACTTTTACAGGTAAGTCACGGCCCGTCCGCGGCAGTCTTTGCAACACTGTCCGGAGAAGACGAACGCAACCCACGGGTCAGTCACAGTTAACTACGTGTCAAAGGTAAAGCATTTAGCCACTGTCCAGACAAGCCACTTGCTTCAAAAACATGTGCCATTTAATTAGAGCACAGCCCGCCTCCTGTTTTTCCGCCCAGCTTCATCCGTCACTCAGCCCCAAGGAATTTTCCTCAACGCTGTCCGAACTATGTGGTTTTCCTGATGGGGAGATTCTCCTACGGAGGTGAGGAATGACATGCATTTCCCACACTTGGCCTCGAAGAGCAGAGCACACAGACAGGGACGGGCATGGGGACGCTGCCTGCAGCAGAGTGAGGCCCTGCACTGCCGCCCTGCCCCCACCCATCCCTGCTCCCATCCCTGCCCCCACACACCCTGCTCCATCCCTGCCCCCCACCCACCCCCACGCCCCAGCCCTGCCCCCCACCCACCCCCACGCCCCAGCCCTGCCCCCCACCCACCCCTGCTCTCCCCCATGCCCTGGCCTCATTCTAACCCCGCCCCCACCCTCACCACAACCGCACACCAGCCTCCGTCACCTGTCCCCACACCCATCCCTTCCCTATACCACGCCTCCACCTGCATCCCAACACCCCTCCCCACACTGTCCTCCGTCCCCACCACCAACCCATTCCCAAACCCCACCGCCCTAGAAAACTAGTACAACTTGAAAGCAGAAATGGAAGAGGGGGATAAGCCACAGCACCCGGTACACCGTGGAGGAGCGTGAGTCAAAGTCTACGCTGACGACCGCGTTCCTCACCGGGAACCCAGAAAGACGCTCCCTTGGCCACCACCCGTGTTTCAACATGTCAGCGTCCCTGAGGTTGGAAGTTGCGTTATCTAGAGAACTTTCTGTCACCTGCGTGGCACGTGAGGGCTTACACGGCCCTCCCTCGCCTCGGTCTCCCCCTGCGCCCTGCCCAAGCTGCAGGCAGCCCCGTGACGTGGTTCTGGCCGATGGACCAGACGCAGCTGGTGCCGTTGCCATGTTTCCCCCGGAAACATGGACCGGGAGCCTGGAAACAGAGTCTGTGTGACAAGGGGACACATAAGGATTAACTCCCACATGGTCAAGACCGTGGAGCAGACAGAGAAGAGAAACCAGGCTCATAACAACAAGCCGAACTTCCTCGTCAGTCCTGGCCTGCGGCGCACCCTCTCTCGTTGCGGAATGCAAAGAAAGTCCAATTTCCCAGTATTGTTTGCAGTCAGGTGACTTTTGCAAAACTCCTACCTCTCCTGGGTACAAAGAAAGATGATTCCGAGCAGAGTGTCTGACCCCATTTGGTTAAGTGGGAGCCATGAAGTCAAACACAGGCACTTATTGAGCGACATGGACTTTGAGTTGTGACGGGCTTCGTGGAAGAATCACGAGGGGAAGGCGCTCAGGACGGGCTCCCGGAGTTCAGCGACGATGTCGCAGCAAGCCTGGACCGACACACTAACCTATAGCCACCTGCCTTCACACGTACCAGGGCCGGTCTAGCCAAGATCCAGGAAAAGCAAGTTTCTGTGAAGACTGAGTGCACCCAGCAGGCCAGCGGGTCGGGCTGAAACCCCGCTGCACCCTGTGCGGCCCGTCCAGCGCGGCCGCCGGCCCAGAAAAGATTTCTCATTCCGACACGACAGGGCATCCATACTGGCTAAAGCCAGCCCTGGAAATGCCTTCCAGGGGAGAAAGACCGCGGTCCTGAGGACTCACAAAATTAGGACAGAGGCATAGTGAGGGATCTGGAACCCTGCCTCAGTGTCTGGGAAGGAGAGTCAGTGTATCTGGGTTCTTACTCAGGTGAGGCCGCAGAAACTCAGACTACACGGTTAACCGCATAGAAGGGGACGGTCACGCCAACGACTATGCATTTAACTACAGGTTAAGTCCATGTTTCAGAAAGAAGTGCTGGGGGAGCTCCGAATTATGATCATCAGGACTTTAAAAATCGAGAAGTTCCATTGGAAATGAGCACACGCGCAGACAGGCTACCCTGGGAGAACAAGTGTGTCATAGAGACGGAAGTGTATCATCAGCAACTCTGCCCTTGCCTGCCTGGTTGCAGACCCACGCACGTGCACACACACACACGTGCACACACGCGCACGCACATGTGCACACACGGGGAAGCGCTGCTCATGGAAAGCATGGCCTTACCCCTGCTCTCAGCGGCCGGCCGGGAAGAAACTCGTTTCACTGAAAGACGAGCAGCTCAGTGTGCAGACATTCAAACGACAAGGCAAAAAGGAATCCGTGGAAAGGAAACGGAAAGCGTTTGGTGCGTGAGCAACACATCCGGCAAGTCCTGCTTCCGGTCCCTAAAAACAAATTCCTGAGGCCACTCACTCCAACCCAACACGAAAAAGGAGATGAGCTACGGAAGAACAGCGGTTGTCCAGAGTTCGGAGCAGACAACGACGCGTAAGGGACCACACGCTAGAAAGTGACAAGCCATCGTGGGAAGGAGGACGCCCGGGAATGCTCACCTCCACATCGGAAGAGCAGGCACAGGAGGAAGCTGGGACGGACGGAGGCAGGGGACAGTAAGGGCGAGACCTACGTCAGCATGGCCGGAGCCCTGAGCGGCCTGAGCCACAGGCCAGTCCTGCACCACGCCTCCCACTGGCCCCCACCCCGTGCCTCACTGGGTGCTGAGGGGGAAAAGCCAAAATGGGGGAGGAGGGCCATGCAGGGATCCGCTCGGATGGCAAGGGCTGCGTGAGACTGTGGACGGCAGCCTCGCCTCGACGTTCAGGCCTTCGGATGGTGCAGCTCGGACATGAAGCCGTGCAGACCGGCCCTGGCACCTTGCCAGCGTGCACATCCCAGGCTCCGCTGACCTGTCCCCCAAACGATGTAAGACAGGCATGAGCAGAACTTAGCAAACTACAGCAAAACTCAGACCGCACTCTGCGACAGATCAGATCAAACTATCCTCCTCTCGGCCCAAGAGAGCAAGAGGCCAGCTCGTTACTTCAACCGCCACTCTTCTTCTCTACAGAAACGCAGAAAATTGAAATTACAAGATACACGAAAAAGTGATGTATGGTTTAAAAGAAAAGAAAATTGTCAGGGCGCCTGTATGACTCGGGTGAGTCGGGTGAGTGTCTGACTCTTGATTTCTGTTCAGGTCATGAAATCAGGATCCTGAGATCGAGCCCCGAGTCAGGCTCCATGCTGGGGTGAAGCCTTCTTGATATTCTTCTCTCCATCTGCCTTTCCCCTCTACGCCTCTTCTCCTAAAAAAAAAAAAAAAAGGGAAAAAAGGGAAAGAGTCAGACTCAGAAATTGTGGTGAGTCAGAGACTTTACAAAGTCTATGTTGAAAATGCTGAGATGCCCAGTGGGGGGAAAGTTGACACCTGCGGAGAGATGGCAAGATTCAGCAGTTACAGGAACACTAGAAATCAGAAGCACCGTAAATGCCAGAGATTAAAAAAATATCAGTAATAAAGAATTCATTAGATCAGTTTAGTAACAGGTTGGATGCTATAAAGGAAAGAATCGATGATTCGAACTCAGGTCAATGAAATGAATCTAAACTGAATAAAAAGGGGAAAAACGTGGAGGAAGAATCAGAGAGGAGGAACCGGAGTGTGTAGGACAGCATCGAGCAGCTTAACGTGCGAGTAACCGGGGTCTGAAATGCACCAGAGCGGATAGACTAAGGGATAATGGCTAAGGACTTTCCAAAGTTGGTGAGAAACACTGTTTACAGATACAAAGTTCTCAGCAAATCCTAAGCAGGATAAATGCAGAGGAAAGTCATCTTTACAGCAACCTAGTAAGACAGGTGAAAATCAACATATAAATAACAGAGCTTACAAGCATCGTTGGGGAGGGGAGATGTGTTCATGTAAGACCTGGCCGTTTCCAGTGACGCGCATGACATCTGGTCTCTCACTGGAGGTGGTGCAGGCCAGAACAGAAGGGCGTGACCCACAAACCCCACAAACAAAACCAAAAACAGCTAGAATTCCATAATCTGTGAAACGGTTATTCAGAACTGAAAGTGAAATAAAGATAACCACTGATGAAAACTTAAAGAATTCATCTCTAGCAAATCCATCCCACTCAAAAGGCTAAAAATAATTCCCAGTCTGAACTGCAGATCTGAAGGAAAATATGAAGATTACCAAGAAGGGTAAATATTACGCCAGATATTGTTTAAACCAAAAAATAATAATAATTTTGCAGGGTTATATATGTTTATATTTGTATGTAAACGTAAAATATGAGACAAAAAGAAGGAAGTATAAAGAGAATAAATAGAATACGCTGTTGTAAGTTTCATAGACTGTGAGGTAATAGGATTTTATGTGAAGTTACACCGGAACGACTTAAAGATTAATATCATAGGGGCACCCGATGACTCAGTCAGTTAAGTGTCTGCCTTCAGCTCAGGTCATGATCTGATCCCAGGGTCCTGAGATCAAGTCCCGCTTTGGGCTTCCTGTCCAGCAGGGAATCTGCCTCTCCCTCTGCCTGCTGCTCCCCCGGCTTTGCTCGCTCGCTCTCTCTGTCAAATAAATAAAATCGTAAAAAAAAAAAAAAAGTGACTATCATAATCTCAGAGAACCAGAAGATAATAGCATGAAGAGTAAAACTTCGCATAACAAGAAATACTTGGTGTGTCCTCCAAAGAGGACAGGAAAGGAAAGGAATGGGCAACACAGGCAAACACAAGTGGATCAAATGAAACAAAATCCCCACGTGGGAGACGTCAGCCAAACCACGTTAAGAAGAACATGAGACGTAAATGAACTGAACACTTCTATTAAAGGCAATTGTTATCATATAAAATAGCAAGATCCAACTCAAAGCTACTGATAAGAAAATATGCTTTAGGGGCGCCTGGTGACTCAGTGGGTTAAGCCTCTGCCTTCGGCTCAGGTCATGATCCCGGGATCCCGGGATCGAGTCCTGCATCGGGCTCTCTGCTCAGCAGGGAGCCTGCTTCCTCCTCTCTCTGCCTGCCTCTCTGCCTGCTTGTGATCTCTGTCTGTCAAATAAATAAAATCTTTAAAAAAGAAAGAAAAAGAAAATATATTTTAATTATAAGGACAGGGGCTGAAAGCAAAAGGTTGAAAAATGATACATATTCCAAATTCTGCATAAGGAAGCTGGTGCGGTTATAGTCGTATCAAGGTAGAAACTCCAGGACAACGAGTATGACTGGAGATGTAGCAGCACGACTCCCAACGTTAAAAGCTCAATTATCAAGAAGACAAATATGCGGGCTGTAGGCGCCTAACAACGGAGCTTCAAAACACACAAGACGAAATAAGGACAAAACAGAAGAGACAAAGAGACAAGCCATTTATTATAGTCATGGATCGCCATACTCCTCTTTCTGTAATTGACTAAAGATACACGTAAGGTCAGTGTGGCTACAGAAGCTTTAAACGATGCTTTCGACCAACGTACAGAACTTAACATGTAGAGCACTACTCACTGTAGCTGTAAAACGGACCCTTTGAAAGTGTACGTGAAACGTTCATGAAGGTCAAGTGTATGATGGGTCGTAAGAAGAGTCTCTACGCGTACCCAGGCATAGAAGTCAGAGTATGTTCTCTGACGACAGCTGCAAAGATAAACATATAGAATACCCCCAATATTTAAAAATCTAAGTAACACTTCTAAATAGCTCGTGTGTTAGAAATCAGAAACATTTTGAAAATATTTTGTAGTCAATGATAGAAATACACATAGCAAAATTTGTGACATGCCACTGAAACTGTGTTTAGGGGAAAATATACAACATTCAGTGTTTGCGTTAGGAGAGAAGAGAGTTCGAAAGTCCAATAGGTTGAGCTTCCACCTTAATAATCTAGAAAAAGAACAACATGTTAAATCCAGGTGAGTAGGGGAAAGGAAAGGATAGAGAGAAAAGTAAAAAAATCAATGAAAGAGAGAATGTAAAAGGGAACTAATGAAAACCCAGCCCGGTTCTTTGAAAAGATCTATTCAGGTTGATGAGTGTGTAACTGAACAGATCAAAAGAACTCAGAGAGAGAAGACGGGTTCAAAGATCGGGAATCAGAGGCAGTAATGCTGGAGTCCCATCCATGTTGAAAAGAAAATGGGATTTTAGGAAAAGCTTTGTTTATAAACTCAATAACATTAAATGGGGAAGTCTTTAAAAGACACAAGTTTCCACAAGTGACTACAGAAGAAACAAAATCGAAATAGGTTCGTATCTATTCAGAGAACTAGGTTATTCACCGAATCCTTTCCCACAGGAAAGGGAGCTTCTGGCGGAGGAAAGTCTGGGCCACTGTTCCTGGTGCAGACGGGCAGGTACAACCCTCAGGACTGATGGTCTCACCCGAAGCGTCAAGAGAGAAGCACCTCACCCAACGGTGTAATAGGGTAAGTAACCTAAATTTCAGGCAACCCTTTCAAAGAATGAAAGCTTGCCATTTGCAATTACGTGGATGGAGCTAGAGTGTATTATGCTGGATAATACTCTCTATTATGACGATAATAACGATTAGTGAAACAATTCTAAAGATAAGTGAAGAAAGTCAGAAAAGACAAATACCATACGATTTCACTCACACGTGGAATTTAAGAAAGAAAACAGATGAACCTGTGGGAATGGGGGAAAAGAGAGAGGAAATCAAGCCATAAGAGTCTCTTAAGGGTAGAGAATGCATGGGGTGGGGGATGGGCTAGATGGGGGATGGGCATTAAGAGGGCACCTGCCGTGAAGAGCCTTGGGAGTCGTATGTACGTGATGAATCGCTGAATTCTGCTTCTGAAATCAATGTTGCTCTGTATGTTCACTGACTAGAATCTAAATAAATTTTTGAAAAAAAAGTTTCCCTTTTCATTGACTGGGAAGAGTCATTAACAGATGACAGAGTCACGGATGGTCTGATTTGCCTTTCCAGCTTCTCCGTGGAGCCACTGCTGGACGTCCTGGGTCCCCAGCCGGAAGGCAGTATCCCCTTCCTCCACAGCCTGGTTGTTATATTGCCATGACTCCGCACCGTCCTGGTAGGGAGCTCCAGTTCACCATCCCTGGGTTCTGTTCTCTGGTCATTCAGTATCTTCATTATTAGCCGTTAAACAACGGATCCTAGTTTCCTAGTGGAACATACTCCACAGCTCAGACACGATTTTGGGAAAAAATCGTAAGCACGATTTTAAAGTGGATTCTCCTAATGGGTGAAAAGAAGCATGCATAAATCACCTAAAATCAGCTTTTTCTTTGGATCTGGTCAACAATGTTTATTATAATCCAAACATTTTATTATTTAAAAGTATAGTCTTTAAAAATCATTCTTTCTAAGCACAAAACATTTCACAACTTTTCCTATGAATTTGCGTTATAAACTACAGACATTTCAATCCCAAATGAAAGACTCAAGTCAACTTTTCTATCTAAACCTCATGAAAAGGTTGATGTGATCAGCATCTCAGTTCTTCTCTTAGCAAGATCTTTGGACCAATAAAATATTTTTAGATATACTTTTAGAATGGTACCAAATTGCTGATATTAAATAAGTGTGTTCAATGTTCACTATCTCTTTTCCTGAGAGATGGTCGATACTTTCACATCAGCACTGAAAGATTATAAAGACCCCTCGCAAAATGCAGAACAGATGCCCTACCGTTTGGCTTTCCCCTTCTGTGCTGATCACCGGGCATGGAGGGCGAGGGCTTCCTGTGGCCAGGCCCATCCCAAACCAAGCTCTTCCCGACTGAGACCTCTTCTTTTGTGAAATTCATTCAGTCTTAGGATTAGTAGACTAATCAAGTAAAATTTTAACGCTTTTTAAAGGAAAAAAAAGAAAAGACGGGGCTCCTGGGTGGCTCAGTCAGTGGACGCCTGACTCTTGATTTTGGCTCCAGTCATGATCTCGGAGTCACGGACGGAGCCCATGTAGGGCTCCCCACTCAGCAGGAAGTCTGCTTGTCCCTCTCCCTCTGCCACTGCCCCAGCTCATGTACGTGCTCTCTCTCCCATAAATAAATGAAGTCTTTGTAAAAATGTGATACAACCAATGGAATATCATTTAGGCTTAAAAGGAAGGAAATTCCCTTTCACAGGGATGAGCCTTGAGGACGTTAGGCTCAGTGAAAGAAGCTCGTCACGAAAGACAAACTCTGTAAGATCTCACTTCTAGGAGTCCCTCGAGTCATCAAATCCCCGGGGACAGAAAGGGGAAGGCTGGTGGCCGGGGCCAGGAGAGGGAGTGTTGAAGGAGGACAGAACGAAAATGTTCCAGCGATGGACGGTGGGGATGGTTCACAGCGATGAGACTGTCCCTGAAGCCATCGAGCTATACACATAAGACGGTGACGACAGCCAATTGTTGATGCTGTGTGCATTTCACCACAACTGAAAACCATCCAAGTCTTGGCTGGTCTTGCCCTGCCCGGTTCTGCCCAGCCCCCACCCCCTCGACCTCCCGCCCTTCTTGGCTCCCTCCACTCCGTCCATGTAGACCTTCCCGGTGCTGTTTCTGCTTGCGACTGGGTCCCCAGGAAAACGCTCCCACCAGTCTCCCCCCGCCTGGGCTTTGGGACTCAGGCTCAGCTTCAGTCACTCCTTGGAGACATGCTCTTCACAACCTTCCTAAAGCAGTCCTGGCCCAGGTTGCCCTTTCTCCTAAGACTTAGCAAGATTCAAGTGTGTCCTCCTTTAAAACTTCTCTCGTTTTGGATGGAGCGATGGGGCTTCCTCCCCACCCTGACACGAGGAGCACACCCGTGTGTTCGCTGCGTCCTTGCCAACGGAAGGGGGCAGGACACCAGCGTGGTGGAGGTGTGGGGTCGGCGCGCCTCCCTCTTCCAACGCCCGTCTGCACCTCACGACCGCCTCGCCACCCTCCACGTTCCACTCCCGCCCCTTCCTCCTTCCACTCGTGCTCCCAGCATGCAGCCCTGGGCTTTGGTAAGCCCACTGACACCATCTCCCCTGTATAATGTCGTCTAACCTATCCGACGCCTCCTGGGTTCCCCCTTGGAGCCAGGCAGCCTTGTCTGTGCGTGTGTCAACCCTCCGTGCTCCCACGGGTTGGATCTGGGAAGCACACCTGCCAAGCACACTCCAGTTCCTGGGCACGTGTCTCCCCCCTCCCCCCCCGCCCCCGGCTTCCCAGCTGTGTGACCCTGGAAGAGAGAGCTCACCACGCTCTCCCTCAGCCTCCTTTTCTATGAAAAGAGGACAGGTTACTTGGGAGTTGAGCTGACGGATGCAATGCACTCAGAATAGTGTCAAACACGTCAGAATCGCCCAAAATGACAGCTGTTACCAGCTTTCAGGATCTAAGGGCTGGGAGTCAGGTGGGCCAGCTTGCTTCTGTGGGTGGCGGGAACCAAAGCGGTGTGTGTCTGGGTGCTGGGAAGTGAGTGTCTCACGGGATTTATTGGGGGGAGTCTGGGACCTTTATGATGCCCTGAAATTGAACAATTGTCCTTTCGTTTGATGTCTGGAGGCTTTTACACCTGAGTCAATGAAGATCCTGGTGAGTCAGCAGTAAACCTTCCCTTTCAAGTGGAGAAGTGGAGGGGGGGGCGCACAGTGAGCAGAGTTGGGAAGCGGAACCTCCATTTCCAGAACCTCTGCACGCAAATCAGCTCCAGGACAGAGTCCGTGCGGCAGGCAGGGCCGCTCCAGCTCTCAGCAGGGAAACCACTGCAGGGAAGGGGGTGTGGACGCTGGGGCTGGTCTCACACCACACACCCGCCGTCGTCCCAGCATTTACCCGGTAAGACCCCTCAGCTCACAGACAAGCGTCTCCCTTGAACTCTTATTCGACTTTATTTGTGTTGCTTGTTTCCGAAGGGATTTTGCTATGTAAACGTCTTTGTGATTATGTTTTCTCCCGCCAGTTTGTAGAACCAAATTTTGCTTTAAGAAGAAGGTTTATGAACGCAGATTCTCTGTGAACCATGGTATATAGTAATCACAGGTGACAAATGAAGGAAAGGATAAAAGGGAGGGGTAAGCTTTTCTTTTATAAGGACTTCTAAAATAGTATATTTTGATGACATTTGAATCACTTACCAAACACAGGAGATACATTAATTAGGACTGGAACACAAAATTTCTTAGTCATACACATGACAAGTCATTAAGAAGCTATTACTTTAAAAGTATTTATTCGAGGTGGGGAAAAAAAACACTAAATTATTTGACTCAAAGTTGGATTATTGTCTCCTGACTATTCACTCTCATCTCCCACAGAACGCTCTGGGCAGGGAGTTAGGGTTCCCCATTCCACTGACGTGGGGCTTAGCCATGGGACTTGACTGGGCTAACAGAATATGGGTGAAAGTTCAATCTTGCCGGTTACCAGTAAAAGGTTTAAGAAATGTGGGAAGGTTGGAGGGGCAGCACCTGGGTGGCTCAGTTGGTTAAGACTCTGACTCTTGGTTTCAGCTCAGATCATGATCTCAGGGTCATCGGATCAAGCCCCACACGGGGCTCAGAGTGCTCAGCGGGGGGTCTGCTTTTCTCCCTCTTCCCCCACACCTCCCCAAGCTCGTGAGCACACACTCTCTCTCTTTCCCTCACTCTCTCTCTCTCTCAAATAAATAAATAAATCTTGGGGTGCCTGGGTGACTCAGTCAGTCGACCACCTGACTCTTGATTTCCGCTCAGGTCATGATCTCAGGGTTGTGAGTTTGAGCCCCACGTTGGTCTCCACACTCAGGGCCGAGTCTGCTTCAGAATCTCCCTGTCCCTCTGCCCCTTCCTAACCTGCTCTCACTCTCTCTAAAAATAAATAAACATTTGAAAAAAAATTCTTTAAAGAGAAAAGGAAGAAAGAAGGAAACATTGCGAGTTTCTGCTGCTGGAGATTCTGTTGAATGTCTTACCTCTTTCAACCTCCACCGTGAGAACTGTATACCCAGACAAGGTCTCCCTCAAGCCTGGTCCCTGAGGGAAAAACCCGTGAAGAGTTTTTAGACCACCGCTGCCTGGAGCAGAGCCGCAGACCTCAGTCATAAACACTGACACACAGTGTGAGCAAGAAATAAGGTTTCGGTTTTCGAGAGTACCTGAGGTTTGGAGGTTGTTTGTTACACGGCATTATCCCATCAAAAACCCACTAGCACGGCTAGAGGACGAAGTTAGATTCTACAGAACTCGGGGACTGAGTAATCAACTACAGCTCACTAGGAACGTGGAAGCTCGTGAAATGCCTTGTGTAATGAGACGCTCCAACCATGCAGTCACTGGAGGTCAGTGCACGGAGGCTTGATGAGAGGAGATGTTCATACAAACGTCAAATGTGATCCTGTAGGATCGGGCTCGCTCTTCCCTTGCTCACATGCAAGTGTAGGCTTGTTCTTAAACAGCCTGAGGGGGGGGGTATCCACGAAAATCATGATCTCATTTGTTAGGGATGGATTATTTGCTCTTTCTGAGAAAGAGACAAGACTTTCAGAATAGTCTTTTCTGAACTAAAGACCCTGAACAGATCGGTTTGCTCTCTCAGGCACCAAAGTTATCCACTCTTAAGACATGAGGCCCTTCACAACTCCAAACCTCTGTAAATGAAGAAAGACGAAGAAGAGAGAAACCTCAAGGCGCTGCCTATTTAATGAGAAACAGCCTGGCTCCGTCCAGGAAGCATCAGACGCTTGATCCTCACGTCATGAGTTCGAGCCCCATGTGTGAGGTAGAGTTTGCTTAAAATATTTTTTTTAATTAAAAATAAAGAAAAAGAACACTTGCTAATGCACAGGTATGGGGCAAAGAGCCTGTTGTCCCCTCCTCCTCAGGAGCTGGCCCCGGGTCCAGAGGAGGCATCTGATGTCTCCATGGGGACACTTCTTGGTGAATCTCTTTGCTTTGGTGTAGAAGAAAGACACAACATAATGAGTGTCAGTGGAGGATGGGTGCTCACCCATTGAGGACGCTCGGAAGAGGCCCATTGGTTACCATTGGCTGCTCATCCTCTGCTCACGGTCTTGCCGACACAGCTGCCCCTGCAACCCAGGTCTCCCTGCTCGAAGAACTCGCTAAGAAACTCAACTTTCAGGTGCAGGCATTTCATTCAGTTTCCAGGTGAGCTTTTACTGTGGAACAGAGCAAGCTTCACATTGCTGTCACCGAACTCAAACCTTGCTTACAAATTCTCTTACCTTCTATCGCTCATAGAGTGCCCCCCAGAGAATACCTGTCCGTGTTCCTTCTTCAGTGTTCACTTTCTCGCTCCGGTGACCAGCCAAGCTCTGTGTCATCTGATACTTTGCATGGCTTGCTTGCTCTCAACTCTGTGCTTTAACCTTCAGAATCAGGGTGAGCTGTTCATCTTCATCCCTATCTAAGGCAAAGCATTTTCTGAGTCCCCCTGAGCTGTCTGGTCTTGTCTGGTCTGCTCTTGGAGCTCTCAGTGTAGCTGGCTTAGCCTTCTGCTCTTGGCGACAGCTGCTCCGTGCTCTCTGTGGTCAAGACGTATATTCTGACGTACACTCTGTGCTCTTTGTCATCTGACTTACTCTCCTGAGCCCAACAGAGCTCGTACTTGACCTTCTCTTGGCTCAGTAAGATATTTTCTCTTTCTCAGGTTTAAAGAATTCTTTGTAGACCCTTACAACGTTTCTACAGATTCCTGACTTTTCAACCGCATATCCTTTTTTTAAAAGATTTTATTTATTTATTTGAGAGAGAAAGAGAGAGAGAACAAGTGGGGGAGGGCAGAGGGAGAGGGAGAATCAGACTCTCCATTGAGTGGGGAGCCGGATGTGGGACTCGAACCCAAGACCCTGCGACTCATGACCTGAGCTCTAGGCAGATACTTAACTGACTGAGCCACCCAGGCGTCCCGACTTTTCAACCTCGTGTCCTTTTTATTAGCTGTTGGCCCTTACCTTCAAAGGCAACCACATTTTTACTGGCTACAGGTGGGATTCTTTAAGCCCTCTGCTCTGTCTTTCCAGATGTCAGCCAAACCATTCCATCGGAGAGTCGTGCGTGGTTTCTAGATTTCCCATAGAGATTTTGCTGTTTCTCTCATGTTTTCTTAACAGACTAACATTTACCGTCAACTCCTCTCAACCTCGACGGCTGTCCACATGGACACAAGCGTAGCGCCCCTGCCAATAACCTGAAACCCTCCTCAAACCCATTCGCTCCCATGGCTTCTGCGTCCACACTCCCTGGTGGCCTCTTGCCTTCCTCCGGTACGATGCCTTCCTCTGGTACGATGCCTTCCTCCGGTATGATGCCTTCCTCTGTTCCCTTGTGCACTGCAGATGCAAGCTCCTGGTGTCTTTTGGGTTGTGTGTCTTCTGTTGAATAAATTCCACAGCACTTTTCAACCGGCCCAGCAAGTAGCCAAGGGGACAATCTGCTTGCTGCCCTGAAGAGTTCGTGTTCTGGATAAAACAGATCCATTTTTTTTTTTAACACCGTCCTGCTCCTTATCTGGAATCTGGCACTATCACTTCAAATCTTGGATGCTCCGAGAAGTGAGAAGGCTGGTCTGAGACTCAGTCAGAAACACTCACCTACCTCGCTCTCTCTTCCTCAATTTCATCTTTTATTCCATGGTGTGCTCTATCGCTGTCTTTGGGGAAGATGCTGGGATTCAGGAGACCTCTTGAGCTCTGGCGAAGGGATGTTTCCCAGCTCCTTTCCCTGGGCACCTCCCTTCATACCTTGTCACCACAAGCTCAACTCGAGGAGCCCCTTGAGAACTGTGGAAACTCCCATTTCCTTGTGATGACAGATGAGTGCTGCACGTGCCCAAGTTTACGGCTGGACGAGTCATTGATGCATGACGGGGAGCTCAGGCTGCACGGCCCTCTGGACAGTCGCGGCAGGTGTGAGGTAAAGTCCTTACGATTTTACAGATGTTTTGCAGTTGGAAGGTTTTCTAGAATCCCCCTGATCCATTCGGAGGTCTTAACGAAGGTTGTTTCATACCCTCGATTCGGTCTTCACCCCACAGCCGTGCCGTTCGGGCAGGGCTCCCGATTCTCTTTTGGCCCAAGCTGAGCAGACCGGACGTGAGAAACGATTCCCTAGCAAGTTCTGGAACCGGTAAATTCCCTCTACGTTTTGCTTGGAGACTGGCCAGTTCCTTCTATGAGCTCATCTCTTACTGTCTCACCACCTGCTGCCGAAAGCCTTTCAGTCCCTGTGCGGGCACCAGCTGCCCAGTTGCGCACGCTCCCCGGTGACTTCCCCAACTTCCCAGATCCTGCAGGTAAACACTTTTACCAAACGTTTTGCGCTGGGGAGTATGGGTAGCCACACGCCCAGATTTAAAAGGTTCCTGGCCTTCCGCAGCCATCCCAAAGCTAACCTCACACAGTTCAGTTTTTGGCTACGGTGGCGTCCCACTTCTAAGTACCAGCTTCCGTATCCATTTGCTTTTGCTGCAGAGCAATCCCTCACGAGATCTTAGGGACATGCCACGATGCCCGTGGGCCTGCAGGCAAAGGTCCCTTTGGCACCGCAGTTCTGCGGGTCGGCTGCCAGGGCTGTGCTCCTTCGGTGTACCTTCTGGGCCCAGGAGGAAGAGTTCAGCTCCCAGCGACATTCTCGAGGACGTGGCTGAAGCCTTGTCTCCCCACCAACACATTGTCCCTCTTGCCCACGTTCCACTGGACAAAGTAGGTCACACGGCTAATCTGGAGACGTGAAAAGTGAGAAAAGAGACTCTGCCCTTGTGGGGGAAGAGCTGAGCAGTCCCACCGTGAAGGGTGCAGATACAGGCAAGAGTAAAGAGGCCGAAAATGACAGCTGTCACGTCTGCCCTTGTGGAACAAATGATCCCAGCGTCAGACTCAGCACCAGTATCGTGACCTACACCACTTCTGGATGCCGCTCTAGCAAATAAAAGGTTTCTGCCCCACCCCCCAGGCCCTACGATCAAGGGACAATCACAGTAAATATTCCCAGCTGAAACGCGGAAGACTCAGAGACACGTGCAGTCGCCGGCCCACAGCAGGTGTCGCCGGCCCTGTCCTCCGGGTGGAAGGCGTGTCTGGACAGGCCCCGCTCCTGTGTCCTACAGGAGGCTCCCGAACCATTGCTCCCCTCGCTTGCCCTATTCTGGACTATTCTGTGCTCTGCGGTCCAGCCGACCTATGATCAACACAGACACTCCAGCTTCGTTTTGACCCGCATTTCTGCCCATGGCGGACCTTCTCCCGGGGTTTTCTTCTGACACGTGGGCGCCTAGATTTCAAGTGCGCTGGCTGTAGGGAGCACCGCTAGGTCTGGCTCGTCCCACGTCTGACAACCCATGCCTTCGCTTTGTTTAGATGCTTGCACGGACTCGAATTCTCCGCAAGCCTGAGTATAACATCACCTGCTTGCTGTTTTCTTTCCAACTGGCCCATCTTTTTCAACTTTTTCCTTCTTGCTTAGAACTGAATATTTTCTATAATTCCGGTCTGTCTCGTTTGTTGACTTCCGAGCTGCAATTCTGTTATTTTCAAGGTTGCTTTTACCTTCCTCTCATCACTGCCAACGCTCCAGGGACAGCACCCCGCCTCCAGGTAGTGCGGGCACCTTCCTCCGCTGTGGCTACATGTCTCCCCGCCCCAAGGCTCTGCGGTCATATATTTGTTTAACATGTTATAAACGCACACGGCATTGCTATGATGTTTACATAAAATTTGATAAGATATTAACATTTTGCATGCTAATGATATCATAGTTTTACACTAATATGTTTGAAAACTTAAAAACAATAAATTTTATTCATAATTCCTAATGTGAAATTATTTTTTTAAAGATTTGTTTATTTATTTCAGAGAGAGGGAGACGAGCAGATTCTCCACATGTGGGCCCCAATCCTGCGGTCCTGAGATCCTGACCTGAGCCCAAATCAAGAACTGGACGCTTAACCGACTGAGCCACCCGGGCACCCTAGAAATTAT